>NW_028295387.1:0-355000 GCF_964341445.2 Mesoplodon mirus
TGTCTATTTTTCTTAATGTCAGAAATATTAGTTTGCAATTTATTCTTATTACCTGCCTTAGAATATAGAGTTCTATGAAGAGAAAGGCATTGTGTTATTTACAGTTGAATCAACGTAACAATCCAGGTTCCGAAATGTTGGAAGTTCTCATTAAATAGTTCATAATTGAAAAATTTATAAATGAATGAACAAGGTGATTTAGCTTATTTTTCTCCTGCATGAATCCTTTATGCTAATAATTCCTGAATCATATTTTCCCTTTATGATCAGATAGTTGTTACAGTGTCCCTCCCTTGCATGGGTGTGTGTGTGTGTGTGCACTCAGATGCACGTACACACAGTAATGTCGCAGCTAACGTCATGGGTTTAAAAAAAATATTTGTTTAAGATTTTTTTTTTTTTGATGTGGACCATGTTAAAAGACTTTTATTGAATTTGTTACAATATTGTTACTGTTTTATGTTGTGGTGTTTTGGTTGCAAGCCATGTGAGATCTTAGCTCCCCGACCAGGGATTGAACCCGCCCTCCCTGCATTGGAAGGTGAGGTCTTAACCTCTAGAATGCTAGGAAAGTCCCCATGATGGCCTTTACAGGCCCTAGGATACCATTTCTCAACCCATTAGACTTCCGTGGGCCCGAGGGCTACAACGAATGTTTTGGCCAACAAAGAAGAGGAAAGGGAACTGAAAAGGGGCCAGAACTCATCCTGCAGCCTGTGCGCTCTCTCTAGCTAGCCTTCTTGAAGGTTTAATTGACAAAATAGACACTGTCTCTATGGTGATCTTTCTCCCAGAACGTTTTTTAGTACCATTTTTCGACATCAAAGAGTAAAGCTTTAAAGGTAGACTCACCAATGGCTCTCTGCGGGATCTCCTTTGTGTTTATATGATTTAGTATATGCCACCCCTTATCGTTCTAATATATTCTTAAAGTAGAACTCTTTTTATGTCTTCAAAGATCTTTCACCTTCTCAGTCCTGAAGATATCTATCTGTTCTTCTTGGACAAAAAAAAAAAAAAAAAAAAAAAAAAGAAAAAAGAAAAAAAACAAAAACAAAGAAACCCTGGGCTACAAAATGCTAAGTAGGCATTAAACCACCTCTGACTCTGAATTCTTGAGTTCTTCCTGTCCATGAACCCACAATTACTCACCTTTCTTTAAATATAATTAATGTATATGTTTTTAAAAAGTCATATGGGAAATAGTAAATGAAAGTTAAGTAATAGAATTAATTGAAGCAGCAGAGGTTAATCACAAAGTATGTGTGTATTTATCCTTGAAGGCATTCATCCCGAACGTGTATACAAATATTTGGACGCTAATGGAAGTGTAAACACGTATCATACTATATTGTACATTTTCAGTTAACATTCATCGTTGTTTTCCGATTGATCCCAGTCTGTGTAGCTATGATGATAATGTTATAAAGAAAGAATGTATCTAATTGATCAACAGTGACAGAGTATTAACAGAAAACGGGCCCATGCTTACTCATCACAATCTTTCATCATGTTGAATGACACATACTCACTCAGTAGTGCTTATATATTTGCAAATACTGATCTACTGAAGCAGGTTGGCTTCGTTTCTCCTTACTTGATCCTGAGTATGGCTTTCAGCACTTCTCAAAACCCTTCACTCTCAACATATTTATATGGTATATTCAAAAAGAAGACAATGGCTGAAAGACTTAATTATTGACTCACTTGCATGCTAACACATTCTTTATAGACTATTTTCCCAGTATGAGTTTTCTGATGTGAATAGCAAGTGAAAGATTTTCCACATCCTCTTTAGAATGGGCATCTCCTCAGTGTGAGCACTTTCTTGTTCAGTCAGGAATAAGGAATCACTGAAGAATGTCCTTCCTTCATTACACTGAGACTATTTTTTCAGTGTGAACCCTGTCATGTCTCATGAGTCCATGACTAATGGAACTCTAGCATCCATTTCATCCGATTTCTTCTCCAGCAGTGATTAGATGGTGTACCCCAAGAGGGCTCTCCTTGTAGTAAACCTTGGGCTGTCTTCTCTACTGTGTCAGGGATGCAGCCCACTCTGAGTTCTCTGTGTATTCTGAGGCTGGAGCTCCACCTGAAGGCTCTTCCACCATGATTCCAGGCTCAGGGTTTCTCTCCACATGACTTTCCTGGCGAGTTAAAAGGGATAATTTCTGGCTGAAGGCTCAATATCACTGATTAGAGGCACAGGGTTTCTACTCGGTTTGAATTCTCGGGTGTTTATAAAAGTGGGAGCTCTGGGTAAAGGCTGCACCACATGGACTCCAGACATAGGGTGTGTCTCCTGTGAGTTTTCTAGTGCGTATAAGCGTGAGAGCTGCGTTTAAAGGCTTTTCCACATCCGTTGCATTTGTAGGGTTTCTCATCAGTGTGAATTCTCACCCATGACTAAGGTTATGGCTTTGGCTAAGTGCTTTCTCACATAAATGATATTCATTGTGGTTTCTCTCCTGTGTGAATGTGCTCATGATATTGAAGGGTTGCATGGTCACCGAAAGCTCCTCCACAGTCATTCCAAGCATAGGGCTTCTCCCCTGTTTGAGTTTATTGGTGTGAATAAATGTCAGCTCTCTGGCTGCAGTACCTTTGTAAGGTTCGTCTCCTCCAGTGCGAGCCGTTGGTGTATACATGCGAGGCTTCAGCCGAATTTTTTCACACGTTCAGGACATTTGCAAGAGTCACTCCAGGGTGCACTCTCTCATGTTGTCTAAGGTTGGAGGGTGACTAAATGCCTTCCACCTTCTGAGTTCTGCATGATTTCCCTCTCGTATAATTAGCTTAGGTCTCTCGCATTCGGGCTGAAAGTGCAACACACGTGGAGTTAAGGTTGCTGTACGCGAAATGTCCTCATGTTCATCGCATTCTGTGAGCGCTTCTCCAGCATGAAATCCCTGCTGTTGACAAGGAAAGAGAGGCTGTTAAAAATTACTCACATACTACTCATTCAGTCATTTCTCTACATGGGAATTCTAGGCGGCGCCCTCCGTGGTGGTCTTCATTCAAAATCTCCGCATACTAGTTACTTTCACAGGTGATGTTCCTTTGCTGAATTCACACAGATTTTCTGCCTGGTAAACCCTCACTGGTCATAGCCTTCTGATTAAGTTTTAGGTCTTCTTTAGGTTTCCAACACCATATCCAGGAGCTCTGTTTAATCAATTACATTTTCACTGACGCTCAGGTCAGAGTTTGACATGTAATGTCAAGTGACATGGGTCCTCAGATTGTTCCATCCTCCATTAAATGGATAGAAAATCTCCTGGCCACAGGTCCAAGGCCATGGAGGGCAGAGCTAGGGTGGAGGCTCTGATGTTGCTGATTCCCACGTGGGGAGGAACCAAGGTGACTGAGGACAATTGCATCCGGGGGAGCGGGGTGGGCCACAGGGAAGGTGGGGTGCTAAAGACCTGGAATGGGTGTTGGAGAACAAATGACGGTTCCTTTCACCAAGAATTATTAAATAAGAATTTTGGAAGAGGTGTCCTTGCTGTGGAGACAAGACTCTCCAGGAGACCATGGTAAGGGTTACCCGGGAATTAATGTTAATCCTAGGAACTGAATCTTAATAAAACAATAACTGTGAACAGTAAGTCGAATCAAAGTGTAACACCCGATCATTTGCATTGTTTCCTGCCAAATGGAGATATTATGTACTCCCTACATGCCGAGGAGCCAATGCAGCCTTGCTCTTGACCATGGGAGGAAAAATCGTTCCTTCTGTCTGCGCATGCCTGTGGGTAAGCTGGCAGGGGTCACCCCCAGCTGAGTGGTTGGCGATTCATGTCTGGTGTATCTAACAAGATTTTGGAAGCCTGGGTTCTCATGGCTGCTTTCTCTTTCCTCAGATTTATCTGCTTGATTTTCGGATTGGCCCTGCCCAAGGATGCAGGGGAGGGCAGGTGGTGGCAGAGTTCCTGATGATGAAACAACAGGTGAGGAAAAAAAAAGAAAAAAACAAAAAAACTTAGTTTGATTCCTGAATTGATCCGTCTTTTGCCAAATGGTCAGGTTTCTACTTTGGGTCCGGATCTTCTAAGTGCACCCAGGAAATATTAACTCCAGTTATGTTCACCACCCTGTCTTTAAGGATACAGCAGGTCAGGGACCAATGTAGAAACACTCTCTTTCCCGACATTTACTTTCACTTCTTCCAGCCTCCATTAAGGCTGTGACCTCACAGAGGACGGGAGAGGTATTTTCCTTCTCTTCTTTTAAAGGTCATCCCTTGGGCTCCGTGGCCTCCTCCATCATGCTACTGGCTGCGGTGGACTTAGGAATGCGGTGAACACAGGGGCTAGAGAATGACTCAGGACAGAAATCTCTAGGCCAGTGGGGAGCAGGCGTTTCATCAGGTGAGTCCTGTGTCATAGGTGCTGTGGTGAGCGGGGGTTTGGTGAGAGGGAGCAATAAAGAATCATTGATTTTTCCTGATTTAAAAAGCTTAACTTTTTACAGACTACTCCTAAACATTTTGACAGCTTCCAAAAGATAAACGTAAGTTCCTTAGCAAAGTTATTCACATAAGTGTTTTCCTTTGTGTTCTTAAGCTTCATTCCAATTAGGAAGTTGAATGCAGTGTCTGCAGATTCTTATTTTCTTAATTGTGACTGTGTATGGAGGAGAAGGGCCATAGTACACAGAAGAAAATGTCGAGCGCTGGACAGCAAATGACAGTCTGGAGAGCTCCAGGACCTCACTCCCACACAGAGACATCAGTAAAACAACCAGGACCTGCCTGAATGAGCTGGGGTTCTAGCCCAGGGAACCCCAGAAGTGGGAACAATGGGCTTTCTGATCCCACCATTGGCAGCCCTGGTAAGTGTTCCTATTAGACACGGGTGTGTGTGTGTGTGTGTGTGTGTGTGTGCGTGCGTGTGTGCGCGCACGTGTGTTTGTTTCATTTTCCTGACACCCCTGGACTTGCCGAGCGTGCGTCACTGTTGCATGAAAGCCATGGCCATGTGGTGCTAAAGTTATCAGACCCTCTCAGTCTTGTATCTTCCTGTGTTGCATACATAAAATTTCTCTAATGGGTCCAGATGCAAATGTTCAGTTGTCTCCTTGGCTCCTACCTGCAATGGCATGGGCTTGTCTTGCTTGGGAAAGCAGCTCTAGGCTCATGGAGAGAAGAGCTGCACGGGTGTAGGGTGGGCAGAGAGAATTGGAGAAAGCAAGTGAATTGCTATGGTCTCCTGATCCGGAGGTAAGAGGCTGGGCACTGAGGCAACCCAAGTCTTCCGAGTCAGGCTTCTGACTGCAGAATTCTCTACATTACCGTGAGGAGCGCCTCTCCTTCGCGTCAGCCTCCTGCCCAAATCTTCCCAGCCCCGTCCGCTGCTGGGGTCGCGTCGTGCCATGCCGAGCCGGACTGGCAAGTAGCTCCTAGGCGGACGCCCGGAGACGAACGCGAGCATTTGGGCGGTCGGAGGTGATCCGCCGCCGTCCAGCGATCAGAATCCATCCCGCGGACGTTCAAGCCCGTTGTCGGGAGCCACCTGGCGGCCGCTTTTATATTGTCCCTTCCCTCCTGAGCTTTGGCGAACTTGGCGAGGGATGTGATTCGCCCGCCAGGCGCGGGCCAGAGTTCCGGGAGGCCGGCGACGCTGGCGGCGACCGTCCCGGTGGTGCGGAGCGGTGGGCGATGCCTGCTCTCCCCGGAGATTGAATGTGGAGAGCCGTGTGTTGTGGGGCCGCCGCTGAGCTCCTTGGGCGGGTTAGGGGGAGGTCTGCGCCGGTCGACCAGCACTCCCTGGTGTCCCTTGGCCCGCGGAGACTCCCCCCCACCCGACGTCCTGCTACGCGTGACCAGGAGAGGACGTCCGTGCCCGACGTCGTACTCCGTGTGTCACGATGCGTCGGTGCGTCCTCGCCGCCTTGGGGGCCCGGGTCATGCCGGTGCAGTCGTGGCGGTCTGGCTGCGCAACAGGGGCCACTTCAGTTGCTCCGGGTCCCAGGCGAGGCGGTCCCGGGGGCGCAACTTGCACCGAGGCAGGGGCATGGGATGCCTGTCAACAGACCGCATCCACCCGGCAGCTTAAACGGGCGTCTATGCAGGGAGCTCCCGTCCCAACTTCCTGGTAGCCTCGTCAGCGTGGCGCTTGCGTTTCGAACCTGTTCAGGTCCGCTCACCGCGGTGTGTCGAGGGCAAGCGTGTAGGGCGCTCGTGGAGGGGCGGCAGTTCCTCCTAGGCTTCGGTGGTCCTAAGTGGTAGACGTTTCTCTTTGGGAAACAGGGAACGCCTGGGGCATACGTGAGAGTCGGGAGGAGACACGAGCCTGAACGCGGTCCTGCAAGGGCGCGGTTGTCGTTAGCTTCCCTGAAGAAGCTCTGCAGACAGTGAACGGCCTAGAGACGCGCGTGCGGAGGGCAGGACCCCCCCAGAGCAAGAAATGGCAACGACGGTGTCCTGTTTCGAGGACGGGTGTCAGCGGTGTGGCGGTGCGCCTTCGCTCGTGTGCCATCTGGATACTTCCCGTTGAAGTTCACACCAGTTGCACGTCACTTGGCGTTTGCGGCGGCAAGGTCGACCAGATGGGCAGATTTCGCTATTGGGGCAAGGAGAACATTTAGTGAATTGAGGCTCTTTCGGTTGTGCGAGTCACTACAACGTGAACAGTAGTGAAAAGAGAAACCTTAAGATTTACAATAAATCGACATTACTGTAAGAATTACTATAAAAACATATTATGCAACTTCCAGGTATTCTTGCGTCTGGTAAGCCATTTCTTTCTTAAAAGGGCATTATTGCATAATGAAACATATAAGTAAGTGCATTTTTAGATTTTTATTTTGTATTTAGGAATATATTTAATTTCGAATTTACCAATAGTGTATATAATCGCATTGGGACTCTATACACTAAAGAACACACCGGGAAATTCTGGATTTTATGGTAAATGCGTTCTTTTGGATTGCTTTGGGTTCTCAAAAAAATTAGAAAGAATTCAAGAGCCCAATATAAAGAGCAAGATAGCAATCCTCTTGTCTGTTATCCTTTAAAGGGGTAACCCCTTGAATTTTGAATAAAATGGATGATGGAAGGAATTTTAACAGGCACGTACAATGGAATTATTATCCTTATAATAATCGTTACCGGGCTTCCCCTGTGGCGCCGTGGCTGAGAGTCCCCCTGCCGATGCAGGGGACACGGGTTCGTGCCCCGGTCCGGGAGGATCTCACATGCCGTGGAGCAGCTGGGCCCGTGAGCCATGGCCGCCGAACCTGCGTGTCTGGAGCCTGTGCTCCGCAACGGGAGAGGCCACAACAGTGAGAGGCCCGCGTACAGGAAAAAAAAAAGAAAACTCGTTACTAATTTTCAAACGTATAGGTTTGAATGCTAACAAACTTTAAAGTACTTATTTTGCAATATAGAGAAGAGCAAACCTTCATCTTAAGACAGGAAATCTAGCTTTGCTCTCCCCAATTCATGCAGACAAAGTTTTCCAAAATGGAGAATTTTGTAAAATACTTCTACTAACCAGTCTTTCGAAACATATATTACTTTTCAAAATTCCAGAACTGAGACTGCTTTAAATGTCAATTTTGTTTTAGGTACAGCCAACTTTCTATTGTAGACTAGTAGTGACATTTGGTAACTGTACAACGTATGAACGTGTCTATTTTTCTTAATGTCAGAAATATTAGTTTGCAATTTATTCTTATTACCTGCCTTAGAATATAGAGTTCTATGAAGAGAAAGGCATTGTGTTATTTACAGTTGAATCAACGTAACAATCCAGGTTCCGAAATGTTGGAAGTTCTCATTAAATAGTTCATAATTGAAAAATTTATAAATGAATGAACAAGGTGATTTAGCTTATTTTTCTCCTGCATGAATCCTTTATGCTAATAATTCCTGAATCATATTTTCCCTTTATGATCAGATAGTTGTTACAGCGTCCCTCCCTTGCATGGGTGTGTGTGTGTGTGTGCACTCAGATGCACGTACACACAGTAATGTCGCAGCTAACGTCATGGGTTTAAAAAAAATATTTGTTTAAGATTTTTTTTTTTTTGATGTGGACCATGTTAAAAGACTTTTATTGAATTTGTTACAATATTGTTACTGTTTTATGTTGTGGTGTTTTGGTTGCAAGCCATGTGAGATCTTAGCTCCCCGACCAGGGATTGAACCCGCCCTCCCTGCATTGGAAGGTGAGGTCTTAACCTCTAGAATGCTAGGAAAGTCCCCATGATGGCCTTTACAGGCCCTAGGATACCATTTCTCAACCCATTAGACTTCCGTGGGCCCGAGGGCTACAACGAATGTTTTGGCCAACAAAGAAGAGGAAAGGGAACTGAAAAGGGGCCAGAACTCATCCTGCAGCCTGTGCGCTCTCTCTAGCTAGCCTTCTTGAAGGTTTAATTGACAAAATAGACACTGTCTCTATGGTGATCTTTCTCCCAGAACGTTTTTTAGTACCATTTTTCGACATCAAAGAGTAAAGCTTTAAAGGTAGACTCACCAATGGCTCTCTGCGGGATCTCCTTTGTGTTTATATGATTTAGTATATGCCACCCCTTATCGTTCTAATATATTCTTAAAGTAGAACTCTTTTTATGTCTTCAAAGATCTTTCACCTTCTCAGTCCTGAAGATATCTATCTGTTCTTCTTGGACAAAAAAAAAAAAAAAAGAAAAAAGAAAAAAGAAAAAAAACAAAAACAAAGAAACCCTGGGCTACAAAATGCTAAGTAGGCATTAAACCACCTCTGACTCTGAATTCTTGAGTTCTTCCTGTCCATGAACCCACAATTACTCACCTTTCTTTAAATATAATTAATGTATATGTTTTCAAAAAGTCATATGGGAAATAGTAAATGAAAGTTAAGTAATAGAATTAATTGAAGCAGCAGAGGTTAATCACAAAGTATGTGTGTATTTATCCTTGAAGGCATTCATCCCGAACGTGTATACAAATATTTGGACGCTAATGGAAGTGTAAACACGTATCATACTATATTGTACATTTTCAGTTAACATTCATCGTTGTTTTCCGATTGATCCCAGTCTGTGTAGCTATGATGATAATGTTATAAAGAAAGAATGTATCTAATTGATCAACAGTGACAGAGTATTAACAGAAAACGGGCCCATGCTTACTCATCACAATCTTTCATCATGTTGAATGACACATACTCACTCAGTAGTGCTTATATATTTGCAAATACTGATCTACTGAAGCAGGTTGGCTTCGTTTCTCCTTACTTGATCCTGAGTATGGCTTTCAGCACTTCTCAAAACCCTTCACTCTCAACATATTTATATGGTATATTCAAAAAGAAGACAATGGCTGAAAGACTTAATTATTGACTCACTTGCATGCTAACACATTCTTTATAGACTATTTTCCCAGTATGAGTTTTCTGATGTGAATAGCAAGTGAAAGATTTTCCACATCCTCTTTAGAATGGGCATCTCCTCAGTGTGAGCACTTTCTTGTTCAGTCAGGAATAAGGAATCACTGAAGAATGTCCTTCCTTCATTACACTGAGACTATTTTTTCAGTGTGAACCCTGTCATGTCTCATGAGTCCATGACTAATGGAACTCTAGCATCCATTTCATCCGATTTCTTCTCCAGCAGTGATTAGATGGTGTACCCCAAGAGGGCTCTCCTTGTAGTAAACCTTGGGCTGTCTTCTCTACTGTGTCAGGGATGCAGCCCACTCTGAGTTCTCTGTGTATTCTGAGGCTGGAGCTCCACCTGAAGGCTCTTCCACCATGATTCCAGGCTCAGGGTTTCTCTCCACATGACTTTCCTGGCGAGTTAAAAGGGATAATTTCTGGCTGAAGGCTCAATATCACTGATTAGAGGCACAGGGTTTCTACTCGGTTTGAATTCTCGGGTGTTTATAAAAGTGGGAGCTCTGGGTAAAGGCTGCACCACATGGACTCCAGACATAGGGTGTGTCTCCTGTGAGTTTTCTAGTGCGTATAAGCGTGAGAGCTGCGTTTAAAGGCTTTTCCACATCCGTTGCATTTGTAGGGTTTCTCATCAGTGTGAATTCTCACCCATGACTAAGGTTATGGCTTTGGCTAAGTGCTTTCTCACATAAATGATATTCATTGTGGTTTCTCTCCTGTGTGAATGTGCTCATGATATTGAAGGGTTGCATGGTCACCGAAAGCTCCTCCACAGTCATTCCAAGCATAGGGCTTCTCCCCTGTTTGAGTTTATTGGTGTGAATAAATGTCAGCTCTCTGGCTGCAGTACCTTTGTAAGGTTCGTCTCCTCCAGTGCGAGCCGTTGGTGTATACATGCGAGGCTTCAGCCGAATTTTTTCACACGTTCAGGACATTTGCAAGAGTCACTCCAGGGTGCACTCTCTCATGTTGTCTAAGGTTGGAGGGTGACTAAATGCCTTCCACCTTCTGAGTTCTGCATGATTTCCCTCTCGTATAATTAGCTTAGGTCTCTCGCATTCGGGCTGAAAGTGCAACACACGTGGAGTTAAGGTTGCTGTACGCGAAATGTCCTCATGTTCATCGCATTCTGTGAGCGCTTCTCCAGCATGAAATCCCTGCTGTTGACAAGGAAAGAGAGGCTGTTAAAAATTACTCACATACTACTCATTCAGTCATTTCTCTACATGGGAATTCTAGGCGGCGCCCTCCGTGGTGGTCTTCATTCAAAATCTCCGCATACTAGTTACTTTCACAGGTGATGTTCCTTTGCTGAATTCACACAGATTTTCTGCCTGGTAAACCCTCACTGGTCATAGCCTTCTGATTAAGTTTTAGGTCTTCTTTAGGTTTCCAACACCATATCCAGGAGCTCTGTTTAATCAATTACATTTTCACTGACGCTCAGGTCAGAGTTTGACATGTAATGTCAAGTGACATGGGTCCTCAGATTGTTCCATCCTCCATTAAATGGATAGAAAATCTCCTGGCCACAGGTCCAAGGCCATGGAGGGCAGAGCTAGGGTGGAGGCTCTGATGTTGCTGATTCCCACGTGGGGAGGAACCAAGGTGACTGAGGACAATTGCATCCGGGGGAGCGGGGTGGGCCACAGGGAAGGTGGGGTGCTAAAGACCTGGAATGGGTGTTGGAGAACAAATGACGGTTCCTTTCACCAAGAATTATTAAATAAGAATTTTGGAAGAGGTGTCCTTGCTGTGGAGACAAGACTCTCCAGGAGACCATGGTAAGGGTTACCCGGGAATTAATGTTAATCCTAGGAACTGAATCTTAATAAAACAATAACTGTGAACAGTAAGTCGAATCAAAGTGTAACACCCGATCATTTGCATTGTTTCCTGCCAAATGGAGATATTATGTACTCCCTACATGCCGAGGAGCCAATGCAGCCTTGCTCTTGACCATGGGAGGAAAAATCGTTCCTTCTGTCTGCGCATGCCTGTGGGTAAGCTGGCAGGGGTCACCCCCAGCTGAGTGGTTGGCGATTCATGTCTGGTGTATCTAACAAGATTTTGGAAGCCTGGGTTCTCATGGCTGCTTTCTCTTTCCTCAGATTTATCTGCTTGATTTTCGGATTGGCCCTGCCCAAGGATGCAGGGGAGGGCAGGTGGTGGCAGAGTTCCTGATGATGAAACAACAGGTGAGGGAAAAAAAAGAAAAAAACAAAAAAACTTAGTTTGATTCCTGAATTGATCCGTCTTTTGCCAAATGGTCAGGTTTCTACTTTGGGTCCGGATCTTCTAAGTGCACCCAGGAAATATTAACTCCAGTTATGTTCACCACCCTGTCTTTAAGGATACAGCAGGTCAGGGACCAATGTAGAAACACTCTCTTTCCCGACATTTACTTTCACTTCTTCCAGCCTCCATTAAGGCTGTGACCTCACAGAGGACGGGAGAGGTATTTTCCTTCTCTTCTTTTAAAGGTCATCCCTTGGGCTCCGTGGCCTCCTCCATCATGCTACTGGCTGCGGTGGACTTAGGAATGCGGTGAACACAGGGGCTAGAGAATGACTCAGGACAGAAATCTCTAGGCCAGTGGGGAGCAGGCGTTTCATCAGGTGAGTCCTGTGTCATAGGTGCTGTGGTGAGCGGGGGTTTGGTGAGAGGGAGCAATAAAGAATCATTGATTTTTCCTGATTTAAAAAGCTTAACTTTTTACAGACTACTCCTAAACATTTTGACAGCTTCCAAAAGATAAACGTAAGTTCCTTAGCAAAGTTATTCACATAAGTGTTTTCCTTTGTGTTCTTAACCTTCATTCCAATTAGGAAGTTGAATGCAGTGTCTGCAGATTCTTATTTTCTTAATTGTGACTGTGTATGGAGGAGAAGGGCCATAGTACACAGAAGAAAATGTCGAGCGCTGGACAGCAAATGACAGTCTGGAGAGCTCCAGGACCTCACTCCCACACAGAGACATCAGTAAAACAACCAGGACCTGCCTGAATGAGCTGGGGTTCTAGCCCAGGGAACCCCAGAAGTGGGAACAATGGGCTTTCTGATCCCACCATTGGCAGCCCTGGTAAGTGTTCCTATTAGACACGGGTGTGTGTGTGTGTGTGTGTGTGTGTGTGCGTGCGTGTGTGCGCGCACGTGTGTTTGTTTCATTTTCCTGACACCCCTGGACTTGCCGAGCGTGCGTCACTGTTGCATGAAAGCCATGGCCATGTGGTGCTAAAGTTATCAGACCCTCTCAGTCTTGTATCTTCCTGTGTTGCATACATAAAATTTCTCTAATGGGTCCAGATGCAAATGTTCAGTTGTCTCCTTGGCTCCTACCTGCAATGGCATGGGCTTGTCTTGCTTGGGAAAGCAGCTCTAGGCTCATGGAGAGAAGAGCTGCACGGGTGTAGGGTGGGCAGAGAGAATTGGAGAAAGCAAGTGAATTGCTATGGTCTCCTGATCCGGAGGTAAGAGGCTGGGCACTGAGGCAACCCAAGTCTTCCGAGTCAGGCTTCTGACTGCAGAATTCTCTACATTACCGTGAGGAGCGCCTCTCCTTCGCGTCAGCCTCCTGCCCAAATCTTCCCAGCCCCGTCCGCTGCTGGGGTCGCGTCGTGCCATGCCGAGCCGGACTGGCAAGTAGCTCCTAGGCGGACGCCCGGAGACGAACGCGAGCATTTGGGCGGTCGGAGGTGATCCGCCGCCGTCCAGCGATCAGAATCCATCCCGCGGACGTTCAAGCCCGTTGTCGGGAGCCACCTGGCGGCCGCTTTTATATTGTCCCTTCCCTCCTGAGCTTTGGCGAACTTGGCGAGGGATGTGATTCGCCCGCCAGGCGCGGGCCAGAGTTCCGGGAGGCCGGCGACGCTGGCGGCGACCGTCCCGGTGGTGCGGAGCGGTGGGCGATGCCTGCTCTCCCCGGAGATTGAATGTGGAGAGCCGTGTGTTGTGGGGCCGCCGCTGAGCTCCTTGGGCGGGTTAGGGGGAGGTCTGCGCCGGTCGACCAGCACTCCCTGGTGTCCCTTGGCCCGCGGAGACTCCCCCCCACCCGACGTCCTGCTACGCGTGACCAGGAGAGGACGTCCGTGCCCGACGTCGTACTCCGTGTGTCACGATGCGTCGGTGCGTCCTCGCCGCCTTGGGGGCCCGGGTCATGCCGGTGCAGTCGTGGCGGTCTGGCTGCGCAACAGGGGCCACTTCAGTTGCTCCGGGTCCCAGGCGAGGCGGTCCCGGGGGCGCAACTTGCACCGAGGCAGGGGCATGGGATGCCTGTCAACAGACCGCATCCACCCGGCAGCTTAAACGGGCGTCTATGCAGGGAGCTCCCGTCCCAACTTCCTGGTAGCCTCGTCAGCGTGGCGCTTGCGTTTCGAACCTGTTCAGGTCCGCTCACCGCGGTGTGTCGAGGGCAAGCGTGTAGGGCGCTCGTGGAGGGGCGGCAGTTCCTCCTAGGCTTCGGTGGTCCTAAGTGGTAGACGTTTCTCTTTGGGAAACAGGGAACGCCTGGGGCATACGTGAGAGTCGGGAGGAGACACGAGCCTGAACGCGGTCCTGCAAGGGCGCGGTTGTCGTTAGCTTCCCTGAAGAAGCTCTGCAGACAGTGAACGGCCTAGAGACGCGCGTGCGGAGGGCAGGACCCCCCCAGAGCAAGAAATGGCAACGACGGTGTCCTGTTTCGAGGACGGGTGTCAGCGGTGTGGCGGTGCGCCTTCGCTCGTGTGCCATCTGGATACTTCCCGTTGAAGTTCACACCAGTTGCACGTCACTTGGCGTTTGCGGCGGCAAGGTCGACCAGATGGGCAGATTTCGCTATTGGGGCAAGGAGAACATTTAGTGAATTGAGGCTCTTTCGGTTGTGCGAGTCACTACAACGTGAACAGTAGTGAAAAGAGAAACCTTAAGATTTACAATAAATCGACATTACTGTAAGAATTACTATAAAAACATATTATGCAACTTCCAGGTATTCTTGCGTCTGGTAAGCCATTTCTTTCTTAAAAGGGCATTATTGCATAATGAAACATATAAGTAAGTGCATTTTTAGATTTTTATTTTGTATTTAGGAATATATTTAATTTCGAATTTACCAATAGTGTATATAATCGCATTGGGACTCTATACACTAAAGAACACACCGGGAAATTCTGGATTTTATGGTAAATGCGTTCTTTTGGATTGCTTTGGGTTCTCAAAAAAATTAGAAAGAATTCAAGAGCCCAATATAAAGAGCAAGATAGCAATCCTCTTGTCTGTTATCCTTTAAAGGGGTAACCCCTTGAATTTTGAATAAAATGGATGATGGAAGGAATTTTAACAGGCACGTACAATGGAATTATTATCCTTATAATAATCGTTACCGGGCTTCCCCTGTGGCGCCGTGGCTGAGAGTCCCCCTGCCGATGCAGGGGACACGGGTTCGTGCCCCGGTCCGGGAGGATCTCACATGCCGTGGAGCAGCTGGGCCCGTGAGCCATGGCCGCCGAACCTGCGTGTCTGGAGCCTGTGCTCCGCAACGGGAGAGGCCACAACAGTGAGAGGCCCGCGTACAGGAAAAAAAAAAGAAAACTCGTTACTAATTTTCAAACGTATAGGTTTGAATGCTAACAAACTTTAAAGTACTTATTTTGCAATATAGAGAAGAGCAAACCTTCATCTTAAGACAGGAAATCTAGCTTTGCTCTCCCCAATTCATGCAGACAAAGTTTTCCAAAATGGAGAATTTTGTAAAATACTTCTACTAACCAGTCTTTCGAAACATATATTACTTTTCAAAATTCCAGAACTGAGACTGCTTTAAATGTCAATTTTGTTTTAGGTACAGCCAACTTTCTATTGTAGACTAGTAGTGACATTTGGTAACTGTACAACGTATGAACGTGTCTATTTTTCTTAATGTCAGAAATATTAGTTTGCAATTTATTCTTATTACCTGCCTTAGAATATAGAGTTCTATGAAGAGAAAGGCATTGTGTTATTTACAGTTGAATCAACGTAACAATCCAGGTTCCGAAATGTTGGAAGTTCTCATTAAATAGTTCATAATTGAAAAATTTATAAATGAATGAACAAGGTGATTTAGCTTATTTTTCTCCTGCATGAATCCTTTATGCTAATAATTCCTGAATCATATTTTCCCTTTATGATCAGATAGTTGTTACAGTGTCCCTCCCTTGCATGGGTGTGTGTGTGTGTGTGCACTCAGATGCACGTACACACAGTAATGTCGCAGCTAACGTCATGGGTTTAAAAAAAATATTTGTTTAAGATTTTTTTTTTTTTGATGTGGACCATGTTAAAAGACTTTTATTGAATTTGTTACAATATTGTTACTGTTTTATGTTGTGGTGTTTTGGTTGCAAGCCATGTGAGATCTTAGCTCCCCGACCAGGGATTGAACCCGCCCTCCCTGCATTGGAAGGTGAGGTCTTAACCTCTAGA
Organism: Mesoplodon mirus; assembly: GCF_964341445.2. Taxonomy (NCBI): domain Eukaryota; kingdom Metazoa; phylum Chordata; class Mammalia; order Artiodactyla; family Ziphiidae; genus Mesoplodon; species Mesoplodon mirus. The sequence continues at coordinate 15,827 of NW_028295387.1, forward strand.
ATGCTAGGAAAGTCCCCATGATGGCCTTTACAGGCCCTAGGATACCATTTCTCAACCCATTAGACTTCCGTGGGCCCGAGGGCTACAACGAATGTTTTGGCCAACAAAGAAGAGGAAAGGGAACTGAAAAGGGGCCAGAACTCATCCTGCAGCCTGTGCGCTCTCTCTAGCTAGCCTTCTTGAAGGTTTAATTGACAAAATAGACACTGTCTCTATGGTGATCTTTCTCCCAGAACGTTTTTTAGTACCATTTTTCGACATCAAAGAGTAAAGCTTTAAAGGTAGACTCACCAATGGCTCTCTGCGGGATCTCCTTTGTGTTTATATGATTTAGTATATGCCACCCCTTATCGTTCTAATATATTCTTAAAGTAGAACTCTTTTTATGTCTTCAAAGATCTTTCACCTTCTCAGTCCTGAAGATATCTATCTGTTCTTCTTGGACAAAAAAAAAAAAAAAAGAAAAAAGAAAAAAGAAAAAAAACAAAAACAAAGAAACCCTGGGCTACAAAATGCTAAGTAGGCATTAAACCACCTCTGACTCTGAATTCTTGAGTTCTTCCTGTCCATGAACCCACAATTACTCACCTTTCTTTAAATATAATTAATGTATATGTTTTCAAAAAGTCATATGGGAAATAGTAAATGAAAGTTAAGTAATAGAATTAATTGAAGCAGCAGAGGTTAATCACAAAGTATGTGTGTATTTATCCTTGAAGGCATTCATCCCGAACGTGTATACAAATATTTGGACGCTAATGGAAGTGTAAACACGTATCATACTATATTGTACATTTTCAGTTAACATTCATCGTTGTTTTCCGATTGATCCCAGTCTGTGTAGCTATGATGATAATGTTATAAAGAAAGAATGTATCTAATTGATCAACAGTGACAGAGTATTAACAGAAAACGGGCCCATGCTTACTCATCACAATCTTTCATCATGTTGAATGACACATACTCACTCAGTAGTGCTTATATATTTGCAAATACTGATCTACTGAAGCAGGTTGGCTTCGTTTCTCCTTACTTGATCCTGAGTATGGCTTTCAGCACTTCTCAAAACCCTTCACTCTCAACATATTTATATGGTATATTCAAAAAGAAGACAATGGCTGAAAGACTTAATTATTGACTCACTTGCATGCTAACACATTCTTTATAGACTATTTTCCCAGTATGAGTTTTCTGATGTGAATAGCAAGTGAAAGATTTTCCACATCCTCTTTAGAATGGGCATCTCCTCAGTGTGAGCACTTTCTTGTTCAGTCAGGAATAAGGAATCACTGAAGAATGTCCTTCCTTCATTACACTGAGACTATTTTTTCAGTGTGAACCCTGTCATGTCTCATGAGTCCATGACTAATGGAACTCTAGCATCCATTTCATCCGATTTCTTCTCCAGCAGTGATTAGATGGTGTACCCCAAGAGGGCTCTCCTTGTAGTAAACCTTGGGCTGTCTTCTCTACTGTGTCAGGGATGCAGCCCACTCTGAGTTCTCTGTGTATTCTGAGGCTGGAGCTCCACCTGAAGGCTCTTCCACCATGATTCCAGGCTCAGGGTTTCTCTCCACATGACTTTCCTGGCGAGTTAAAAGGGATAATTTCTGGCTGAAGGCTCAATATCACTGATTAGAGGCACAGGGTTTCTACTCGGTTTGAATTCTCGGGTGTTTATAAAAGTGGGAGCTCTGGGTAAAGGCTGCACCACATGGACTCCAGACATAGGGTGTGTCTCCTGTGAGTTTTCTAGTGCGTATAAGCGTGAGAGCTGCGTTTAAAGGCTTTTCCACATCCGTTGCATTTGTAGGGTTTCTCATCAGTGTGAATTCTCACCCATGACTAAGGTTATGGCTTTGGCTAAGTGCTTTCTCACATAAATGATATTCATTGTGGTTTCTCTCCTGTGTGAATGTGCTCATGATATTGAAGGGTTGCATGGTCACCGAAAGCTCCTCCACAGTCATTCCAAGCATAGGGCTTCTCCCCTGTTTGAGTTTATTGGTGTGAATAAATGTCAGCTCTCTGGCTGCAGTACCTTTGTAAGGTTCGTCTCCTCCAGTGCGAGCCGTTGGTGTATACATGCGAGGCTTCAGCCGAATTTTTTCACACGTTCAGGACATTTGCAAGAGTCACTCCAGGGTGCACTCTCTCATGTTGTCTAAGGTTGGAGGGTGACTAAATGCCTTCCACCTTCTGAGTTCTGCATGATTTCCCTCTCGTATAATTAGCTTAGGTCTCTCGCATTCGGGCTGAAAGTGCAACACACGTGGAGTTAAGGTTGCTGTACGCGAAATGTCCTCATGTTCATCGCATTCTGTGAGCGCTTCTCCAGCATGAAATCCCTGCTGTTGACAAGGAAAGAGAGGCTGTTAAAAATTACTCACATACTACTCATTCAGTCATTTCTCTACATGGGAATTCTAGGCGGCGCCCTCCGTGGTGGTCTTCATTCAAAATCTCCGCATACTAGTTACTTTCACAGGTGATGTTCCTTTGCTGAATTCACACAGATTTTCTGCCTGGTAAACCCTCACTGGTCATAGCCTTCTGATTAAGTTTTAGGTCTTCTTTAGGTTTCCAACACCATATCCAGGAGCTCTGTTTAATCAATTACATTTTCACTGACGCTCAGGTCAGAGTTTGACATGTAATGTCAAGTGACATGGGTCCTCAGATTGTTCCATCCTCCATTAAATGGATAGAAAATCTCCTGGCCACAGGTCCAAGGCCATGGAGGGCAGAGCTAGGGTGGAGGCTCTGATGTTGCTGATTCCCACGTGGGGAGGAACCAAGGTGACTGAGGACAATTGCATCCGGGGGAGCGGGGTGGGCCACAGGGAAGGTGGGGTGCTAAAGACCTGGAATGGGTGTTGGAGAACAAATGACGGTTCCTTTCACCAAGAATTATTAAATAAGAATTTTGGAAGAGGTGTCCTTGCTGTGGAGACAAGACTCTCCAGGAGACCATGGTAAGGGTTACCCGGGAATTAATGTTAATCCTAGGAACTGAATCTTAATAAAACAATAACTGTGAACAGTAAGTCGAATCAAAGTGTAACACCCGATCATTTGCATTGTTTCCTGCCAAATGGAGATATTATGTACTCCCTACATGCCGAGGAGCCAATGCAGCCTTGCTCTTGACCATGGGAGGAAAAATCGTTCCTTCTGTCTGCGCATGCCTGTGGGTAAGCTGGCAGGGGTCACCCCCAGCTGAGTGGTTGGCGATTCATGTCTGGTGTATCTAACAAGATTTTGGAAGCCTGGGTTCTCATGGCTGCTTTCTCTTTCCTCAGATTTATCTGCTTGATTTTCGGATTGGCCCTGCCCAAGGATGCAGGGGAGGGCAGGTGGTGGCAGAGTTCCTGATGATGAAACAACAGGTGAGGGAAAAAAAAGAAAAAAACAAAAAAACTTAGTTTGATTCCTGAATTGATCCGTCTTTTGCCAAATGGTCAGGTTTCTACTTTGGGTCCGGATCTTCTAAGTGCACCCAGGAAATATTAACTCCAGTTATGTTCACCACCCTGTCTTTAAGGATACAGCAGGTCAGGGACCAATGTAGAAACACTCTCTTTCCCGACATTTACTTTCACTTCTTCCAGCCTCCATTAAGGCTGTGACCTCACAGAGGACGGGAGAGGTATTTTCCTTCTCTTCTTTTAAAGGTCATCCCTTGGGCTCCGTGGCCTCCTCCATCATGCTACTGGCTGCGGTGGACTTAGGAATGCGGTGAACACAGGGGCTAGAGAATGACTCAGGACAGAAATCTCTAGGCCAGTGGGGAGCAGGCGTTTCATCAGGTGAGTCCTGTGTCATAGGTGCTGTGGTGAGCGGGGGTTTGGTGAGAGGGAGCAATAAAGAATCATTGATTTTTCCTGATTTCAAAAGCTTAACTTTTTACAGACTACTCCTAAACATTTTGACAGCTTCCAAAAGATAAACGTAAGTTCCTTAGCAAAGTTATTCACATAAGTGTTTTCCTTTGTGTTCTTAACCTTCATTCCAATTAGGAAGTTGAATGCAGTGTCTGCAGATTCTTATTTTCTTAATTGTGACTGTGTATGGAGGAGAAGGGCCATAGTACACAGAAGAAAATGTCGAGCGCTGGACAGCAAATGACAGTCTGGAGAGCTCCAGGACCTCACTCCCACACAGAGACATCAGTAAAACAACCAGGACCTGCCTGAATGAGCTGGGGTTCTAGCCCAGGGAACCCCAGAAGTGGGAACAATGGGCTTTCTGATCCCACCATTGGCAGCCCTGGTAAGTGTTCCTATTAGACACGGGTGTGTGTGTGTGTGTGTGTGTGTGTGTGCGTGCGTGTGTGCGCGCACGTGTGTTTGTTTCATTTTCCTGACACCCCTGGACTTGCCGAGCGTGCGTCACTGTTGCATGAAAGCCATGGCCATGTGGTGCTAAAGTTATCAGACCCTCTCAGTCTTGTATCTTCCTGTGTTGCATACATAAAATTTCTCTAATGGGTCCAGATGCAAATGTTCAGTTGTCTCCTTGGCTCCTACCTGCAATGGCATGGGCTTGTCTTGCTTGGGAAAGCAGCTCTAGGCTCATGGAGAGAAGAGCTGCACGGGTGTAGGGTGGGCAGAGAGAATTGGAGAAAGCAAGTGAATTGCTATGGTCTCCTGATCCGGAGGTAAGAGGCTGGGCACTGAGGCAACCCAAGTCTTCCGAGTCAGGCTTCTGACTGCAGAATTCTCTACATTACCGTGAGGAGCGCCTCTCCTTCGCGTCAGCCTCCTGCCCAAATCTTCCCAGCCCCGTCCGCTGCTGGGGTCGCGTCGTGCCATGCCGAGCCGGACTGGCAAGTAGCTCCTAGGCGGACGCCCGGAGACGAACGCGAGCATTTGGGCGGTCGGAGGTGATCCGCCGCCGTCCAGCGATCAGAATCCATCCCGCGGACGTTCAAGCCCGTTGTCGGGAGCCACCTGGCGGCCGCTTTTATATTGTCCCTTCCCTCCTGAGCTTTGGCGAACTTGGCGAGGGATGTGATTCGCCCGCCAGGCGCGGGCCAGAGTTCCGGGAGGCCGGCGACGCTGGCGGCGACCGTCCCGGTGGTGCGGAGCGGTGGGCGATGCCTGCTCTCCCCGGAGATTGAATGTGGAGAGCCGTGTGTTGTGGGGCCGCCGCTGAGCTCCTTGGGCGGGTTAGGGGGAGGTCTGCGCCGGTCGACCAGCACTCCCTGGTGTCCCTTGGCCCGCGGAGACTCCCCCCCACCCGACGTCCTGCTACGCGTGACCAGGAGAGGACGTCCGTGCCCGACGTCGTACTCCGTGTGTCACGATGCGTCGGTGCGTCCTCGCCGCCTTGGGGGCCCGGGTCATGCCGGTGCAGTCGTGGCGGTCTGGCTGCGCAACAGGGGCCACTTCAGTTGCTCCGGGTCCCAGGCGAGGCGGTCCCGGGGGCGCAACTTGCACCGAGGCAGGGGCATGGGATGCCTGTCAACAGACCGCATCCACCCGGCAGCTTAAACGGGCGTCTATGCAGGGAGCTCCCGTCCCAACTTCCTGGTAGCCTCGTCAGCGTGGCGCTTGCGTTTCGAACCTGTTCAGGTCCGCTCACCGCGGTGTGTCGAGGGCAAGCGTGTAGGGCGCTCGTGGAGGGGCGGCAGTTCCTCCTAGGCTTCGGTGGTCCTAAGTGGTAGACGTTTCTCTTTGGGAAACAGGGAACGCCTGGGGCATACGTGAGAGTCGGGAGGAGACACGAGCCTGAACGCGGTCCTGCAAGGGCGCGGTTGTCGTTAGCTTCCCTGAAGAAGCTTTGCAGACAGTGAACGGCCTAGAGACGCGCGTGCGGAGGGCAGGACCCCCCCAGAGCAAGAAATGGCAACGACGGTGTCCTGTTTCGAGGACGGGTGTCAGCGGTGTGGCGGTGCGCCTTCGCTCGTGTGCCATCTGGATACTTCCCGTTGAAGTTCACACCAGTTGCACGTCACTTGGCGTTTGCGGCGGCAAGGTCGACCAGATGGGCAGATTTCGCTATTGGGGCAAGGAGAACATTTAGTGAATTGAGGCTCTTTCGGTTGTGCGAGTCACTACAACGTGAACAGTAGTGAAAAGAGAAACCTTAAGATTTACAATAAATCGACATTACTGTAAGAATTACTATAAAAACATATTATGCAACTTCCAGGTATTCTTGCGTCTGGTAAGCCATTTCTTTCTTAAAAGGGCATTATTGCATAATGAAACATATAAGTAAGTGCATTTTTAGATTTTTATTTTGTATTTAGGAATATATTTAATTTCGAATTTACCAATAGTGTATATAATCGCATTGGGACTCTATACACTAAAGAACACACCGGGAAATTCTGGATTTTATGGTAAATGCGTTCTTTTGGATTGCTTTGGGTTCTCAAAAAAATTAGAAAGAATTCAAGAGCCCAATATAAAGAGCAAGATAGCAATCCTCTTGTCTGTTATCCTTTAAAGGGGTAACCCCTTGAATTTTGAATAAAATGGATGATGGAAGGAATTTTAACAGGCACGTACAATGGAATTATTATCCTTATAATAATCGTTACCGGGCTTCCCCTGTGGCGCCGTGGCTGAGAGTCCCCCTGCCGATGCAGGGGACACGGGTTCGTGCCCCGGTCCGGGAGGATCTCACATGCCGTGGAGCAGCTGGGCCCGTGAGCCATGGCCGCCGAACCTGCGTGTCTGGAGCCTGTGCTCCGCAACGGGAGAGGCCACAACAGTGAGAGGCCCGCGTACAGGAAAAAAAAAAGAAAACTCGTTACTAATTTTCAAACGTATAGGTTTGAATGCTAACAAACTTTAAAGTACTTATTTTGCAATATAGAGAAGAGCAAACCTTCATCTTAAGACAGGAAATCTAGCTTTGCTCTCCCCAATTCATGCAGACAAAGTTTTCCAAAATGGAGAATTTTGTAAAATACTTCTACTAACCAGTCTTTCGAAACATATATTACTTTTCAAAATTCCAGAACTGAGACTGCTTTAAATGTCAATTTTGTTTTAGGTACAGCCAACTTTCTATTGTAGACTAGTAGTGACATTTGGTAACTGTACAACGTATGAACGTGTCTATTTTTCTTAATGTCAGAAATATTAGTTTGCAATTTATTCTTATTACCTGCCTTAGAATATAGAGTTCTATGAAGAGAAAGGCATTGTGTTATTTACAGTTGAATCAACGTAACAATCCAGGTTCCGAAATGTTGGAAGTTCTCATTAAATAGTTCATAATTGAAAAATTTATAAATGAATGAACAAGGTGATTTAGCTTATTTTTCTCCTGCATGAATCCTTTATGCTAATAATTCCTGAATCATATTTTCCCTTTATGATCAGATAGTTGTTACAGTGTCCCTCCCTTGCATGGGTGTGTGTGTGTGTGTGCACTCAGATGCACGTACACACAGTAATGTCGCAGCTAACGTCATGGGTTTAAAAAAAATATTTGTTTAAGATTTTTTTTTTTTTTGATGTGGACCATGTTAAAAGACTTTTATTGAATTTGTTACAATATTGTTACTGTTTTATGTTGTGGTGTTTTGGTTGCAAGCCATGTGAGATCTTAGCTCCCCGACCAGGGATTGAACCCGCCCTCCCTGCATTGGAAGGTGAGGTCTTAACCTCTAGAATGCTAGGAAAGTCCCCATGATGGCCTTTACAGGCCCTAGGATACCATTTCTCAACCCATTAGACTTCCGTGGGCCCGAGGGCTACAACGAATGTTTTGGCCAACAAAGAAGAGGAAAGGGAACTGAAAAGGGGCCAGAACTCATCATGCAGCCTGTGCGCTCTCTCTAGCTAGCCTTCTTGAAGGTTTAATTGACAAAATAGACACTGTCTCTATGGTGATCTTTCTCCCAGAACGTTTTTTAGTACCATTTTTCGACATCAAAGAGTAAAGCTTTAAAGGTAGACTCACCAATGGCTCTCTGCGGGATCTCCTTTGTGTTTATATGATTTAGTATATGCCACCCCTTATCGTTCTAATATATTCTTAAAGTAGAACTCTTTTTATGTCTTCAAAGATCTTTCACCTTCTCAGTCCTGAAGATATCTATCTGTTCTTCTTGGACAAAAAAAAAAAAAAGAAAAAAGAAAAAAAACAAAAACAAAGAAACCCTGGGCTACAAAATGCTAAGTAGGCATTAAACCACCTCTGACTCTGAATTCTTGAGTTCTTCCTGTCCATGAACCCACAATTACTCACCTTTCTTTAAATATAATTAATGTATATGTTTTTAAAAAGTCATATGGGAAATAGTAAATGAAAGTTAAGTAATAGAATTAATTGAAGCAGCAGAGGTTAATCACAAAGTATGTGTGTATTTATCCTTGAAGGCATTCATCCCGAACGTGTATACAAATATTTGGACGCTAATGGAAGTGTAAACACGTATCATACTATATTGTACATTTTCAGTTAACATTCATCGTTGTTTTCCGATTGATCCCAGTCTGTGTAGCTATGATGATAATGTTATAAAGAAAGAATGTATCTAATTGATCAACAGTGACAGAGTATTAACAGAAAACGGGCCCATGCTTACTCATCACAATCTTTCATCATGTTGAATGACACATACTCACTCAGTAGTGCTTATATATTTGCAAATACTGATCTACTGAAGCAGGTTGGCTTCGTTTCTCCTTACTTGATCCTGAGTATGGCTTTCAGCACTTCTCAAAACCCTTCACTCTCAACATATTTATATGGTATATTCAAAAAGAAGACAATGGCTGAAAGACTTAATTATTGACTCACTTGCATGCTAACACATTCTTTATAGACTATTTTCCCAGTATGAGTTTTCTGATGTGAATAGCAAGTGAAAGATTTTCCACATCCTCTTTAGAATGGGCATCTCCTCAGTGTGAGCACTTTCTTGTTCAGTCAGGAATAAGGAATCACTGAAGAATGTCCTTCCTTCATTACACTGAGACTATTTTTTCAGTGTGAACCCTGTCATGTCTCATGAGTCCATGACTAATGGAACTCTAGCATCCATTTCATCCGATTTCTTCTCCAGCAGTGATTAGATGGTGTACCCCAAGAGGGCTCTCCTTGTAGTAAACCTTGGGCTGTCTTCTCTACTGTGTCAGGGATGCAGCCCACTCTGAGTTCTCTGTGTATTCTGAGGCTGGAGCTCCACCTGAAGGCTCTTCCACCATGATTCCAGGCTCAGGGTTTCTCTCCACATGACTTTCCTGGCGAGTTAAAAGGGATAATTTCTGGCTGAAGGCTCAATATCACTGATTAGAGGCACAGGGTTTCTACTCGGTTTGAATTCTCGGGTGTTTATAAAAGTGGGAGCTCTGGGTAAAGGCTGCACCACATGGACTCCAGACATAGGGTGTGTCTCCTGTGAGTTTTCTAGTGCGTATAAGCGTGAGAGCTGCGTTTAAAGGCTTTTCCACATCCGTTGCATTTGTAGGGTTTCTCATCAGTGTGAATTCTCACCCATGACTAAGGTTATGGCTTTGGCTAAGTGCTTTCTCACATAAATGATATTCATTGTGGTTTCTCTCCTGTGTGAATGTGCTCATGATATTGAAGGGTTGCATGGTCACCGAAAGCTCCTCCACAGTCATTCCAAGCATAGGGCTTCTCCCCTGTTTGAGTTTATTGGTGTGAATAAATGTCAGCTCTCTGGCTGCAGTACCTTTGTAAGGTTCGTCTCCTCCAGTGCGAGCCGTTGGTGTATACATGCGAGGCTTCAGCCGAATTTTTTCACACGTTCAGGACATTTGCAAGAGTCACTCCAGGGTGCACTCTCTCATGTTGTCTAAGGTTGGAGGGTGACTAAATGCCTTCCACCTTCTGAGTTCTGCATGATTTCCCTCTCGTATAATTAGCTTAGGTCTCTCGCATTCGGGCTGAAAGTGCAACACACGTGGAGTTAAGGTTGCTGTACGCGAAATGTCCTCATGTTCATCGCATTCTGTGAGCGCTTCTCCAGCATGAAATCCCTGCTGTTGACAAGGAAAGAGAGGCTGTTAAAAATTACTCACATACTACTCATTCAGTCATTTCTCTACATGGGAATTCTAGGCGGCGCCCTCCGTGGTGGTCTTCATTCAAAATCTCCGCATACTAGTTACTTTCACAGGTGATGTTCCTTTGCTGAATTCACACAGATTTTCTGCCTGGTAAACCCTCACTGGTCATAGCCTTCTGATTAAGTTTTAGGTCTTCTTTAGGTTTCCAACACCATATCCAGGAGCTCTGTTTAATCAATTACATTTTCACTGACGCTCAGGTCAGAGTTTGACATGTAATGTCAAGTGACATGGGTCCTCAGATTGTTCCATCCTCCATTAAATGGATAGAAAATCTCCTGGCCACAGGTCCAAGGCCATGGAGGGCAGAGCTAGGGTGGAGGCTCTGATGTTGCTGATTCCCACGTGGGGAGGAACCAAGGTGACTGAGGACAATTGCATCCGGGGGAGCGGGGTGGGCCACAGGGAAGGTGGGGTGCTAAAGACCTGGAATGGGTGTTGGAGAACAAATGACGGTTCCTTTCACCAAGAATTATTAAATAAGAATTTTGGAAGAGGTGTCCTTGCTGTGGAGACAAGACTCTCCAGGAGACCATGGTAAGGGTTACCCGGGAATTAATGTTAATCCTAGGAACTGAATCTTAATAAAACAATAACTGTGAACAGTAAGTCGAATCAAAGTGTAACACCCGATCATTTGCATTGTTTCCTGCCAAATGGAGATATTATGTACTCCCTACATGCCGAGGAGCCAATGCAGCCTTGCTCTTGACCATGGGAGGAAAAATCGTTCCTTCTGTCTGCGCATGCCTGTGGGTAAGCTGGCAGGGGTCACCCCCAGCTGAGTGGTTGGCGATTCATGTCTGGTGTATCTAACAAGATTTTGGAAGCCTGGGTTCTCATGGCTGCTTTCTCTTTCCTCAGATTTATCTGCTTGATTTTCGGATTGGCCCTGCCCAAGGATGCAGGGGAGGGCAGGTGGTGGCAGAGTTCCTGATGATGAAACAACAGGTGAGGGAAAAAAAAGAAAAAAACAAAAAAACTTAGTTTGATTCCTGAATTGATCCGTCTTTTGCCAAATGGTCAGGTTTCTACTTTGGGTCCGGATCTTCTAAGTGCACCCAGGAAATATTAACTCCAGTTATGTTCACCACCCTGTCTTTAAGGATACAGCAGGTCAGGGACCAATGTAGAAACACTCTCTTTCCCGACATTTACTTTCACTTCTTCCAGCCTCCATTAAGGCTGTGACCTCACAGAGGACGGGAGAGGTATTTTCCTTCTCTTCTTTTAAAGGTCATCCCTTGGGCTCCGTGGCCTCCTCCATCATGCTACTGGCTGCGGTGGACTTAGGAATGCGGTGAACACAGGGGCTAGAGAATGACTCAGGACAGAAATCTCTAGGCCAGTGGGGAGCAGGCGTTTCATCAGGTGAGTCCTGTGTCATAGGTGCTGTGGTGAGCGGGGGTTTGGTGAGAGGGAGCAATAAAGAATCATTGATTTTTCCTGATTTCAAAAGCTTAACTTTTTACAGACTACTCCTAAACATTTTGACAGCTTCCAAAAGATAAACGTAAGTTCCTTAGCAAAGTTATTCACATAAGTGTTTTCCTTTGTGTTCTTAAGCTTCATTCCAATTAGGAAGTTGAATGCAGTGTCTGCAGATTCTTATTTTCTTAATTGTGACTGTGTATGGAGGAGAAGGGCCATAGTACACAGAAGAAAATGTCGAGCGCTGGACAGCAAATGACAGTCTGGAGAGCTCCAGGACCTCACTCCCACACAGAGACATCAGTAAAACAACCAGGACCTGCCTGAATGAGCTGGGGTTCTAGCCCAGGGAACCCCAGAAGTGGGAACAATGGGCTTTCTGATCCCACCATTGGCAGCCCTGGTAAGTGTTCCTATTAGACACGGGTGTGTGTGTGTGTGTGTGTGTGTGTGTGCGTGCGTGTGTGCGCGCACGTGTGTTTGTTTCATTTTCCTGACACCCCTGGACTTGCCGAGCGTGCGTCACTGTTGCATGAAAGCCATGGCCATGTGGTGCTAAAGTTATCAGACCCTCTCAGTCTTGTATCTTCCTGTGTTGCATACATAAAATTTCTCTAATGGGTCCAGATGCAAATGTTCAGTTGTCTCCTTGGCTCCTACCTGCAATGGCATGGGCTTGTCTTGCTTGGGAAAGCAGCTCTAGGCTCATGGAGAGAAGAGCTGCACGGGTGTAGGGTGGGCAGAGAGAATTGGAGAAAGCAAGTGAATTGCTATGGTCTCCTGATCCGGAGGTAAGAGGCTGGGCACTGAGGCAACCCAAGTCTTCCGAGTCAGGCTTCTGACTGCAGAATTCTCTACATTACCGTGAGGAGCGCCTCTCCTTCGCGTCAGCCTCCTGCCCAAATCTTCCCAGCCCCGTCCGCTGCTGGGGTCGCGTCGTGCCATGCCGAGCCGGACTGGCAAGTAGCTCCTAGGCGGACGCCCGGAGACGAACGCGAGCATTTGGGCGGTCGGAGGTGATCCGCCGCCGTCCAGCGATCAGAATCCATCCCGCGGACGTTCAAGCCCGTTGTCGGGAGCCACCTGGCGGCCGCTTTTATATTGTCCCTTCCCTCCTGAGCTTTGGCGAACTTGGCGAGGGATGTGATTCGCCCGCCAGGCGCGGGCCAGAGTTCCGGGAGGCCGGCGACGCTGGCGGCGACCGTCCCGGTGGTGCGGAGCGGTGGGCGATGCCTGCTCTCCCCGGAGACTGAATGTGGAGAGCCGTGTGTTGTGGGGCCGCCGCTGAGCTCCTTGGGCGGGTTAGGGGGAGGTCTGCGCCGGTCGACCAGCACTCCCTGGTGTCCCTTGGCCCGCGGAGACTCCCCCCCACCCGACGTCCTGCTACGCGTGACCAGGAGAGGACGTCCGTGCCCGACGTCGTACTCCGTGTGTCACGATGCGTCGGTGCGTCCTCGCCGCCTTGGGGGCCCGGGTCATGCCGGTGCAGTCGTGGCGGTCTGGCTGCGCAACAGGGGCCACTTCAGTTGCTCCGGGTCCCAGGCGAGGCGGTCCCGGGGGCGCAACTTGCACCGAGGCAGGGGCATGGGATGCCTGTCAACAGACCGCATCCACCCGGCAGCTTAAACGGGCGTCTATGCAGGGAGCTCCCGTCCCAACTTCCTGGTAGCCTCGTCAGCGTGGCGCTTGCGTTTCGAACCTGTTCAGGTCCGCTCACCGCGGTGTGTCGAGGGCAAGCGTGTAGGGCGCTCGTGGAGGGGCGGCAGTTCCTCCTAGGCTTCGGTGGTCCTAAGTGGTAGACGTTTCTCTTTGGGAAACAGGGAACGCCTGGGGCATACGTGAGAGTCGGGAGGAGACACGAGCCTGAACGCGGTCCTGCAAGGGCGCGGTTGTCGTTAGCTTCCCTGAAGAAGCTCTGCAGACAGTGAACGGCCTAGAGACGCGCGTGCGGAGGGCAGGACCCCCCCAGAGCAAGAAATGGCAACGACGGTGTCCTGTTTCGAGGACGGGTGTCAGCGGTGTGGCGGTGCGCCTTCGCTCGTGTGCCATCTGGATACTTCCCGTTGAAGTTCACACCAGTTGCACGTCACTTGGCGTTTGCGGCGGCAAGGTCGACCAGATGGGCAGATTTCGCTATTGGGGCAAGGAGAACATTTAGTGAATTGAGGCTCTTTCGGTTGTGCGAGTCACTACAACGTGAACAGTAGTGAAAAGAGAAACCTTAAGATTTACAATAAATCGACATTACTGTAAGAATTACTATAAAAACATATTATGCAACTTCCAGGTATTCTTGCGTCTGGTAAGCCATTTCTTTCTTAAAAGGGCATTATTGCATAATGAAACATATAAGTAAGTGCATTTTTAGATTTTTATTTTGTATTTAGGAATATATTTAATTTCGAATTTACCAATAGTGTATATAATCGCATTGGGACTCTATACACTAAAGAACACACCGGGAAATTCTGGATTTTATGGTAAATGCGTTCTTTTGGATTGCTTTGGGTTCTCAAAAAAATTAGAAAGAATTCAAGAGCCCAATATAAAGAGCAAGATAGCAATCCTCTTGTCTGTTATCCTTTAAAGGGGTAACCCCTTGAATTTTGAATAAAATGGATGATGGAAGGAATTTTAACAGGCACGTACAATGGAATTATTATCCTTATAATAATCGTTACCGGGCTTCCCCTGTGGCGCCGTGGCTGAGAGTCCCCCTGCCGATGCAGGGGACACGGGTTCGTGCCCCGGTCCGGGAGGATCTCACATGCCGTGGAGCAGCTGGGCCCGTGAGCCATGGCCGCCGAACCTGCGTGTCTGGAGCCTGTGCTCCGCAACGGGAGAGGCCACAACAGTGAGAGGCCCGCGTACAGGAAAAAAAAAAGAAAACTCGTTACTAATTTTCAAACGTATAGGTTTGAATGCTAACAAACTTTAAAGTACTTATTTTGCAATATAGAGAAGAGCAAACCTTCATCTTAAGACAGGAAATCTAGCTTTGCTCTCCCCAATTCATGCAGACAAAGTTTTCCAAAATGGAGAATTTTGTAAAATACTTCTACTAACCAGTCTTTCGAAACATATATTACTTTTCAAAATTCCAGAACTGAGACTGCTTTAAATGTCAATTTTGTTTTAGGTACAGCCAACTTTCTATTGTAGACTAGTAGTGACATTTGGTAACTGTACAACGTATGAACGTGTCTATTTTTCTTAATGTCAGAAATATTAGTTTGCAATTTATTCTTATTACCTGCCTTAGAATATAGAGTTCTATGAAGAGAAAGGCATTGTGTTATTTACAGTTGAATCAACGTAACAATCCAGGTTCCGAAATGTTGGAAGTTCTCATTAAATAGTTCATAATTGAAAAATTTATAAATGAATGAACAAGGTGATTTAGCTTATTTTTCTCCTGCATGAATCCTTTATGCTAATAATTCCTGAATCATATTTTCCCTTTATGATCAGATAGTTGTTACAGTGTCCCTCCCTTGCATGGGTGTGTGTGTGTGTGTGCACTCAGATGCACGTACACACAGTAATGTCGCAGCTAACGTCATGGGTTTAAAAAAAATATTTGTTTAAGATTTTTTTTTTTTTTGATGTGGACCATGTTAAAAGACTTTTATTGAATTTGTTACAATATTGTTACTGTTTTATGTTGTGGTGTTTTGGTTGCAAGCCATGTGAGATCTTAGCTCCCCGACCAGGGATTGAACCCGCCCTCCCTGCATTGGAAGGTGAGGTCTTAACCTCTAGAATGCTAGGAAAGTCCCCATGATGGCCTTTACAGGCCCTAGGATACCATTTCTCAACCCATTAGACTTCCGTGGGCCCGAGGGCTACAACGAATGTTTTGGCCAACAAAGAAGAGGAAAGGGAACTGAAAAGGGGCCAGAACTCATCATGCAGCCTGTGCGCTCTCTCTAGCTAGCCTTCTTGAAGGTTTAATTGACAAAATAGACACTGTCTCTATGGTGATCTTTCTCCCAGAACGTTTTTTAGTACCATTTTTCGACATCAAAGAGTAAAGCTTTAAAGGTAGACTCACCAATGGCTCTCTGCGGGATCTCCTTTGTGTTTATATGATTTAGTATATGCCACCCCTTATCGTTCTAATATATTCTTAAAGTAGAACTCTTTTTATGTCTTCAAAGATCTTTCACCTTCTCAGTCCTGAAGATATCTATCTGTTCTTCTTGGACAAAAAAAAAAAAAAAAAAAAAAAAAAAAGAAAAAAGAAAAAAAACAAAAACAAAGAAACCCTGGGCTACAAAATGCTAAGTAGGCATTAAACCACCTCTGACTCTGAATTCTTGAGTTCTTCCTGTCCATGAACCCACAATTACTCACCTTTCTTTAAATATAATTAATGTATATGTTTTTAAAAAGTCATATGGGAAATAGTAAATGAAAGTTAAGTAATAGAATTAATTGAAGCAGCAGAGGTTAATCACAAAGTATGTGTGTATTTATCCTTGAAGGCATTCATCCCGAACGTGTATACAAATATTTGGACGCTAATGGAAGTGTAAACACGTATCATACTATATTGTACATTTTCAGTTAACATTCATCGTTGTTTTCCGATTGATCCCAGTCTGTGTAGCTATGATGATAATGTTATAAAGAAAGAATGTATCTAATTGATCAACAGTGACAGAGTATTAACAGAAAACGGGCCCATGCTTACTCATCACAATCTTTCATCATGTTGAATGACACATACTCACTCAGTAGTGCTTATATATTTGCAAATACTGATCTACTGAAGCAGGTTGGCTTCGTTTCTCCTTACTTGATCCTGAGTATGGCTTTCAGCACTTCTCAAAACCCTTCACTCTCAACATATTTATATGGTATATTCAAAAAGAAGACAATGGCTGAAAGACTTAATTATTGACTCACTTGCATGCTAACACATTCTTTATAGACTATTTTCCCAGTATGAGTTTTCTGATGTGAATAGCAAGTGAAAGATTTTCCACATCCTCTTTAGAATGGGCATCTCCTCAGTGTGAGCACTTTCTTGTTCAGTCAGGAATAAGGAATCACTGAAGAATGTCCTTCCTTCATTACACTGAGACTATTTTTTCAGTGTGAACCCTGTCATGTCTCATGAGTCCATGACTAATGGAACTCTAGCATCCATTTCATCCGATTTCTTCTCCAGCAGTGATTAGATGGTGTACCCCAAGAGGGCTCTCCTTGTAGTAAACCTTGGGCTGTCTTCTCTACTGTGTCAGGGATGCAGCCCACTCTGAGTTCTCTGTGTATTCTGAGGCTGGAGCTCCACCTGAAGGCTCTTCCACCATGATTCCAGGCTCAGGGTTTCTCTCCACATGACTTTCCTGGCGAGTTAAAAGGGATAATTTCTGGCTGAAGGCTCAATATCACTGATTAGAGGCACAGGGTTTCTACTCGGTTTGAATTCTCGGGTGTTTATAAAAGTGGGAGCTCTGGGTAAAGGCTGCACCACATGGACTCCAGACATAGGGTGTGTCTCCTGTGAGTTTTCTAGTGCGTATAAGCGTGAGAGCTGCGTTTAAAGGCTTTTCCACATCCGTTGCATTTGTAGGGTTTCTCATCAGTGTGAATTCTCACCCATGACTAAGGTTATGGCTTTGGCTAAGTGCTTTCTCACATAAATGATATTCATTGTGGTTTCTCTCCTGTGTGAATGTGCTCATGATATTGAAGGGTTGCATGGTCACCGAAAGCTCCTCCACAGTCATTCCAAGCATAGGGCTTCTCCCCCGTTTGAGTTTATTGGTGTGAATAAATGTCAGCTCTCTGGCTGCAGTACCTTTGTAAGGTTCGTCTCCTCCAGTGCGAGCCGTTGGTGTATACATGCGAGGCTTCAGCCGAATTTTTTCACACGTTCAGGACATTTGCAAGAGTCACTCCAGGGTGCACTCTCTCATGTTGTCTAAGGTTGGAGGGTGACTAAATGCCTTCCACCTTCTGAGTTCTGCATGATTTCCCTCTCGTATAATTAGCTTAGGTCTCTCGCATTCGGGCTGAAAGTGCAACACACGTGGAGTTAAGGTTGCTGTACGCGAAATGTCCTCATGTTCATCGCATTCTGTGAGCGCTTCTCCAGCATGAAATCCCTGCTGTTGACAAGGAAAGAGAGGCTGTTAAAAATTACTCACATACTACTCATTCAGTCATTTCTCTACATGGGAATTCTAGGCGGCGCCCTCCGTGGTGGTCTTCATTCAAAATCTCCGCATACTAGTTACTTTCACAGGTGATGTTCCTTTGCTGAATTCACACAGATTTTCTGCCTGGTAAACCCTCACTGGTCATAGCCTTCTGATTAAGTTTTAGGTCTTCTTTAGGTTTCCAACACCATATCCAGGAGCTCTGTTTAATCAATTACATTTTCACTGACGCTCAGGTCAGAGTTTGACATGTAATGTCAAGTGACATGGGTCCTCAGATTGTTCCATCCTCCATTAAATGGATAGAAAATCTCCTGGCCACAGGTCCAAGGCCATGGAGGGCAGAGCTAGGGTGGAGGCTCTGATGTTGCTGATTCCCACGTGGGGAGGAACCAAGGTGACTGAGGACAATTGCATCCGGGGGAGCGGGGTGGGCCACAGGGAAGGTGGGGTGCTAAAGACCTGGAATGGGTGTTGGAGAACAAATGACGGTTCCTTTCACCAAGAATTATTAAATAAGAATTTTGGAAGAGGTGTCCTTGCTGTGGAGACAAGACTCTCCAGGAGACCATGGTAAGGGTTACCCGGGAATTAATGTTAATCCTAGGAACTGAATCTTAATAAAACAATAACTGTGAACAGTAAGTCGAATCAAAGTGTAACACCCGATCATTTGCATTGTTTCCTGCCAAATGGAGATATTATGTACTCCCTACATGCCGAGGAGCCAATGCAGCCTTGCTCTTGACCATGGGAGGAAAAATCGTTCCTTCTGTCTGCGCATGCCTGTGGGTAAGCTGGCAGGGGTCACCCCCAGCTGAGTGGTTGGCGATTCATGTCTGGTGTATCTAACAAGATTTTGGAAGCCTGGGTTCTCATGGCTGCTTTCTCTTTCCTCAGATTTATCTGCTTGATTTTCGGATTGGCCCTGCCCAAGGATGCAGGGGAGGGCAGGTGGTGGCAGAGTTCCTGATGATGAAACAACAGGTGAGGGAAAAAAAAGAAAAAAACAAAAAAACTTAGTTTGATTCCTGAATTGATCCGTCTTTTGCCAAATGGTCAGGTTTCTACTTTGGGTCCGGATCTTCTAAGTGCACCCAGGAAATATTAACTCCAGTTATGTTCACCACCCTGTCTTTAAGGATACAGCAGGTCAGGGACCAATGTAGAAACACTCTCTTTCCCGACATTTACTTTCACTTCTTCCAGCCTCCATTAAGGCTGTGACCTCACAGAGGACGGGAGAGGTATTTTCCTTCTCTTCTTTTAAAGGTCATCCCTTGGGCTCCGTGGCCTCCTCCATCATGCTACTGGCTGCGGTGGACTTAGGAATGCGGTGAACACAGGGGCTAGAGAATGACTCAGGACAGAAATCTCTAGGCCAGTGGGGAGCAGGCGTTTCATCAGGTGAGTCCTGTGTCATAGGTGCTGTGGTGAGCGGGGGTTTGGTGAGAGGGAGCAATAAAGAATCATTGATTTTTCCTGATTTAAAAAGCTTAACTTTTTACAGACTACTCCTAAACATTTTGACAGCTTCCAAAAGATAAACGTAAGTTCCTTAGCAAAGTTATTCACATAAGTGTTTTCCTTTGTGTTCTTAACCTTCATTCCAATTAGGAAGTTGAATGCAGTGTCTGCAGATTCTTATTTTCTTAATTGTGACTGTGTATGGAGGAGAAGGGCCATAGTACACAGAAGAAAATGTCGAGCGCTGGACAGCAAATGACAGTCTGGAGAGCTCCAGGACCTCACTCCCACACAGAGACATCAGTAAAACAACCAGGACCTGCCTGAATGAGCTGGGGTTCTAGCCCAGGGAACCCCAGAAGTGGGAACAATGGGCTTTCTGATCCCACCATTGGCAGCCCTGGTAAGTGTTCCTATTAGACACGGGTGTGTGTGTGTGTGTGTGTGTGTGTGTGCGTGCGTGTGTGCGCGCACGTGTGTTTGTTTCATTTTCCTGACACCCCTGGACTTGCCGAGCGTGCGTCACTGTTGCATGAAAGCCATGGCCATGTGGTGCTAAAGTTATCAGACCCTCTCAGTCTTGTATCTTCCTGTGTTGCATACATAAAATTTCTCTAATGGGTCCAGATGCAAATGTTCAGTTGTCTCCTTGGCTCCTACCTGCAATGGCATGGGCTTGTCTTGCTTGGGAAAGCAGCTCTAGGCTCATGGAGAGAAGAGCTGCACGGGTGTAGGGTGGGCAGAGAGAATTGGAGAAAGCAAGTGAATTGCTATGGTCTCCTGATCCGGAGGTAAGAGGCTGGGCACTGAGGCAACCCAAGTCTTCCGAGTCAGGCTTCTGACTGCAGAATTCTCTACATTACCGTGAGGAGCGCCTCTCCTTCGCGTCAGCCTCCTGCCCAAATCTTCCCAGCCCCGTCCGCTGCTGGGGTCGCGTCGTGCCATGCCGAGCCGGACTGGCAAGTAGCTCCTAGGCGGACGCCCGGAGACGAACGCGAGCATTTGGGCGGTCGGAGGTGATCCGCCGCCGTCCAGCGATCAGAATCCATCCCGCGGACGTTCAAGCCCGTTGTCGGGAGCCACCTGGCGGCCGCTTTTATATTGTCCCTTCCCTCCTGAGCTTTGGCGAACTTGGCGAGGGATGTGATTCGCCCGCCAGGCGCGGGCCAGAGTTCCGGGAGGCCGGCGACGCTGGCGGCGACCGTCCCGGTGGTGCGGAGCGGTGGGCGATGCCTGCTCTCCCCGGAGACTGAATGTGGAGAGCCGTGTGTTGTGGGGCCGCCGCTGAGCTCCTTGGGCGGGTTAGGGGGAGGTCTGCGCCGGTCGACCAGCACTCCCTGGTGTCCCTTGGCCCGCGGAGACTCCCCCCCACCCGACGTCCTGCTACGCGTGACCAGGAGAGGACGTCCGTGCCCGACGTCGTACTCCGTGTGTCACGATGCGTCGGTGCGTCCTCGCCGCCTTGGGGGCCCGGGTCATGCCGGTGCAGTCGTGGCGGTCTGGCTGCGCAACAGGGGCCACTTCAGTTGCTCCGGGTCCCAGGCGAGGCGGTCCCGGGGGCGCAACTTGCACCGAGGCAGGGGCATGGGATGCCTGTCAACAGACCGCATCCACCCGGCAGCTTAAACGGGCGTCTATGCAGGGAGCTCCCGTCCCAACTTCCTGGTAGCCTCGTCAGCGTGGCGCTTGCGTTTCGAACCTGTTCAGGTCCGCTCACCGCGGTGTGTCGAGGGCAAGCGTGTAGGGCGCTCGTGGAGGGGCGGCAGTTCCTCCTAGGCTTCGGTGGTCCTAAGTGGTAGACGTTTCTCTTTGGGAAACAGGGAACGCCTGGGGCATACGTGAGAGTCGGGAGGAGACACGAGCCTGAACGCGGTCCTGCAAGGGCGCGGTTGTCGTTAGCTTCCCTGAAGAAGCTCTGCAGACAGTGAACGGCCTAGAGACGCGCGTGCGGAGGGCAGGACCCCCCCAGAGCAAGAAATGGCAACGACGGTGTCCTGTTTCGAGGACGGGTGTCAGCGGTGTGGCGGTGCGCCTTCGCTCGTGTGCCATCTGGATACTTCCCGTTGAAGTTCACACCAGTTGCACGTCACTTGGCGTTTGCGGCGGCAAGGTCGACCAGATGGGCAGATTTCGCTATTGGGGCAAGGAGAACATTTAGTGAATTGAGGCTCTTTCGGTTGTGCGAGTCACTACAACGTGAACAGTAGTGAAAAGAGAAACCTTAAGATTTACAATAAATCGACATTACTGTAAGAATTACTATAAAAACATATTATGCAACTTCCAGGTATTCTTGCGTCTGGTAAGCCATTTCTTTCTTAAAAGGGCATTATTGCATAATGAAACATATAAGTAAGTGCATTTTTAGATTTTTATTTTGTATTTAGGAATATATTTAATTTCGAATTTACCAATAGTGTATATAATCGCATTGGGACTCTATACACTAAAGAACACACCGGGAAATTCTGGATTTTATGGTAAATGCGTTCTTTTGGATTGCTTTGGGTTCTCAAAAAAATTAGAAAGAATTCAAGAGCCCAATATAAAGAGCAAGATAGCAATCCTCTTGTCTGTTATCCTTTAAAGGGGTAACCCCTTGAATTTTGAATAAAATGGATGATGGAAGGAATTTTAACAGGCACGTACAATGGAATTATTATCCTTATAATAATCGTTACCGGGCTTCCCCTGTGGCGCCGTGGCTGAGAGTCCCCCTGCCGATGCAGGGGACACGGGTTCGTGCCCCGGTCCGGGAGGATCTCACATGCCGTGGAGCAGCTGGGCCCGTGAGCCATGGCCGCCGAACCTGCGTGTCTGGAGCCTGTGCTCCGCAACGGGAGAGGCCACAACAGTGAGAGGCCCGCGTACAGGAAAAAAAAAAGAAAACTCGTTACTAATTTTCAAACGTATAGGTTTGAATGCTAACAAACTTTAAAGTACTTATTTTGCAATATAGAGAAGAGCAAACCTTCATCTTAAGACAGGAAATCTAGCTTTGCTCTCCCCAATTCATGCAGACAAAGTTTTCCAAAATGGAGAATTTTGTAAAATACTTCTACTAACCAGTCTTTCTAAACATATATTACTTTTCAAAATTCCAGAACTGAGACTGCTTTAAATGTCAATTTTGTTTTAGGTACAGCCAACTTTCTATTGTAGACTAGTAGTGACATTTGGTAACTGTACAACGTATGAACGTGTCTATTTTTCTTAATGTCAGAAATATTAGTTTGCAATTTATTCTTATTACCTGCCTTAGAATATAGAGTTCTATGAAGAGAAAGGCATTGTGTTATTTACAGTTGAATCAACGTAACAATCCAGGTTCCGAAATGTTGGAAGTTCTCATTAAATAGTTCATAATTGAAAAATTTATAAATGAATGAACAAGGTGATTTAGCTTATTTTTCTCCTGCATGAATCCTTTATGCTAATAATTCCTGAATCATATTTTCCCTTTATGATCAGATAGTTGTTACAGTGTCCCTCCCTTGCATGGGTGTGTGTGTGTGTGTGCACTCAGATGCACGTACACACAGTAATGTCGCAGCTAACGTCATGGGTTTAAAAAAAATATTTGTTTAAGATTTTTTTTTTTTTTGATGTGGACCATGTTAAAAGACTTTTATTGAATTTGTTACAATATTGTTACTGTTTTATGTTGTGGTGTTTTGGTTGCAAGCCATGTGAGATCTTAGCTCCCCGACCAGGGATTGAACCCGCCCTCCCTGCATTGGAAGGTGAGGTCTTAACCTCTAGAATGCTAGGAAAGTCCCCATGATGGCCTTTACAGGCCCTAGGATACCATTTCTCAACCCATTAGACTTCCGTGGGCCCGAGGGCTACAAC
Organism: Mesoplodon mirus; assembly: GCF_964341445.2. Lineage (NCBI taxonomy): Eukaryota > Metazoa > Chordata > Mammalia > Artiodactyla > Ziphiidae > Mesoplodon > Mesoplodon mirus. Next base: position 38,808 of record NW_028295387.1, read on the forward strand.
GAATGTTTTGGCCAACAAAGAAGAGGAAAGGGAACTGAAAAGGGGCCAGAACTCATCATGCAGCCTGTGCGCTCTCTCTAGCTAGCCTTCTTGAAGGTTTAATTGACAAAATAGACACTGTCTCTATGGTGATCTTTCTCCCAGAACGTTTTTTAGTACCATTTTTCGACATCAAAGAGTAAAGCTTTAAAGGTAGACTCACCAATGGCTCTCTGCGGGATCTCCTTTGTGTTTATATGATTTAGTATATGCCACCCCTTATCGTTCTAATATATTCTTAAAGTAGAACTCTTTTTATGTCTTCAAAGATCTTTCACCTTCTCAGTCCTGAAGATATCTATCTGTTCTTCTTGGACAAAAAAAAAAAAAAAAAAAAAAAAAAAAGAAAAAAGAAAAAAAACAAAAACAAAGAAACCCTGGGCTACAAAATGCTAAGTAGGCATTAAACCACCTCTGACTCTGAATTCTTGAGTTCTTCCTGTCCATGAACCCACAATTACTCACCTTTCTTTAAATATAATTAATGTATATGTTTTTAAAAAGTCATATGGGAAATAGTAAATGAAAGTTAAGTAATAGAATTAATTGAAGCAGCAGAGGTTAATCACAAAGTATGTGTGTATTTATCCTTGAAGGCATTCATCCCGAACGTGTATACAAATATTTGGACGCTAATGGAAGTGTAAACACGTATCATACTATATTGTACATTTTCAGTTAACATTCATCGTTGTTTTCCGATTGATCCCAGTCTGTGTAGCTATGATGATAATGTTATAAAGAAAGAATGTATCTAATTGATCAACAGTGACAGAGTATTAACAGAAAACGGGCCCATGCTTACTCATCACAATCTTTCATCATGTTGAATGACACATACTCACTCAGTAGTGCTTATATATTTGCAAATACTGATCTACTGAAGCAGGTTGGCTTCGTTTCTCCTTACTTGATCCTGAGTATGGCTTTCAGCACTTCTCAAAACCCTTCACTCTCAACATATTTATATGGTATATTCAAAAAGAAGACAATGGCTGAAAGACTTAATTATTGACTCACTTGCATGCTAACACATTCTTTATAGACTATTTTCCCAGTATGAGTTTTCTGATGTGAATAGCAAGTGAAAGATTTTCCACATCCTCTTTAGAATGGGCATCTCCTCAGTGTGAGCACTTTCTTGTTCAGTCAGGAATAAGGAATCACTGAAGAATGTCCTTCCTTCATTACACTGAGACTATTTTTTCAGTGTGAACCCTGTCATGTCTCATGAGTCCATGACTAATGGAACTCTAGCATCCATTTCATCCGATTTCTTCTCCAGCAGTGATTAGATGGTGTACCCCAAGAGGGCTCTCCTTGTAGTAAACCTTGGGCTGTCTTCTCTACTGTGTCAGGGATGCAGCCCACTCTGAGTTCTCTGTGTATTCTGAGGCTGGAGCTCCACCTGAAGGCTCTTCCACCATGATTCCAGGCTCAGGGTTTCTCTCCACATGACTTTCCTGGCGAGTTAAAAGGGATAATTTCTGGCTGAAGGCTCAATATCACTGATTAGAGGCACAGGGTTTCTACTCGGTTTGAATTCTCGGGTGTTTATAAAAGTGGGAGCTCTGGGTAAAGGCTGCACCACATGGACTCCAGACATAGGGTGTGTCTCCTGTGAGTTTTCTAGTGCGTATAAGCGTGAGAGCTGCGTTTAAAGGCTTTTCCACATCCGTTGCATTTGTAGGGTTTCTCATCAGTGTGAATTCTCACCCATGACTAAGGTTATGGCTTTGGCTAAGTGCTTTCTCACATAAATGATATTCATTGTGGTTTCTCTCCTGTGTGAATGTGCTCATGATATTGAAGGGTTGCATGGTCACCGAAAGCTCCTCCACAGTCATTCCAAGCATAGGGCTTCTCCCCCGTTTGAGTTTATTGGTGTGAATAAATGTCAGCTCTCTGGCTGCAGTACCTTTGTAAGGTTCGTCTCCTCCAGTGCGAGCCGTTGGTGTATACATGCGAGGCTTCAGCCGAATTTTTTCACACGTTCAGGACATTTGCAAGAGTCACTCCAGGGTGCACTCTCTCATGTTGTCTAAGGTTGGAGGGTGACTAAATGCCTTCCACCTTCTGAGTTCTGCATGATTTCCCTCTCGTATAATTAGCTTAGGTCTCTCGCATTCGGGCTGAAAGTGCAACACACGTGGAGTTAAGGTTGCTGTACGCGAAATGTCCTCATGTTCATCGCATTCTGTGAGCGCTTCTCCAGCATGAAATCCCTGCTGTTGACAAGGAAAGAGAGGCTGTTAAAAATTACTCACATACTACTCATTCAGTCATTTCTCTACATGGGAATTCTAGGCGGCGCCCTCCGTGGTGGTCTTCATTCAAAATCTCCGCATACTAGTTACTTTCACAGGTGATGTTCCTTTGCTGAATTCACACAGATTTTCTGCCTGGTAAACCCTCACTGGTCATAGCCTTCTGATTAAGTTTTAGGTCTTCTTTAGGTTTCCAACACCATATCCAGGAGCTCTGTTTAATCAATTACATTTTCACTGACGCTCAGGTCAGAGTTTGACATGTAATGTCAAGTGACATGGGTCCTCAGATTGTTCCATCCTCCATTAAATGGATAGAAAATCTCCTGGCCACAGGTCCAAGGCCATGGAGGGCAGAGCTAGGGTGGAGGCTCTGATGTTGCTGATTCCCACGTGGGGAGGAACCAAGGTGACTGAGGACAATTGCATCCGGGGGAGCGGGGTGGGCCACAGGGAAGGTGGGGTGCTAAAGACCTGGAATGGGTGTTGGAGAACAAATGACGGTTCCTTTCACCAAGAATTATTAAATAAGAATTTTGGAAGAGGTGTCCTTGCTGTGGAGACAAGACTCTCCAGGAGACCATGGTAAGGGTTACCCGGGAATTAATGTTAATCCTAGGAACTGAATCTTAATAAAACAATAACTGTGAACAGTAAGTCGAATCAAAGTGTAACACCCGATCATTTGCATTGTTTCCTGCCAAATGGAGATATTATGTACTCCCTACATGCCGAGGAGCCAATGCAGCCTTGCTCTTGACCATGGGAGGAAAAATCGTTCCTTCTGTCTGCGCATGCCTGTGGGTAAGCTGGCAGGGGTCACCCCCAGCTGAGTGGTTGGCGATTCATGTCTGGTGTATCTAACAAGATTTTGGAAGCCTGGGTTCTCATGGCTGCTTTCTCTTTCCTCAGATTTATCTGCTTGATTTTCGGATTGGCCCTGCCCAAGGATGCAGGGGAGGGCAGGTGGTGGCAGAGTTCCTGATGATGAAACAACAGGTGAGGGAAAAAAAAGAAAAAAACAAAAAAACTTAGTTTGATTCCTGAATTGATCCGTCTTTTGCCAAATGGTCAGGTTTCTACTTTGGGTCCGGATCTTCTAAGTGCACCCAGGAAATATTAACTCCAGTTATGTTCACCACCCTGTCTTTAAGGATACAGCAGGTCAGGGACCAATGTAGAAACACTCTCTTTCCCGACATTTACTTTCACTTCTTCCAGCCTCCATTAAGGCTGTGACCTCACAGAGGACGGGAGAGGTATTTTCCTTCTCTTCTTTTAAAGGTCATCCCTTGGGCTCCGTGGCCTCCTCCATCATGCTACTGGCTGCGGTGGACTTAGGAATGCGGTGAACACAGGGGCTAGAGAATGACTCAGGACAGAAATCTCTAGGCCAGTGGGGAGCAGGCGTTTCATCAGGTGAGTCCTGTGTCATAGGTGCTGTGGTGAGCGGGGGTTTGGTGAGAGGGAGCAATAAAGAATCATTGATTTTTCCTGATTTAAAAAGCTTAACTTTTTACAGACTACTCCTAAACATTTTGACAGCTTCCAAAAGATAAACGTAAGTTCCTTAGCAAAGTTATTCACATAAGTGTTTTCCTTTGTGTTCTTAACCTTCATTCCAATTAGGAAGTTGAATGCAGTGTCTGCAGATTCTTATTTTCTTAATTGTGACTGTGTATGGAGGAGAAGGGCCATAGTACACAGAAGAAAATGTCGAGCGCTGGACAGCAAATGACAGTCTGGAGAGCTCCAGGACCTCACTCCCACACAGAGACATCAGTAAAACAACCAGGACCTGCCTGAATGAGCTGGGGTTCTAGCCCAGGGAACCCCAGAAGTGGGAACAATGGGCTTTCTGATCCCACCATTGGCAGCCCTGGTAAGTGTTCCTATTAGACACGGGTGTGTGTGTGTGTGTGTGTGTGTGTGTGCGTGCGTGTGTGCGCGCACGTGTGTTTGTTTCATTTTCCTGACACCCCTGGACTTGCCGAGCGTGCGTCACTGTTGCATGAAAGCCATGGCCATGTGGTGCTAAAGTTATCAGACCCTCTCAGTCTTGTATCTTCCTGTGTTGCATACATAAAATTTCTCTAATGGGTCCAGATGCAAATGTTCAGTTGTCTCCTTGGCTCCTACCTGCAATGGCATGGGCTTGTCTTGCTTGGGAAAGCAGCTCTAGGCTCATGGAGAGAAGAGCTGCACGGGTGTAGGGTGGGCAGAGAGAATTGGAGAAAGCAAGTGAATTGCTATGGTCTCCTGATCCGGAGGTAAGAGGCTGGGCACTGAGGCAACCCAAGTCTTCCGAGTCAGGCTTCTGACTGCAGAATTCTCTACATTACCGTGAGGAGCGCCTCTCCTTCGCGTCAGCCTCCTGCCCAAATCTTCCCAGCCCCGTCCGCTGCTGGGGTCGCGTCGTGCCATGCCGAGCCGGACTGGCAAGTAGCTCCTAGGCGGACGCCCGGAGACGAACGCGAGCATTTGGGCGGTCGGAGGTGATCCGCCGCCGTCCAGCGATCAGAATCCATCCCGCGGACGTTCAAGCCCGTTGTCGGGAGCCACCTGGCGGCCGCTTTTATATTGTCCCTTCCCTCCTGAGCTTTGGCGAACTTGGCGAGGGATGTGATTCGCCCGCCAGGCGCGGGCCAGAGTTCCGGGAGGCCGGCGACGCTGGCGGCGACCGTCCCGGTGGTGCGGAGCGGTGGGCGATGCCTGCTCTCCCCGGAGATTGAATGTGGAGAGCCGTGTGTTGTGGGGCCGCCGCTGAGCTCCTTGGGCGGGTTAGGGGGAGGTCTGCGCTGGTCGACCAGCACTCCCTGGTGTCCCTTGGCCCGCGGAGACTCCCCCCCACCCGACGTCCTGCTACGCGTGACCAGGAGAGGACGTCCGTGCCCGACGTCGTACTCCGTGTGTCACGATGCGTCGGTGCGTCCTCGCCGCCTTGGGGGCCCGGGTCATGCCGGTGCAGTCGTGGCGGTCTGGCTGCGCAACAGGGGCCACTTCAGTTGCTCCGGGTCCCAGGCGAGGCGGTCCCGGGGGCGCAACTTGCACCGAGGCAGGGGCATGGGATGCCTGTCAACAGACCGCATCCACCCGGCAGCTTAAACGGGCGTCTATGCAGGGAGCTCCCGTCCCAACTTCCTGGTAGCCTCGTCAGCGTGGCGCTTGCGTTTCGAACCTGTTCAGGTCCGCTCACCGCGGTGTGTCGAGGGCAAGCGTGTAGGGCGCTCGTGGAGGGGCGGCAGTTCCTCCTAGGCTTCGGTGGTCCTAAGTGGTAGACGTTTCTCTTTGGGAAACAGGGAACGCCTGGGGCATACGTGAGAGTCGGGAGGAGACACGAGCCTGAACGCGGTCCTGCAAGGGCGCGGTTGTCGTTAGCTTCCCTGAAGAAGCTCTGCAGACAGTGAACGGCCTAGAGACGCGCGTGCGGAGGGCAGGACCCCCCCAGAGCAAGAAATGGCAACGACGGTGTCCTGTTTCGAGGACGGGTGTCAGCGGTGTGGCGGTGCGCCTTCGCTCGTGTGCCATCTGGATACTTCCCGTTGAAGTTCACACCAGTTGCACGTCACTTGGCGTTTGCGGCGGCAAGGTCGACCAGATGGGCAGATTTCGCTATTGGGGCAAGGAGAACATTTAGTGAATTGAGGCTCTTTCGGTTGTGCGAGTCACTACAACGTGAACAGTAGTGAAAAGAGAAACCTTAAGATTTACAATAAATCGACATTACTGTAAGAATTACTATAAAAACATATTATGCAACTTCCAGGTATTCTTGCGTCTGGTAAGCCATTTCTTTCTTAAAAGGGCATTATTGCATAATGAAACATATAAGTAAGTGCATTTTTAGATTTTTATTTTGTATTTAGGAATATATTTAATTTCGAATTTACCAATAGTGTATATAATCGCATTGGGACTCTATACACTAAAGAACACACCGGGAAATTCTGGATTTTATGGTAAATGCGTTCTTTTGGATTGCTTTGGGTTCTCAAAAAAATTAGAAAGAATTCAAGAGCCCAATATAAAGAGCAAGATAGCAATCCTCTTGTCTGTTATCCTTTAAAGGGGTAACCCCTTGAATTTTGAATAAAATGGATGATGGAAGGAATTTTAACAGGCACGTACAATGGAATTATTATCCTTATAATAATCGTTACCGGGCTTCCCCTGTGGCGCCGTGGCTGAGAGTCCCCCTGCCGATGCAGGGGACACGGGTTCGTGCCCCGGTCCGGGAGGATCTCACATGCCGTGGAGCAGCTGGGCCCGTGAGCCATGGCCGCCGAACCTGCGTGTCTGGAGCCTGTGCTCCGCAACGGGAGAGGCCACAACAGTGAGAGGCCCGCGTACAGGAAAAAAAAAAGAAAACTCGTTACTAATTTTCAAACGTATAGGTTTGAATGCTAACAAACTTTAAAGTACTTATTTTGCAATATAGAGAAGAGCAAACCTTCATCTTAAGACAGGAAATCTAGCTTTGCTCTCCCCAATTCATGCAGACAAAGTTTTCCAAAATGGAGAATTTTGTAAAATACTTCTACTAACCAGTCTTTCTAAACATATATTACTTTTCAAAATTCCAGAACTGAGACTGCTTTAAATGTCAATTTTGTTTTAGGTACAGCCAACTTTCTATTGTAGACTAGTAGTGACATTTGGTAACTGTACAACGTATGAACGTGTCTATTTTTCTTAATGTCAGAAATATTAGTTTGCAATTTATTCTTATTACCTGCCTTAGAATATAGAGTTCTATGAAGAGAAAGGCATTGTGTTATTTACAGTTGAATCAACGTAACAATCCAGGTTCCGAAATGTTGGAAGTTCTCATTAAATATTTCATAATTGAAAAATTTATAAATGAATGAACAAGGTGATTTAGCTTATTTTTCTCCTGCATGAATCCTTTATGCTAATAATTCCTGAATCATATTTTCCCTTTATGATCAGATAGTTGTTACAGTGTCCCTCCCTTGCATGGGTGTGTGTGTGTGTGTGCACTCAGATGCACGTACACACAGTAATGTCGCAGCTAACGTCATGGGTTTAAAAAAAATATTTGTTTAAGATTTTTTTTTTTTGATGTGGACCATGTTAAAAGACTTTTATTGAATTTGTTACAATATTGTTACTGTTTTATGTTGTGGTGTTTTGGTTGCAAGCCATGTGAGATCTTAGCTCCCCGACCAGGGATTGAACCCGCCCTCCCTGCATTGGAAGGTGAGGTCTTAACCTCTAGAATGCTAGGAAAGTCCCCATGATGGCCTTTACAGGCCCTAGGATACCATTTCTCAACCCATTAGACTTCCGTGGGCCCGAGGGCTACAACGAATGTTTTGGCCAACAAAGAAGAGGAAAGGGAACTGAAAAGGGGCCAGAACTCATCATGCAGCCTGTGCGCTCTCTCTAGCTAGCCTTCTTGAAGGTTTAATTGACAAAATAGACACTGTCTCTATGGTGATCTTTCTCCCAGAACGTTTTTTAGTACCATTTTTCGACATCAAAGAGTAAAGCTTTAAAGGTAGACTCACCAATGGCTCTCTGCGGGATCTCCTTTGTGTTTATATGATTTAGTATATGCCACCCCTTATCGTTCTAATATATTCTTAAAGTAGAACTCTTTTTATGTCTTCAAAGATCTTTCACCTTCTCAGTCCTGAAGATATCTATCTGTTCTTCTTGGACAAAAAAAAAAAAAAAAAAAGAAAAAAGAAAAAAGAAAAAAAACAAAAACAAAGAAACCCTGGGCTACAAAATGCTAAGTAGGCATTAAACCACCTCTGACTCTGAATTCTTGAGTTCTTCCTGTCCATGAACCCACAATTACTCACCTTTCTTTAAATATAATTAATGTATATGTTTTTAAAAAGTCATATGGGAAATAGTAAATGAAAGTTAAGTAATAGAATTAATTGAAGCAGCAGAGGTTAATCACAAAGTATGTGTGTATTTATCCTTGAAGGCATTCATCCCGAACGTGTATACAAATATTTGGACGCTAATGGAAGTGTAAACACGTATCATACTATATTGTACATTTTCAGTTAACATTCATCGTTGTTTTCCGATTGATCCCAGTCTGTGTAGCTATGATGATAATGTTATAAAGAAAGAATGTATCTAATTGATCAACAGTGACAGAGTATTAACAGAAAACGGGCCCATGCTTACTCATCACAATCTTTCATCATGTTGAATGACACATACTCACTCAGTAGTGCTTATATATTTGCAAATACTGATCTACTGAAGCAGGTTGGCTTCGTTTCTCCTTACTTGATCCTGAGTATGGCTTTCAGCACTTCTCAAAACCCTTCACTCTCAACATATTTATATGGTATATTCAAAAAGAAGACAATGGCTGAAAGACTTAATTATTGACTCACTTGCATGCTAACACATTCTTTATAGACTATTTTCCCAGTATGAGTTTTCTGATGTGAATAGCAAGTGAAAGATTTTCCACATCCTCTTTAGAATGGGCATCTCCTCAGTGTGAGCACTTTCTTGTTCAGTCAGGAATAAGGAATCACTGAAGAATGTCCTTCCTTCATTACACTGAGACTATTTTTTCAGTGTGAACCCTGTCATGTCTCATGAGTCCATGACTAATGGAACTCTAGCATCCATTTCATCCGATTTCTTCTCCAGCAGTGATTAGATGGTGTACCCCAAGAGGGCTCTCCTTGTAGTAAACCTTGGGCTGTCTTCTCTACTGTGTCAGGGATGCAGCCCACTCTGAGTTCTCTGTGTATTCTGAGGCTGGAGCTCCACCTGAAGGCTCTTCCACCATGATTCCAGGCTCAGGGTTTCTCTCCACATGACTTTCCTGGCGAGTTAAAAGGGATAATTTCTGGCTGAAGGCTCAATATCACTGATTAGAGGCACAGGGTTTCTACTCGGTTTGAATTCTCGGGTGTTTATAAAAGTGGGAGCTCTGGGTAAAGGCTGCACCACATGGACTCCAGACATAGGGTGTGTCTCCTGTGAGTTTTCTAGTGCGTATAAGCGTGAGAGCTGCGTTTAAAGGCTTTTCCACATCCGTTGCATTTGTAGGGTTTCTCATCAGTGTGAATTCTCACCCATGACTAAGGTTATGGCTTTGGCTAAGTGCTTTCTCACATAAATGATATTCATTGTGGTTTCTCTCCTGTGTGAATGTGCTCATGATATTGAAGGGTTGCATGGTCACCGAAAGCTCCTCCACAGTCATTCCAAGCATAGGGCTTCTCCCCTGTTTGAGTTTATTGGTGTGAATAAATGTCAGCTCTCTGGCTGCAGTACCTTTGTAAGGTTCGTCTCCTCCAGTGCGAGCCGTTGGTGTATACATGCGAGGCTTCAGCCGAATTTTTTCACACGTTCAGGACATTTGCAAGAGTCACTCCAGGGTGCACTCTCTCATGTTGTCTAAGGTTGGAGGGTGACTAAATGCCTTCCACCTTCTGAGTTCTGCATGATTTCCCTCTCGTATAATTAGCTTAGGTCTCTCGCATTCGGGCTGAAAGTGCAACACACGTGGAGTTAAGGTTGCTGTACGCGAAATGTCCTCATGTTCATCGCATTCTGTGAGCGCTTCTCCAGCATGAAATCCCTGCTGTTGACAAGGAAAGAGAGGCTGTTAAAAATTACTCACATACTACTCATTCAGTCATTTCTCTACATGGGAATTCTAGGCGGCGCCCTCCGTGGTGGTCTTCATTCAAAATCTCCGCATACTAGTTACTTTCACAGGTGATGTTCCTTTGCTGAATTCACACAGATTTTCTGCCTGGTAAACCCTCACTGGTCATAGCCTTCTGATTAAGTTTTAGGTCTTCTTTAGGTTTCCAACACCATATCCAGGAGCTCTGTTTAATCAATTACATTTTCACTGACGCTCAGGTCAGAGTTTGACATGTAATGTCAAGTGACATGGGTCCTCAGATTGTTCCATCCTCCATTAAATGGATAGAAAATCTCCTGGCCACAGGTCCAAGGCCATGGAGGGCAGAGCTAGGGTGGAGGCTCTGATGTTGCTGATTCCCACGTGGGGAGGAACCAAGGTGACTGAGGACAATTGCATCCGGGGGAGCGGGGTGGGCCACAGGGAAGGTGGGGTGCTAAAGACCTGGAATGGGTGTTGGAGAACAAATGACGGTTCCTTTCACCAAGAATTATTAAATAAGAATTTTGGAAGAGGTGTCCTTGCTGTGGAGACAAGACTCTCCAGGAGACCATGGTAAGGGTTACCCGGGAATTAATGTTAATCCTAGGAACTGAATCTTAATAAAACAATAACTGTGAACAGTAAGTCGAATCAAAGTGTAACACCCGATCATTTGCATTGTTTCCTGCCAAATGGAGATATTATGTACTCCCTACATGCCGAGGAGCCAATGCAGCCTTGCTCTTGACCATGGGAGGAAAAATCGTTCCTTCTGTCTGCGCATGCCTGTGGGTAAGCTGGCAGGGGTCACCCCCAGCTGAGTGGTTGGCGATTCATGTCTGGTGTATCTAACAAGATTTTGGAAGCCTGGGTTCTCATGGCTGCTTTCTCTTTCCTCAGATTTATCTGCTTGATTTTCGGATTGGCCCTGCCCAAGGATGCAGGGGAGGGCAGGTGGTGGCAGAGTTCCTGATGATGAAACAACAGGTGAGGGAAAAAAAAGAAAAAAACAAAAAAACTTAGTTTGATTCCTGAATTGATCCGTCTTTTGCCAAATGGTCAGGTTTCTACTTTGGGTCCGGATCTTCTAAGTGCACCCAGGAAATATTAACTCCAGTTATGTTCACCACCCTGTCTTTAAGGATACAGCAGGTCAGGGACCAATGTAGAAACACTCTCTTTCCCGACATTTACTTTCACTTCTTCCAGCCTCCATTAAGGCTGTGACCTCACAGAGGACGGGAGAGGTATTTTCCTTCTCTTCTTTTAAAGGTCATCCCTTGGGCTCCGTGGCCTCCTCCATCATGCTACTGGCTGCGGTGGACTTAGGAATGCGGTGAACACAGGGGCTAGAGAATGACTCAGGACAGAAATCTCTAGGCCAGTGGGGAGCAGGCGTTTCATCAGGTGAGTCCTGTGTCATAGGTGCTGTGGTGAGCGGGGGTTTGGTGAGAGGGAGCAATAAAGAATCATTGATTTTTCCTGATTTAAAAAGCTTAACTTTTTACAGACTACTCCTAAACATTTTGACAGCTTCCAAAAGATAAACGTAAGTTCCTTAGCAAAGTTATTCACATAAGTGTTTTCCTTTGTGTTCTTAACCTTCATTCCAATTAGGAAGTTGAATGCAGTGTCTGCAGATTCTTATTTTCTTAATTGTGACTGTGTATGGAGGAGAAGGGCCATAGTACACAGAAGAAAATGTCGAGCGCTGGACAGCAAATGACAGTCTGGAGAGCTCCAGGACCTCACTCCCACACAGAGACATCAGTAAAACAACCAGAACCTGCCTGAATGAGCTGGGGTTCTAGCCCAGGGAACCCCAGAAGTGGGAACAATGGGCTTTCTGATCCCACCATTGGCAGCCCTGGTAAGTGTTCCTATTAGACACGGGTGTGTGTGTGTGCGCGCACGTGTGTTTGTTTCTTTTTCCTGACACCCCTGGACTTGCCGAGTGTGCGTCACTGTTGCATGAAAGCCATGGCCATGTGGTGCTAAAGTTATCAGACCCTCTCAGTCTTGTATCGTCCTGCGTGGCATACATAAAATTTCTCTAATGGGTCCAGATGCAAATGTTCAGTTGTCTCCTTGGCTCCTACCTGCAATGGCATGGGCTTGTCTTGCTTGGGAAAGCAGCTCTAGGCTCATGGAGAGAAGAGCTGCACGGGTGTAGGGTGGGCAGAGAGAATTGGAGAAAGCAAGTGAATTGCTATGGTCTCCTGATCCGGAGGTAAGAGGCTGGGCACTGAGGCAACCCAAGTCTTCCGAGTCAGGCTTCTGACTGCAGAATTCTCTACATTACCGTGAGGAGCGCCTCTCCTTCGCGTCAGCCTCCTGCCCAAATCTTCCCAGCCCCGTCCGCTGCTGGGGTCGCGTCGTGCCATGCCGAGCCGAACTGGCAGGCAGGTAGCTCCTAGGCGGACGCCCGGAGACGAACGCGAGCATTTGGGCGGTCGGAGGTGATCCGCCGCCGTCCAGCGATCAGAATCCATCCCGCGGACGTTCAAGCCCGTTGTCGGGAGCCACCTGGCGGCCGCTTTTATATTGTCCCTACCCTCCTGAGCTTTGGCGAACTTGGCGAGGGATGTGATTCGCCCGCCAGGCGCGGGCCAGAGTTCCGGGAGGCCGGCGACGCTGGCGGCGACCGTCCCGGTGGTGCGGAGCGGTGGGCGATGCCTGCTCTCCCCGGAGATTGAATGTGGAGAGCCGTGTGTTGTGGGGCCGCCGCTGAGCTCCTTGGGCGGGTTAGGGGGAGGTCTGCGCCGGTCGACCAGCACTCCCTGGTGTCCCTTGGCCCGCGGAGACTCCCCCCCACCCGACGTCCTGCTACGCGTGACCAGGAGAGGACGTCCGTGCCCGACGTCGTACTCCGTGTGTCACGATGCGTCGGTGCGTCCTCGCCGCCTTGGGGGCCCGGGTCATGCCGGTGCAGTCGTGGCGGTCTGGCTGCGCAACAGGGGCCACTTCAGTTGCTCCGGGTCCCAGGCGAGGCGGTCCCGGGGGCGCAACTTGCACCGAGGCAGGGGCATGGGATGCCTGTCAACAGACCGCATCCACCCGGCAGCTTAAACGGGCGTCTATGCAGGGAGCTCCCGTCCCAACTTCCTGGTAGCCTCGTCAGCGTGGCGCTTGCGTTTCGAACCTGTTCAGGTCCGCTCACCGCGGTGTGTCGAGGGCAAGCGTGTAGGGCGCTCGTGGAGGGGCGGCAGTTCCTCCTAGGCTTCGGTGGTCCTAAGTGGTAGACGTTTCTCTTTGGGAAACAGGGAACGCCTGGGGCATACGTGAGAGTCGGGAGGAGACACGAGCCTGAACGCGGTCCTGCAAGGGCGCGGTTGTCGTTAGCTTCCCTGAAGAAGCTCTGCAGACAGTGAACGGCCTAGAGACGCGCGTGCGGAGGGCAGGACCCCCCCAGAGCAAGAAATGGCAACGACGGTGTCCTGTTTCGAGGACGGGTGTCAGCGGTGTGGCGGTGCGCCTTCGCTCGTGTGCCATCTGGATACTTCCCGTTGAAGTTCACACCAGTTGCACGTCACTTGGCGTTTGCGGCGGCAAGGTCGACCAGATGGGCAGATTTCGCTATTGGGGCAAGGAGAACATTTAGTGAATTGAGGCTCTTTCGGTTGTGCGAGTCACTACAACGTGAACAGTAGTGAAAAGAGAAACCTTAAGATTTACAATAAATCGACATTACTGTAAGAATTACTATAAAAACATATTATGCAACTTCCAGGTATTCTTGCGTCTGGTAAGCCATTTCTTTCTTAAAAGGGCATTATTGCATAATGAAACATATAAGTAAGTGCATTTTTAGATTTTTATTTTGTATTTAGGAATATATTTAATTTCGAATTTACCAATAGTGTATATAATCGCATTGGGACTCTATACACTAAAGAACACACCGGGAAATTCTGGATTTTATGGTAAATGCGTTCTTTTGGATTGCTTTGGGTTCTCAAAAAAATTAGAAAGAATTCAAGAGCCCAATATAAAGAGCAAGATAGCAATCCTCTTGTCTGTTATCCTTTAAAGGGGTAACCCCTTGAATTTTGAATAAAATGGATGATGGAAGGAATTTTAACAGGCACGTACAATGGAATTATTATCCTTATAATAATCGTTACCGGGCTTCCCCTGTGGCGCCGTGGCTGAGAGTCCCCCTGCCGATGCAGGGGACACGGGTTCGTGCCCCGGTCCGGGAGGATCTCACATGCCGTGGAGCAGCTGGGCCCGTGAGCCATGGCCGCCGAACCTGCGTGTCTGGAGCCTGTGCTCCGCAACGGGAGAGGCCACAACAGTGAGAGGCCCGCGTACAGGAAAAAAAAAAGAAAACTCGTTACTAATTTTCAAACGTATAGGTTTGAATGCTAACAAACTTTAAAGTACTTATTTTGCAATATAGAGAAGAGCAAACCTTCATCTTAAGACAGGAAATCTAGCTTTGCTCTCCCCAATTCATGCAGACAAAGTTTTCCAAAATGGAGAATTTTGTAAAATACTTCTACTAACCAGTCTTTCGAAACATATATTACTTTTCAAAATTCCAGAACTGAGACTGCTTTAAATGTCAATTTTGTTTTAGGTACAGCCAACTTTCTATTGTAGACTAGTAGTGACATTTGGTAACTGTACAACGTATGAACGTGTCTATTTTTCTTAATGTCAGAAATATTAGTTTGCAATTTATTCTTATTACCTGCCTTAGAATATAGAGTTCTATGAAGAGAAAGGCATTGTGTTATTTACAGTTGAATCAACGTAACAATCCAGGTTCCGAAATGTTGGAAGTTCTCATTAAATATTTCATAATTGAAAAATTTATAAATGAATGAACAAGGTGATTTAGCTTATTTTTCTCCTGCATGAATCCTTTATGCTAATAATTCCTGAATCATATTTTCCCTTTATGATCAGATAGTTGTTACAGTGTCCCTCCCTTGCATGGGTGTGTGTGTGTGTGTGCACTCAGATGCACGTACACACAGTAATGTCGCAGCTAACGTCATGGGTTTAAAAAAAATATTTGTTTAAGATTTTTTTTTTTTTTGATGTGGACCATGTTAAAAGACTTTTATTGAATTTGTTACAATATTGTTACTGTTTTATGTTGTGGTGTTTTGGTTGCAAGCCATGTGAGATCTTAGCTCCCCGACCAGGGATTGAACCCGCCCTCCCTGCATTGGAAGGTGAGGTCTTAACCTCTAGAATGCTAGGAAAGTCCCCATGATGGCCTTTACAGGCCCTAGGATACCATTTCTCAACCCATTAGACTTCCGTGGGCCCGAGGGCTACAACGAATGTTTTGGCCAACAAAGAAGAGGAAAGGGAACTGAAAAGGGGCCAGAACTCATCATGCAGCCTGTGCGCTCTCTCTAGCTAGCCTTCTTGAAGGTTTAATTGACAAAATAGACACTGTCTCTATGGTGATCTTTCTCCCAGAACGTTTTTTAGTACCATTTTTCGACATCAAAGAGTAAAGCTTTAAAGGTAGACTCACCAATGGCTCTCTGCGGGATCTCCTTTGTGTTTATATGATTTAGTATATGCCACCCCTTATCGTTCTAATATATTCTTAAAGTAGAACTCTTTTTATGTCTTCAAAGATCTTTCACCTTCTCAGTCCTGAAGATATCTATCTGTTCTTCTTGGACAAAAAAAAAAAAAAAAAAAAAAAAAAGAAAAAAGAAAAAAAACAAAAACAAAGAAACCCTGGGCTACAAAATGCTAAGTAGGCATTAAACCACCTCTGACTCTGAATTCTTGAGTTCTTCCTGTCCATGAACCCACAATTACTCACCTTTCTTTAAATATAATTAATGTATATGTTTTTAAAAAGTCATATGGGAAATAGTAAATGAAAGTTAAGTAATAGAATTAATTGAAGCAGCAGAGGTTAATCACAAAGTATGTGTGTATTTATCCTTGAAGGCATTCATCCCGAACGTGTATACAAATATTTGGACGCTAATGGAAGTGTAAACACGTATCATACTATATTGTACATTTTCAGTTAACATTCATCGTTGTTTTCCGATTGATCCCAGTCTGTGTAGCTATGATGATAATGTTATAAAGAAAGAATGTATCTAATTGATCAACAGTGACAGAGTATTAACAGAAAACGGGCCCATGCTTACTCATCACAATCTTTCATCATGTTGAATGACACATACTCACTCAGTAGTGCTTATATATTTGCAAATACTGATCTACTGAAGCAGGTTGGCTTCGTTTCTCCTTACTTGATCCTGAGTATGGCTTTCAGCACTTCTCAAAACCCTTCACTCTCAACATATTTATATGGTATATTCAAAAAGAAGACAATGGCTGAAAGACTTAATTATTGACTCACTTGCATGCTAACACATTCTTTATAGACTATTTTCCCAGTATGAGTTTTCTGATGTGAATAGCAAGTGAAAGATTTTCCACATCCTCTTTAGAATGGGCATCTCCTCAGTGTGAGCACTTTCTTGTTCAGTCAGGAATAAGGAATCACTGAAGAATGTCCTTCCTTCATTACACTGAGACTATTTTTTCAGTGTGAACCCTGTCATGTCTCATGAGTCCATGACTAATGGAACTCTAGCATCCATTTCATCCGATTTCTTCTCCAGCAGTGATTAGATGGTGTACCCCAAGAGGGCTCTCCTTGTAGTAAACCTTGGGCTGTCTTCTCTACTGTGTCAGGGATGCAGCCCACTCTGAGTTCTCTGTGTATTCTGAGGCTGGAGCTCCACCTGAAGGCTCTTCCACCATGATTCCAGGCTCAGGGTTTCTCTCCACATGACTTTCCTGGCGAGTTAAAAGGGATAATTTCTGGCTGAAGGCTCAATATCACTGATTAGAGGCACAGGGTTTCTACTCGGTTTGAATTCTCGGGTGTTTATAAAAGTGGGAGCTCTGGGTAAAGGCTGCACCACATGGACTCCAGACATAGGGTGTGTCTCCTGTGAGTTTTCTAGTGCGTATAAGCGTGAGAGCTGCGTTTAAAGGCTTTTCCACATCCGTTGCATTTGTAGGGTTTCTCATCAGTGTGAATTCTCACCCATGACTAAGGTTATGGCTTTGGCTAAGTGCTTTCTCACATAAATGATATTCATTGTGGTTTCTCTCCTGTGTGAATGTGCTCATGATATTGAAGGGTTGCATGGTCACCGAAAGCTCCTCCACAGTCATTCCAAGCATAGGGCTTCTCCCCTGTTTGAGTTTATTGGTGTGAATAAATGTCAGCTCTCTGGCTGCAGTACCTTTGTAAGGTTCGTCTCCTCCAGTGCGAGCCGTTGGTGTATACATGCGAGGCTTCAGCCGAATTTTTTCACACGTTCAGGACATTTGCAAGAGTCACTCCAGGGTGCACTCTCTCATGTTGTCTAAGGTTGGAGGGTGACTAAATGCCTTCCACCTTCTGAGTTCTGCATGATTTCCCTCTCGTATAATTAGCTTAGGTCTCTCGCATTCGGGCTGAAAGTGCAACACACGTGGAGTTAAGGTTGCTGTACGCGAAATGTCCTCATGTTCATCGCATTCTGTGAGCGCTTCTCCAGCATGAAATCCCTGCTGTTGACAAGGAAAGAGAGGCTGTTAAAAATTACTCACATACTACTCATTCAGTCATTTCTCTACATGGGAATTCTAGGCGGCGCCCTCCGTGGTGGTCTTCATTCAAAATCTCCGCATACTAGTTACTTTCACAGGTGATGTTCCTTTGCTGAATTCACACAGATTTTCTGCCTGGTAAACCCTCACTGGTCATAGCCTTCTGATTAAGTTTTAGGTCTTCTTTAGGTTTCCAACACCATATCCAGGAGCTCTGTTTAATCAATTACATTTTCACTGACGCTCAGGTCAGAGTTTGACATGTAATGTCAAGTGACATGGGTCCTCAGATTGTTCCATCCTCCATTAAATGGATAGAAAATCTCCTGGCCACAGGTCCAAGGCCATGGAGGGCAGAGCTAGGGTGGAGGCTCTGATGTTGCTGATTCCCACGTGGGGAGGAACCAAGGTGACTGAGGACAATTGCATCCGGGGGAGCGGGGTGGGCCACAGGGAAGGTGGGGTGCTAAAGACCTGGAATGGGTGTTGGAGAACAAATGACGGTTCCTTTCACCAAGAATTATTAAATAAGAATTTTGGAAGAGGTGTCCTTGCTGTGGAGACAAGACTCTCCAGGAGACCATGGTAAGGGTTACCCGGGAATTAATGTTAATCCTAGGAACTGAATCTTAATAAAACAATAACTGTGAACAGTAAGTCGAATCAAAGTGTAACACCCGATCATTTGCATTGTTTCCTGCCAAATGGAGATATTATGTACTCCCTACATGCCGAGGAGCCAATGCAGCCTTGCTCTTGACCATGGGAGGAAAAATCGTTCCTTCTGTCTGCGCATGCCTGTGGGTAAGCTGGCAGGGGTCACCCCCAGCTGAGTGGTTGGCGATTCATGTCTGGTGTATCTAACAAGATTTTGGAAGCCTGGGTTCTCATGGCTGCTTTCTCTTTCCTCAGATTTATCTGCTTGATTTTCGGATTGGCCCTGCCCAAGGATGCAGGGGAGGGCAGGTGGTGGCAGAGTTCCTGATGATGAAACAACAGGTGAGGAAAAAAAAAGAAAAAAACAAAAAAACTTAGTTTGATTCCTGAATTGATCCGTCTTTTGCCAAATGGTCAGGTTTCTACTTTGGGTCCGGATCTTCTAAGTGCACCCAGGAAATATTAACTCCAGTTATGTTCACCACCCTGTCTTTAAGGATACAGCAGGTCAGGGACCAATGTAGAAACACTCTCTTTCCCGACATTTACTTTCACTTCTTCCAGCCTCCATTAAGGCTGTGACCTCACAGAGGACGGGAGAGGTATTTTCCTTCTCTTCTTTTAAAGGTCATCCCTTGGGCTCCGTGGCCTCCTCCATCATGCTACTGGCTGCGGTGGACTTAGGAATGCGGTGAACACAGGGGCTAGAGAATGACTCAGGACAGAAATCTCTAGGCCAGTGGGGAGCAGGCGTTTCATCAGGTGAGTCCTGTGTCATAGGTGCTGTGGTGAGCGGGGGTTTGGTGAGAGGGAGCAATAAAGAATCATTGATTTTTCCTGATTTAAAAAGCTTAACTTTTTACAGACTACTCCTAAACATTTTGACAGCTTCCAAAAGATAAACGTAAGTTCCTTAGCAAAGTTATTCACATAAGTGTTTTCCTTTGTGTTCTTAACCTTCATTCCAATTAGGAAGTTGAATGCAGTGTCTGCAGATTCTTATTTTCTTAATTGTGACTGTGTATGGAGGAGAAGGGCCATAGTACACAGAAGAAAATGTCGAGTGCTGGACAGCAAATGACAGTCTGGAGAGCTCCAGGACCTCACTCCCACACAGAGACATCAGTAAAACAACCAGGACCTGCCTGAATGAGCTGGGGTTCTAGCCCAGGGAACCCCAGAAGTGGGAACAATGGGCTTTCTGATCCCACCATTGGCAGCCCTGGTAAGTGTTCCTATTAGACACGGGTGTGTGTGTGTGTGTGTGTGTGTGTGCGTGCGTGTGTGCGCGCACGTGTGTTTGTTTCATTTTCCTGACACCCCTGGACTTGCCGAGCGTGCGTCACTGTTGCATGAAAGCCATGGCCATGTGGTGCTAAAGTTATCAGACCCTCTCAGTCTTGTATCTTCCTGTGTTGCATACATAAAATTTCTCTAATGGGTCCAGATGCAAATGTTCAGTTGTCTCCTTGGCTCCTACCTGCAATGGCATGGGCTTGTCTTGCTTGGGAAAGCAGCTCTAGGCTCATGGAGAGAAGAGCTGCACGGGTGTAGGGTGGGCAGAGAGAATTGGAGAAAGCAAGTGAATTGCTATGGTCTCCTGATCCGGAGGTAAGAGGCTGGGCACTGAGGCAACCCAAGTCTTCCGAGTCAGGCTTCTGACTGCAGAATTCTCTACATTACCGTGAGGAGCGCCTCTCCTTCGCGTCAGCCTCCTGCCCAAATCTTCCCAGCCCCGTCCGCTGCTGGGGTCGCGTCGTGCCATGCCGAGCCGGACTGGCAGGCAGGTAGCTCCTAGGCGGACGCCCGGAGACGAACGCGAGCATTTGGGCGGTCGGAGGTGATCCGCCGCCGTCCAGCGATCAGAATCCATCCCGCGGACGTTCAAGCCCGTTGTCGGGAGCCACCTGGCGGCCGCTTTTATATTGTCCCTTCCCTCCTGAGCTTTGGCGAACTTGGCGAGGGATGTGATTCGCCCGCCAGGCGCGGGCCAGAGTTCCGGGAGGCCCGCGACGCTGGCGGCGACCGTCCCGGTGGTGCGGAGCGGTGGGCGATGCCTGCTCTCCCCGGAGATTGAATGTGGAGAGCCGTGTGTTGTGGGGCCGCCGCTGAGCTCCTTGGGCGGGTTAGGGGGAGGTCTGCGCCGGTCGACCAGCACTCCCTGGTGTCCCTTGGCCCGCGGAGACTCCCCCCCACCCGACGTCCTGCTACGCGTGACCAGGAGAGGACGTCCGTGCCCGACGTCGTACTCCGTGTGTCACGATGCGTCGGTGCGTCCTCGCCGCCTTGGGGGCCCGGGTCATGCCGGTGCAGTCGTGGCGGTCTGGCTGCGCAACAGGGGCCACTTCAGTTGCTCCGGGTCCCAGGCGAGGCGGTCCCGGGGGCGCAACTTGCACCGAGGCAGGGGCATGGGATGCCTGTCAACAGACCGCATCCACCCGGCAGCTTAAAAGGGCGTCTATGCAGGGAGCTCCCGTCCCAACTTCCTGGTAGCCTCGTCAGCGTGGCGCTTGCGTTTCGAACCTGTTCAGGTCCGCTCACCGCGGTGTGTCGAGGGCAAGCGTGTAGGGCGCTCGTGGAGGGGCGGCAGTTCCTCCTAGGCTTCGGTGGTCCTAAGTGGTAGACGTTTCTCTTTGGGAAACAGGGAACGCCTGGGGCATACGTGAGAGTCGGGAGGAGACACGAGCCTGAACGCGGTCCTGCAAGGGCGCGGTTGTCGTTAGCTTCCCTGAAGAAGCTCTGCAGACAGTGAACGGCCTAGAGACGCGCGTGCGGAGGGCAGGACCCCCCAGAGCAAGAAATGGCAACGACGGTGTCCTGTTTCGAGGACGGGTGTCAGAGGTGTGGCGGTGCGCCTTCGCTCGTGTGCCATCTGGATACTTCCCGTTGAAGTTCACACCAGTTGCACGTCACTTGGCGTTTGCGGCGGCAAGGTCGACCAGATGGGCAGATTTCGCTATTGGGGCAAGGAGAACATTTAGTGAATTGAGGCTCTTTCGGTTGTGCGAGTCACTACAACGTGAACAGTAGTGAAAAGAGAAACCTTAAGATTTACAATAAATCGACATTACTGTAAGAATTACTATAAAAACATATTATGCAACTTCCAGGTATTCTTGCGTCTGGTAAGCCATTTCTTTCTTAAAAGGGCATTATTGCATAATGAAACATATAAGTAAGTGCATTTTTAGATTTTTATTTTGTATTTAGGAATATATTTAATTTCGAATTTACCAATAGTGTATATAATCGCATTGGGACTCTATACAGTAAAGAACACACCGGGAAATTCTGGATTTTATGGTAAATGCGTTCTTTTGGATTGCTTTGGGTTCTCAAAAAAATTAGAAAGAATTCAAGAGCCCAATATAAAGAGCAAGATAGCAATCCTCTTGTCTGTTATCCTTTAAAGGGGTAACCCCTTGAATTTTGAATAAAATGGATGATGGAAGGAATTTTAACAGGCACGTACAATGGAATTATTATCCTTATAATAATCGTTACCGGGCTTCCCCTGTGGCGCCGTGGCTGAGAGTCCCCCTGCCGATGCAGGGGACACGGGTTCGTGCCCCGGTCCGGGAGGATCTCACATGCCGTGGAGCAGCTGGGCCCGTGAGCCATGGCCGCCGAACCTGCGTGTCTGGAGCCTGTGCTCCGCAACGGGAGAGGCCACAACAGTGAGAGGCCCGCGTACAGGAAAAAAAAAAGAAAACTCGTTACTAATTTTCAAACGTATAGGTTTGAATGCTAACAAACTTTAAAGTACTTATTTTGCAATATAGAGAAGAGCAAACCTTCATCTTAAGACAGGAAATCTAGCTTTGCTCTCCCCAATTCATGCAGACAAAGTTTTCCAAAATGGAGAATTTTGTAAAATACTTCTACTAACCAGTCTTTCGAAACATATATTACTTTTCAAAATTCCAGAACTGAGACTGCTTTAAATGTCAATTTTGTTTTAGGTACAGCCAACTTTCTATTGTAGACTAGTAGTGACATTTGGTAACTGTACAACGTATGAACGTGTCTATTTTTCTTAATGTCAGAAATATTAGTTTGCAATTTATTCTTATTACCTGCCTTAGAATATAGAGTTCTATGAAGAGAAAGGCATTGTGTTATTTACAGTTGAATCAACGTAACAATCCAGGTTCCGAAATGTTGGAAGTTCTCATTAAATATTTCATAATTGAAAAATTTATAAATGAATGAACAAGGTGATTTAGCTTAATTTTCTCCTGCATGAATCCTTTATGCTAATAATTCCTGAATCATATTTTCCCTTTATGATCAGATAGTTGTTACAGTGTCCCTCCCTTGCATGGGTGTGTGTGTGTGTGTGCACTCAGATGCACGTACACACAGTAATGTCGCAGCTAACGTCATGGGTTTAAAAAAATATTTGTTTAAGATTTTTTTTTTTTTGATGTGGACCATGTTAAAAGACTTTTATTGAATTTGTTACAATATTGTTACTGTTTTATGTTGTGGTGTTTTGGTTGCAAGCCATGTGAGATCTTAGCTCCCCGACCAGGGATTGAACCCGCCCTCCCTGCATTGGAAGGTGAGGTCTTAACCTCTAGAATGCTAGGAAAGTCCCCATGATGGCCTTTACAGGCCCTAGGATACCATTTCTCAACCCATTAGACTTCCGTGGGCCCGAGGGCTACAACGAATGTTTTGGCCAACAAAGAAGAGGAAAGGGAACTGAAAAGGGGCCAGAACTCATCATGCAGCCTGTGCGCTCTCTCTAGCTAGCCTTCTTGAAGGTTTAATTGACAAAATAGACACTGTCTCTATGGTGATCTTTCTCCCAGAACGTTTTTTAGTACCATTTTTCGACATCAAAGAGTAAAGCTTTAAAGGTAGACTCACCAATGGCTCTCTGCGGGATCTCCTTTGTGTTTATATGATTTAGTATATGCCACCCCTTATCGTTCTAATATATTCTTAAAGTAGAACTCTTTTTATGTCTTCAAAGATCTTTCACCTTCTCAGTCCTGAAGATATCTATCTGTTCTTCTTGGACAAAAAAAAAAAAAAAAGAAAAAAGAAAAAAGAAAAAAAACAAAAACAAAGAAACCCTGGGCTACAAAATGCTAAGTAGGCATTAAACCACCTCTGACTCTGAATTCTTGAGTTCTTCCTGTCCATGAACCCACAATTACTCACCTTTCTTTAAATATAATTAATGTATATGTTTTCAAAAAGTCATATGGGAAATAGTAAATGAAAGTTAAGTAATAGAATTAATTGAAGCAGCAGAGGTTAATCACAAAGTATGTGTGTATTTATCCTTGAAGGCATTCATCCCGAACGTGTATACAAATATTTGGACGCTAATGGAAGTGTAAACACGTATCATACTATATTGTACATTTTCAGTTAACATTCATCGTTGTTTTCCGATTGATCCCAGTCTGTGTAGCTATGATGATAATGTTATAAAGAAAGAATGTATCTAATTGATCAACAGTGACAGAGTATTAACAGAAAACGGGCCCATGCTTACTCATCACAATCTTTCATCATGTTGAATGACACATACTCACTCAGTAGTGCTTATATATTTGCAAATACTGGTCTACTGAAGCAGGTTGGCTTCGTTTCTCCTTACTTGATCCTGAGTATGGCTTTCAGCACTTCTCAAAACCCTTCACTCTCAACATATTTATATGGTATATTCAAAAAGAAGACAATGGCTGAAAGACTTAATTATTGACTCACTTGCCTGCTAACACATTCTTTATAGACTATTTTCCCAGTATGAGTTTTCTGATGTGAATAGCAAGTGAAAGATTTTCCACATCCTCTTTAGAATGGGCATCTCCTCAGTGTGAGCACTTTCTTGTTCAGTCAGGAATAAGGAATCACTGAAGAATGTCCTTCCTTCATTACACTGAGACTATTTTTTCAGTGTGAACCCTGTCATGTCTCATGAGTCCATGACTAATGGAACTCTAGCATCCATTTCATCCGATTTCTTCTCCAGCAGTGATTAGATGGTGTACCCCAAGAGGGCTCTCCTTGTAGTAAACCTTGGGCTGTCTTCTCTACTGTGTCAGGGATGCAGCCCACTCTGAGTTCTCTGTGTATTCTGAGGCTGGAGCTCCACCTGAAGGCTCTTCCACCATGATTCCAGGCTCAGGGTTTCTCTCCACATGACTTTCCTGGCGAGTTAAAAGGGATAATTTCTGGCTGAAGGCTCAATATCACTGATTAGAGGCACAGGGTTTCTACTCGGTTTGAATTCTCGGGTGTTTATAAAAGTGGGAGCTCTGGGTAAAGGCTGCACCACATGGACTCCAGACATAGGGTGTGTCTCCTGTGAGTTTTCTAGTGCGTATAAGCGTGAGAGCTGCGTTTAAAGGCTTTTCCACATCCGTTGCATTTGTAGGGTTTCTCATCAGTGTGAATTCTCACCCATGACTAAGGTTATGGCTTTGGCTAAGTGCTTTCTCACATAAATGATATTCATTGTGGTTTCTCTCCTGTGTGAATGTGCTCATGATATTGAAGGGTTGCATGGTCACCGAAAGCTCCTCCACAGTCATTCCAAGCATAGGGCTTCTCCCCCGTTTGAGTTTATTGGTGTGAATAAATGTCAGCTCTCTGGCTGCAGTACCTTTGTAAGGTTCGTCTCCTCCAGTGCGAGCCGTTGGTGTATACATGCGAGGCTTCAGCCGAATTTTTTCACACGTTCAGGACATTTGCAAGAGTCACTCCAGGGTGCACTCTCTCATGTTGTCTAAGGTTGGAGGGTGACTAAATGCCTTCCACCTTCTGAGTTCTGCATGATTTCCCTCTCGTATAATTAGCTTAGGTCTCTCGCATTCGGGCTGAAAGTGCAACACACGTGGAGTTAAGGTTGCTGTACGCGAAATGTCCTCATGTTCATCGCATTCTGTGAGCGCTTCTCCAGCATGAAATCCCTGCTGTTGACAAGGAAAGAGAGGCTGTTAAAAATTACTCACATACTACTCATTCAGTCATTTCTCTACATGGGAATTCTAGGCGGCGCCCTCCGTGGTGGTCTTCATTCAAAATCTCCGCATACTAGTTACTTTCACAGGTGATGTTCCTTTGCTGAATTCACACAGATTTTCTGCCTGGTAAACCCTCACTGGTCATAGCCTTCTGATTAAGTTTTAGGTCTTCTTTAGGTTTCCAACACCATATCCAGGAGCTCTGTTTAATCAATTACATTTTCACTGACGCTCAGGTCAGAGTTTGACATGTAATGTCAAGTGACATGGGTCCTCAGATTGTTCCATCCTCCATTAAATGGATAGAAAATCTCCTGGCCACAGGTCCAAGGCCATGGAGGGCAGAGCTAGGGTGGAGGCTCTGATGTTGCTGATTCCCACGTGGGGAGGAACCAAGGTGACTGAGGACAATTGCATCCGGGGGAGCGGGGTGGGCCACAGGGAAGGTGGGGTGCTAAAGACCTGGAATGGGTGTTGGAGAACAAATGACGGTTCCTTTCACCAAGAATTATTAAATAAGAATTTTGGAAGAGGTGTCCTTGCTGTGGAGACAAGACTCTCCAGGAGACCATGGTAAGGGTTACCCGGGAATTAATGTTAATCCTAGGAACTGAATCTTAATAAAACAATAACTGTGAACAGTAAGTCGAATCAAAGTGTAACACCCGATCATTTGCATTGTTTCCTGCCAAATGGAGATATTATGTACTCCCTACATGCCGAGGAGCCAATGCAGCCTTGCTCTTGACCATGGGAGGAAAAATCCTTCCTTCTGTCTGCGCATGCCTGTGGGTAAGCTGGCAGGGGTCACCCCCAGCTGAGTGGTTGGCGATTCATGTCTGGTGTATCTAACAAGATTTTGGAAGCCCGGGTTCTCATGGCTGCTTTCTCTTTCCTCAGATTTATCTGCTTGATTTTCGGATTGGCCCTGCCCAAGGATGCAGGGGAGGGCAGGTGGTGGCAGAGTTCCTGATGATGAAACAACAGGTGAGGAAAAAAAAGAAAAAAACAAAAAAACTTAGTTTGATTCCTGAATTGATCCGTCTTTTGCCAAATGGTCAGGTTTCTACTTTGGGTCCGGATCTTCTAAGTGCACCCAGGAAATATTAACTCCAGTTATGTTCACCACCCTGTCTTTAAGGATACAGCAGGTCAGGGACCAATGTAGAAACACTCTCTTTCCCGACACTTACTTTCACTTCTTCCAGCCTCCATTGAGGCTGTGACCTCACAGAGGACGGGAGAGGTATTTTCCTTCTCTTCTTTTAAAGGTCATCCCTTGGGCTCCGTGGCCTCCTTCATCATGCTACTGGCTGCGGTGGACTTAGGAATGCGGTGAACACAGGGGCTAGAGAATGACTCAGGACAGAAATCTCTAGGCCAGTGGGGAGCAGGCGTTTCATCAGGTGAGTCCTGTGTCATAGGTGCTGTGGTGAGCGGGGGTTTGGTGAGAGGGAGCAATAAAGAATCATTGATTTTTCCTGATTTCAAAAGCTTAACTTTTTACAGACTACTCCTAAACATTTTGACAGCTTCCAAAAGATAAACGTAAGTTCCTTAGCAAAGTTATTCACATAAGTGTTTTCCTTTGTGTTCTTAAGCTTCATTCCAATTAGGAAGTTGAATGCAGTGTCTGCAGATTCTTATTTTCTTAATTGTGACTGTGTATGGAGGAGAAGGGCCATAGTACACAGAAGAAAATGTCGAGCGCTGGACAGCAAATGACAGTCTGGAGAGCTCCAGGACCTCACTCCCACACAGAGACATCAGTAAAACAACCAGGACCTGCCTGAATGAGCTGGGGTTCTAGCCCAGGGAACCCCAGAAGTGGGAACAATGGGCTTTCTGATCCCACCATTGGCAGCCCTGGTAAGTGTTCCTATTAGACACGGGTGTGTGTGTGTGTGTGTGTGTGTGTGCGTGCACGTGTGTTTGTTTCATTTTCCTGACACCCCTGGACTTGCCGAGCGTGCGTCACTGTTGCATGAAAGCCATGGCCATGTGGTGCTAAAGTTATCAGACCCTCTCAGTCTTGTATCTTCCTGTGTTGCATACATAAAATTTCTCTAATGGGTCCAGATGCAAATGTTCAGTTGTCTCCTTGGCTCCTACCTGCAATGGCATGGGCTTGTCTTGCTTGGGAAAGCAGCTCTAGGCTCATGGAGAGAAGAGCTGCACGGGTGTAGGGTGGGCAGAGAGAATTGGAGAAAGCAAGTGAATTGCTATGGTCTCCTGATCTGGAGGTAAGAGGCTGGGCACTGAGGCAACCCAAGTCTTCCGAGTCAGGCTTCTGACTGCAGAATTCTCTACATTACCGTGAGGAGCGCCTCTCCTTCGCGTCAGCCTCCTGCCCAAATCTTCCCAGCCCCGTCCGCTGCTGGGGTCGCGTCGTGCCATGCCGAGCCGGACTGGCAGGCAGGTAGCTCCTAGGCGGACGCCCGGAGACGAACGCGAGCATTTGGGCGGTCGGAGGTGATCCGCCGCCGTCCAGCGATCAGAATCCATCCCGCGGACGTTCAAGCCCGTTGTCGGGAGCCACCTGGCGGCCGCTTTTATATTGTCCCTTCCCTCCTGAGCTTTGGCGAACTTGGCGAGGGATGTGATTCGCCCGCCAGGCGCGGGCCAGAGTTCCGGGAGGCCCGCGACGCTGGCGGCGACCGTCCCGGTGGTGCGGAGCGGTGGGCGATGCCTGCTCTCCCCGGAGATTGAATGTGGAGAGCCGTGTGTTGTGGGGCCGCCGCTGAGCTCCTTGGGCGGGTTAGGGGGAGGTCTGCGCCGGTCGACCAGCACTCCCTGGTGTCCCTTGGCCCGCGGAGACTCCCCCCCACCCGACGTCCTGCTACGCGTGACCAGGAGAGGACGTCCGTGCCCGACGTCGTACTCCGTGTGTCACGATGCGTCGGTGCGTCCTCGCCGCCTTGGGGGCCCGGGTCATGCCGGTGCAGTCGTGGCGGTCTGGCTGCGCAACAGGGGCCACTTCAGTTGCTCCGGGTCCCAGGCGAGGCGGTCCCGGGGGCGCAACTTGCACCGAGGCAGGGGCATGGGATGCCTGTCAACAGACCGCATCCACCCGGCAGCTTAAAAGGGCGTCTATGCAGGGAGCTCCCGTCCCAACTTCCTGGTAGCCTCGTCAGCGTGGCGCTTGCGTTTCGAACCTGTTCAGGTCCGCTCACCGCGGTGTGTCGAGGGCAAGCGTGTAGGGCGCTCGTGGAGGGGCGGCAGTTCCTCCTAGGCTTCGGTGGTCCTAAGTGGTAGACGTTTCTCTTTGGGAAACAGGGAACGCCTGGGGCATACGTGAGAGTCGGGAGGAGACACGAGCCTGAACGCGGTCCTGCAAGGGCGCGGTTGTCGTTAGCTTCCCTGAAGAAGCTCTGCAGACAGTGAACGGCCTAGAGACGCGCGTGCGGAGGGCAGGACCCCCCAGAGCAAGAAATGGCAACGACGGTGTCCTGTTTCGAGGACGGGTGTCAGAGGTGTGGCGGTGCGCCTTCGCTCGTGTGCCATCTGGATACTTCCCGTTGAAGTTCACACCAGTTGCACGTCACTTGGCGTTTGCGGCGGCAAGGTCGACCAGATGGGCAGATTTCGCTATTGGGGCAAGGAGAACATTTAGTGAATTGAGGCTCTTTCGGTTGTGCGAGTCACTACAACGTGAACAGTAGTGAAAAGAGAAACCTTAAGATTTACAATAAATCGACATTACTGTAAGAATTACTATAAAAACATATTATGCAACTTCCAGGTATTCTTGCGTCTGGGAAGCCATTTCTTTCTTAAAAGGGCATTATTGCATAATGAAACATATAAGTAAGTGCATTTTTAGATTTTTATTTTGTATTTAGGAATATATTTAATTTCGAATTTACCAATAGTGTATATAATCGCATTGGGACTCTATACAGTAAAGAACACACCGGGAAATTCTGGATTTTATGGTAAATGCGTTCTTTTGGATTGCTTTGGGTTCTCAAAAAAATTAGAAAGAATTCAAGAGCCCAATATAAAGAGCAAGATAGCAATCCTCTTGTCTGTTATCCTTTAAAGGGGTAACCCCTTGAATTTTGAATAAAATGGATGATGGAAGGAATTTTAACAGGCACGTACAATGGAATTATTATCCTTATAATAATCGTTACCGGGCTTCCCCTGTGGCGCCGTGGCTGAGAGTCCCCCTGCCGATGCAGGGGACACGGGTTCGTGCCCCGGTCCGGGAGGATCTCACATGCCGTGGAGCAGCTGGGCCCGTGAGCCATGGCCGCTGAACCGGCGTGTCTGGAGCCTGTGCTCCGCAACGGGAGAGGCCACAACAGTGAGAGGCCCGCGTACAGGAAAAAAAAAAGAAAACTCGTTACTAATTTTCAAACGTATAGGTTTGAATGCTAACAAACTTTAAAGTACTTATTTTGCAATATAGAGAAGAGCAAACCTTCATCTTAAGACAGGAAATCTAGCTTTGCTCTCCCCAATTCATGCAGACAAAGTTTTC
Organism: Mesoplodon mirus; assembly: GCF_964341445.2. Taxonomy (NCBI): domain Eukaryota; kingdom Metazoa; phylum Chordata; class Mammalia; order Artiodactyla; family Ziphiidae; genus Mesoplodon; species Mesoplodon mirus. The sequence continues at coordinate 68,487 of NW_028295387.1, forward strand.
CAAAATGGAGAATTTTGTAAAATACTTTTACTAACCAGTCTTTCTAAACATATATTAGTTTTCAAAATTCCAGAACTGAGACTGCTTTAAATGTCAATTTTGTTTTAGGTACAGCCAACTTTCTATTGTAGACTAGTAGTGACATTTGGTAACTGTACAATGTATGAACGTGACTATTTTTCTTAATGTCAGAAATATTAGTTTGCAATTTATTCTTATTACCTGCCTTAGAATATAGAGTTCTATGAAGAGAAAGGCATTGTGTTATTTACAGTTGAATCAACGTAACAATCCAGGTTCCGAAATGTTGGAAGTTCTCATTAAATATTTCATAATTGAAAAATTTATAAATGAATGAACAAGGTGATTTAGCTTATTTTTCTCCTGCATGAATCCTTTATGCTAATAATTCCTGAATCATATTTTCCCTTTATGATCAGATAGTTGTTACAGTGTCCCTCCCTTGCATGGGTGTGTGTGTGTGTGTGCACTCAGGTGCACGTACACACAGTAATGTCGCAGCTAACGTCATGGGTTTAAAAAAAATATTTGTTTAAGATTTTTTTTTTTTTGATGTGGACCATGTTAAAAGACTTTTATTGAATTTGTTACAATATTGTTACTGTTTTATGTTGTGGTGTTTTGGTTGCAAGCCATGTGAGATCTTAGCTCCCCGACCAGGGATTGAACCCGCCCTCCCTGCATTGGAAGGTGAGGTCTTAACCTCTAGAATGCTAGGAAAGTCCCCATGATGGCCTTTACAGGCCCTAGGATACCATTTCTCAACCCATTAGACTTCCGTGGGCCCGAGGGCTACAACGAATGTTTTGGCCAACAAAGAAGAGGAAAGGGAACTGGAAAAGGGCCAGAACTCATCATGCAGCCTGTGCGCTCTCTCTAGCTAGCCTTCTTGAAGGTTTAATTGACAAAATAGACACTGTCTCTATGGTGATCTTTCTCCCAGAACGTTTTTTAGTACCATTTTTCGACATCAAAGAGTAAAGCTTTAAAGGTAGACTCACCAATGGCTCTCTGCGGGATCTCCTTTGTGTTTATATGATTTAGTATATGCCACCCCTTATCGTTCTAATATATTCTTAAAGTAGAACTCTTTTTATGCCTTCAAAGATCTTTCACCTTCTCAGTCCTGAAGATATCTGTCTGTTCTTCTTGGACAAAGCAAAACAAAACAAAACAAAACAAAAAACAAAGAAACCCTGGGCTACAAAATGCTAAGTAGGGATTAAACCACCTCTGACTCTGAATTTTTGAGTTCTTCCTGTCCATGAACCCACAATTATTCACCTTTCTTTAAATATAATTAATGTATATATTTTTAAAAGTCATATGGGAAATAGTAAATGAAAGTTAAGTAATAGAATTAATTGAAGCAGCAGAGGTTAATCACAAAGTATGTGTGTATTTATCCTTGAAGGCATTCATCCCGAACGTGTATACAAATATTTGGACGCTAATGGAAGGGTAAACACGTATCATACTATATTGTACATTTTCAGTTAACATTCATCGTTGTTTTCCGATTGATCCCAGTCTGTGTAGCTATGATGATAATGTTATAAAGAAAGAATGTATCTAATTGATCAACAGTGACAGAGTATTAACAGAAAACGGGCCCATGCTTACTCATCACAATCTTTCATCATGTTGAATGACACATACTCACTCAGTAGTGCTTATATATTTGCAAATACTGATCTACTGAAGCAGGTTGGCTTCGTTTCTCCTTACTTGATCCTGAGTATGGCTTTCAGCACTTCTCAAAACCCTTCACTCTCAACATATTTATATGGTATATTCAAAAAGAAGACAATGGCTGAAAGACTTAATTATTGACTCACTTGCATGCTAACACATTCTTTATAGACTATTTTCCCAGTATGAGTTTTCTGATGTGAATAGCAAGTGAAAGATTTTCCACATCCTCTTTAGAATGGGCATCTCCTCAGTGTGAGCACTTTCTTGTTCAGTCAGGAATAAGGAATCACTGAAGAATGTCCTTCCTTCATTACACTGAGACTATTTTTTCAGTGTGAACCCTGTCATGTCTCATGAGTCCATGACTAATGGAACTCTAGCATCCATTTCATCCGATTTCTTCTCCAGCAGTGATTAGATGGTGTACCCCAAGAGGGCTCTCCTTGTAGTAAACCTTGGGCTGTCTTCTCTACTGTGTCAGGGATGCAGCCCACTCTGAGTTCTCTGTGTATTCTGAGGCTGGAGCTCCACCTGAAGGCTCTTCCACCATGATTCCAGGCTCAGGGTTTCTCTCCACATGACTTTCCTGGCGAGTTAAAAGGGATAATTTCTGGCTGAAGGCTCAATATCACTGATTAGAGGCACAGGGTTTCTACTCGGTTTGAATTCTCGGGTGTTTATAAAAGTGGGAGCTCTGGGTAAAGGCTGCACCACATGGACTCCAGACATAGGGTGTGTCTCCTGTGAGTTTTCTAGTGCGTATAAGCGTGAGAGCTGCGTTTAAAGGCTTTTCCACATCCGTTGCATTTGTAGGGTTTCTCATCAGTGTGAATTCTCACCCATGACTAAGGTTATGGCTTTGGCTAAGTGCTTTCTCACATAAATGATATTCATTGTGGTTTCTCTCCTGTGTGAATGTGCTCATGATATTGAAGGGTTGCATGGTCACCGAAAGCTCCTCCACAGTCATTCCAAGCATAGGGCTTCTCCCCCGTTTGAGTTTATTGGTGTGAATAAATGTCAGCTCTCTGGCTGCAGTACCTTTGTAAGGTTCGTCTCCTCCAGTGCGAGCCGTTGGTGTATACATGCGAGGCTTCAGCCGAATTTTTTCACACGTTCAGGACATTTGCAAGAGTCACTCCAGGGTGCACTCTCTCATGTTGTCTAAGGTTGGAGGGTGACTAAATGCCTTCCACCTTCTGAGTTCTGCATGATTTCCCTCTCGTATAATTAGCTTAGGTCTCTCGCATTCGGGCTGAAAGTGCAACACACGTGGAGTTAAGGTTGCTGTACGCGAAATGTCCTCATGTTCATCGCATTCTGTGAGCGCTTCTCCAGCATGAAATCCCTGCTGTTGACAAGGAAAGAGAGGCTGTTAAAAATTACTCACATACTACTCATTCAGTCATTTCTCTACATGGGAATTCTAGGCGGCGCCCTCCGTGGTGGTCTTCATTCAAAATCTCCGCATACTAGTTACTTTCACAGGTGATGTTCCTTTGCTGAATTCACACAGATTTTCTGCCTGGTAAACCCTCACTGGTCATAGCCTTCTGATTAAGTTTTAGGTCTTCTTTAGGTTTCCAACACCATATCCAGGAGCTCTGTTTAATCAATTACATTTTCACTGACGCTCAGGTCAGAGTTTGACATGTAATGTCAAGTGACATGGGTCCTCAGATTGTTCCATCCTCCATTAAATGGATAGAAAATCTCCTGGCCACAGGTCCAAGGCCATGGAGGGCAGAGCTAGGGTGGAGGCTCTGATGTTGCTGATTCCCACGTGGGGAGGAACCAAGGTGACTGAGGACAATTGCATCCGGGGGAGCGGGGTGGGCCACAGGGAAGGTGGGGTGCTAAAGACCTGGAATGGGTGTTGGAGAACAAATGACGGTTCCTTTCACCAAGAATTATTAAATAAGAATTTTGGAAGAGGTGTCCTTGCTGTGGAGACAAGACTCTCCAGGAGACCATGGTAAGGGTTACCCGGGAATTAATGTTAATCCTAGGAACTGAATCTTAATAAAACAATAACTGTGAACAGTAAGTCGAATCAAAGTGTAACACCCGATCATTTGCATTGTTTCCTGCCAAATGGAGATATTATGTACTCCCTACATGCCGAGGAGCCAATGCAGCCTTGCTCTTGACCATGGGAGGAAAAATCGTTCCTTCTGTCTGCGCATGCCTGTGGGTAAGCTGGCAGGGGTCACCCCCAGCTGAGTGGTTGGCGATTCATGTCTGGTGTATCTAACAAGATTTTGGAAGCCTGGGTTCTCATGGCTGCTTTCTCTTTCCTCAGATTTATCTGCTTGATTTTCGGATTGGCCCTGCCCAAGGATGCAGGGGAGGGCAGGTGGTGGCAGAGTTCCTGATGATGAAACAACAGGTGAGGAAAAAAAAGAAAAAAACAAAAAAACTTAGTTTGATTCCTGAATTGATCCGTCTTTTGCCAAATGGTCAGGTTTCTACTTTGGGTCCGGATCTTCTAAGTGCACCCAGGAAATATTAACTCCAGTTATGTTCACCACCCTGTCTTTAAGGATACAGCAGGTCAGGGACCAATGTAGAAACACTCTCTTTCCCGACACTTACTTTCACTTCTTCCAGCCTCCATTGAGGCTGTGACCTCACAGAGGACGGGAGAGGTATTTTCCTTCTCTTCTTTTAAAGGTCATCCCTTGGGCTCCGTGGCCTCCTTCATCATGCTACTGGCTGCGGTGGACTTAGGAATGCGGTGAACACAGGGGCTAGAGAATGACTCAGGACAGAAATCTCTAGGCCAGTGGGGAGCAGGCGTTTCATCAGGTGAGTCCTGTGTCATAGGTGCTGTGGTGAGCGGGGGTTTGGTGAGAGGGAGCAATAAAGAATCATTGATTTTTCCTGATTTCAAAAGCTTAACTTTTTACAGACTACTCCTAAACATTTTGACAGCTTCCAAAAGATAAACGTAAGTTCCTTAGCAAAGTTATTCACATAAGTGTTTTCCTTTGTGTTCTTAAGCTTCATTCCAATTAGGAAGTTGAATGCAGTGTCTGCAGATTCTTATTTTCTTAATTGTGACTGTGTATGGAGGAGAAGGGCCATAGTACACAGAAGAAAATGTCGAGCGCTGGACAGCAAATGACAGTCTGGAGAGCTCCAGGACCTCACTCCCACACAGAGACATCAGTAAAACAACCAGGACCTGCCTGAATGAGCTGGGGTTCTAGCCCAGGGAACCCCAGAAGTGGGAACAATGGGCTTTCTGATCCCACCATTGGCAGCCCTGGTAAGTGTTCCTATTAGACACGGGTGTGTGTGTGTGCGCGCACGTGTGTTTGTTTCTTTTTCCTGACACCCCTGGACTTGCCGAGTGTGCGTCACTGTTGCATGAAAGCCATGGCCATGTGGTGCTAAAGTTATCAGACCCTCTCAGTCTTGTATCGTCCTGCGTGGCATACATAAAATTTCTCTATTGGGTCCAGATGCAAATGTTCAGTTGTCTCCTTGGCTCCTACCTGCAATGGCATGGGCTTGTCTTGCTTGGGAAAGCAGCTCTAGGCTCATGGAGAGAAGAGCTGCACGGGTGTAGGGTGGGCAGAGAGAATTGGAGAAAGCAAGTGAATTGCTATGGTCTCCTGATCCGGAGATAAGAGGCTGGGCACTGAGGCAACCCAAGTCTTCCGAGTCAGGCTTCTGACTGCAGAATTCTCTACATTACCGTGAGGAGCGCCTCTCCTTCGCGTCAGCCTCCTGCCCAAATCTTCCCAGCCCCGTCCGCTGCTGGGGTCGCGTCGTGCCATGCCGAGCCGAACTGGCAGGCAGGTAGCTCCTAGGCGGACGCCCGGAGACGAACGCGAGCATTTGGGCGGTCGGAGGTGATCCGCCGCCGTCCAGCGATCAGAATCCATCCCGCGGACGTTCAAGCCCGTTGTCGGGAGCCACCTGGCGGCCGCTTTTATATTGTCCCTTCCCTCCTGAGCTTTGGCGAACTTGGCGAGGGATGTGATTCGCCCGCCAGGCGCGGGCCAGAGTTCTGGGAGGCCGCCGACGCTGGCGGCGACCGTCCCGGTGGTGCGGAGCGGTGGGCGATGCCTGCTCTCCCCGGAGACTGAATGTGGAGAGCCGTGTGTTGTGGGGCCGCCGCTGAGCTCCTTGGGCGGGTTAGGGGGAGGTCTGCGCCGGTCGACCAGCACTCCCTGGTGTCCCTTGGCCCGCGGAGACTCCCCCCCACACGACATCCTGCTACGCGTGACCAGGAGAGGACGTCCGTGCCCGACGTCGTACTCCGTGTGCCACGATGCGTCGGTGCGTCCTCGCCGCCTTGGGGGCCCGGGTCATGCCGGTGCAGTCGTGGCGGTCTGGCTGCGCAACAGGGGCCACTTCAGTTGCTCCGGGTCCCAGGCGAGGCGGTCCCGGGGGCGCAACTTGCACCGAGGCAGGGGCATGGGATGCCTGTCAACAGACCGCATCCACCCGGCAGCTTAAACGGGCGTCTATGCAGGGAGCTCCCGTCCCAACTTCCTGGTAGCCTCGTCAGCGTGGCGCTTGCGTTTCGAACCTGTTCAGGTCCGCTCACCGCGGTGTGTCGAGGGCAAGCGTGTAGGGCGCTCGTGGAGGGGCGGCAGTTCCTCCTAGGCTTCGGTGGTCCTAAGTGGTAGACGTTTCTCTTTGGGAAACAGGGAACGCCTGGGGCATACGTGAGAGTCGGGAGGAGACACGAGCCTGAACGCGGTCCTGCAAGGGCGCGGTTGTCGTTAGCTTCCCTGAAGAAGCTCTGCAGACAGTGAACGGCCTAGAGACGCGCGTGCGGAGGGCAGGACCCCCCCAGAGCAAGAAATGGCAACGACGGTGTCCTGTTTCGAGGACGGGTGTCAGCGGTGTGGCGGTGCGCCTTCGCTCGTGTGCCATCTGGATACTTCCCGTTGAAGTTCACACCAGTTGCACGTCACTTGGCGTTTGCGGCGGCAAGGTCGACCAGATGGGCAGATTTCGCTATTGGGGCAAGGAGAACATTTAGTGAATTGAGGCTCTTTCGGTTGTGCGAGTCACTACAACGTGAACAGTAGTGAAAAGAGAAACCTTAAGATTTACAATAAATCGACATTACTGTAAGAATTACTATAAAAACATATTATGCAACTTCCAGGTATTCTTGCGTCTGGGAAGCCATTTCTTTCTTAAAAGGGCATTATTGCATAATGAAACATATAAGTAAGTGCATTTTTAGATTTTTATTTTGTATTTAGGAATATATTTAATTTCGAATTTACCAATAGTGTATATAATCGCATTGGGACTCTATACACTAAAGAACACACCGGGAAATTCTGGATTTTATGGTAAATGCGTTCTTTTGGATTGCTTTGGGTTCTCAAAAAAATTAGAAAGAATTCAAGAGCCCAATATAAAGAGCAAGATAGCAATCCTCTTGTCTGTTATCCTTTAAAGGGGTAACCCCTTGAATTTTGAATAAAATGGATGATGGAAGGAATTTTAACAGGCACGTACAATGGAATTATTATCCTTATAATAATCGTTACCGGGCTTCCCCTGTGGCGCCGTGGCTGAGAGTCCCCCTGCCGATGCAGGGGACACGGGTTCGTGCCCCGGTCCGGGAGGATCTCACATGCCGTGGAGCAGCTGGGCCCGTGAGCCATGGCCGCTGAACCGGCGTGTCTGGAGCCTGTGCTCCGCAACGGGAGAGGCCACAACAGTGAGAGGCCCGCGTACAGGAAAAAAAAAAGAAAACTCGTTACTAATTTTCAAACGTATAGGTTTGAATGCTAACAAACTTTAAAGTACTTATTTTGCAATATAGAGAAGAGCAAACCTTCATCTTAAGACAGGAAATCTAGCTTTGCTCTCCCCAATTCATGCAGACAAAGTTTTCCAAAATGGAGAATTTTGTAAAATACTTTTACTAACCAGTCTTTCTAAACATATATTAGTTTTCAAAATTCCAGAACTGAGACTGCTTTAAATGTCAATTTTGTTTTAGGTACAGCCAACTTTCTATTGTAGACTAGTAGTGACATTTGGTAACTGTACAATGTATGAACGTGACTATTTTTCTTAATGTCAGAAATATTAGTTTGCAATTTATTCTTATTACCTGCCTTAGAATATAGAGTTCTATGAAGAGAAAGGCATTGTGTTATTTACAGTTGAATCAACGTAACAATCCAGGTTCCGAAATGTTGGAAGTTCTCATTAAATATTTCATAATTGAAAAATTTATAAATGAATGAACAAGGTGATTTAGCTTATTTTTCTCCTGCATGAATCCTTTATGCTAATAATTCCTGAATCATATTTTCCCTTTATGATCAGATAGTTGTTACAGTGTCCCTCCCTTGCATGGGTGTGTGTGTGTGTGTGCACTCAGGTGCACGTACACACAGTAATGTCGCAGCTAACGTCATGGGTTTAAAAAAAATATTTGTTTAAGATTTTTTTTTTTGATGTGGACCATGTTAAAAGACTTTTATTCAATTTGTTACAATATTGTTACTGTTTTATGTTGTGGTGTTTTGGTTGCAAGCCATGTGAGATCTTAGCTCCCCGACCAGGGATTGAACCCGCCCTCCCTGCATTGGAAGGTGAGGTCTTAACCTCTAGAATGCTAGGAAAGTCCCCATGATGGCCTTTACAGGCCCTAGGATACCATTTCTCAACCCATTAGACTTCCGTGGGCCCGAGGGCTACAACGAATGTTTTGGCCAACAAAGAAGAGGAAAGGGAACTGAAAAGGGGCCAGAACTCATCATGCAGCCTGTGCGCTCTCTCTAGCTAGCCTTCTTGAAGGTTTAATTGACAAAATAGACACTGTCTCTATGGTGATCTTTCTCCCAGAACGTTTTTTAGTACCATTTTTCGACATCAAAGAGTAAAGCTTTAAAGGTAGACTCACCAATGGCTCTCTGCGGGATCTCCTTTGTGTTTATATGATTTAGTATATGCCACCCCTTATCGTTCTAATATATTCTTAAAGTAGAACTCTTTTTATGTCTTCAAAGATCTTTCACCTTCTCAGTCCTGAAGATATCTATCTGTTCTTCTTGGACAAAAAAAAAAAAAAAAAGAAAAAAGAAAAAAGAAAAAAAACAAAAACAAAGAAACCCTGGGCTACAAAATGCTAAGTAGGCATTAAACCACCTCTGACTCTGAATTCTTGAGTTCTTCCTGTCCATGAACCCACAATTACTCACCTTTCTTTAAATATAATTAATGTATATGTTTTCAAAAAGTCATATGGGAAATAGTAAATGAAAGTTAAGTAATAGAATTAATTGAAGCAGCAGAGGTTAATCACAAAGTATGTGTGTATTTATCCTTGAAGGCATTCATCCCGAACGTGTATACAAATATTTGGACGCTAATGGAAGTGTAAACACGTATCATACTATATTGTACATTTTCAGTTAACATTCATCGTTGTTTTCCGATTGATCCCAGTCTGTGTAGCTATGATGATAATGTTATAAAGAAAGAATGTATCTAATTGATCAACAGTGACAGAGTATTAACAGAAAACGGGCCCATGCTTACTCATCACAATCTTTCATCATGTTGAATGACACATACTCACTCAGTAGTGCTTATATATTTGCAAATACTGATCTACTGAAGCAGGTTGGCTTCGTTTCTCCTTACTTGATCCTGAGTATGGCTTTCAGCACTTCTCAAAACCCTTCACTCTCAACATATTTATATGGTATATTCAAAAAGAAGACAATGGCTGAAAGACTTAATTATTGACTCACTTGCATGCTAACACATTCTTTATAGACTGTTTTCCCAGTATGAGTTTTCTGATGTGAATAGCAAGTGAAAGATTTTCCACATCCTCTTTAGAATGGGCATCTCCTCAGTGTGAGCACTTTCTTGTTCAGTCAGGAATAAGGAATCACTGAAGAATGTCCTTCCTTCATTACACTGAGACTATTTTTTCAGTGTGAACCCTGTCATGTCTCATGAGTCCATGACTAATGGAACTCTAGCATCCATTTCATCCGATTTCTTCTCCAGCAGTGATTAGATGGTGTACCCCAAGAGGGCTCTCCTTGTAGTAAACCTTGGGCTGTCTTCTCTACTGTGTCAGGGATGCAGCCCACTCTGAGTTCTCTGTGTATTCTGAGGCTGGAGCTCCACCTGAAGGCTCTTCCACCATGATTCCAGGCTCAGGGTTTCTCTCCACATGACTTTCCTGGCGAGTTAAAAGGGATAATTTCTGGCTGAAGGCTCAATATCACTGATTAGAGGCACAGGGTTTCTACTCGGTTTGAATTCTCGGGTGTTTATAAAAGTGGGAGCTCTGGGTAAAGGCTGCACCACATGGACTCCAGACATAGGGTGTGTCTCCTGTGAGTTTTCTAGTGCGTATAAGCGTGAGAGCTGCGTTTAAAGGCTTTTCCACATCCGTTGCATTTGTAGGGTTTCTCATCAGTGTGAATTCTCACCCATGACTAAGGTTATGGCTTTGGCTAAGTGCTTTCTCACATAAATGATATTCATTGTGGTTTCTCTCCTGTGTGAATGTGCTCATGATATTGAAGGGTTGCATGGTCACCGAAAGCTCCTCCACAGTCATTCCAAGCATAGGGCTTCTCCCCTGTTTGAGTTTATTGGTGTGAATAAATGTCAGCTCTCTGGCTGCAGTACCTTTGTAAGGTTCGTCTCCTCCAGTGCGAGCCGTTGGTGTATACATGCGAGGCTTCAGCCGAATTTTTTCACACGTTCAGGACATTTGCAAGAGTCACTCCAGGGTGCACTCTCTCATGTTGTCTAAGGTTGGAGGGTGACTAAATGCCTTCCACCTTCTGAGTTCTGCATGATTTCCCTCTCGTATAATTAGCTTAGGTCTCTCGCATTCGGGCTGAAAGTGCAACACACGTGGAGTTAAGGTTGCTGTACGCGAAATGTCCTCATGTTCATCGCATTCTGTGAGCGCTTCTCCAGCATGAAATCCCTGCTGTTGACAAGGAAAGAGAGGCTGTTAAAAATTACTCACATACTACTCATTCAGTCATTTCTCTACATGGGAATTCTAGGCGGCGCCCTCCGTGGTGGTCTTCATTCAAAATCTCCGCATACTAGTTACTTTCACAGGTGATGTTCCTTTGCTGAATTCACACAGATTTTCTGCCTGGTAAACCCTCACTGGTCATAGCCTTCTGATTAAGTTTTAGGTCTTCTTTAGGTTTCCAACACCATATCCAGGAGCTCTGTTTAATCAATTACATTTTCACTGACGCTCAGGTCAGAGTTTGACATGTAATGTCAAGTGACATGGGTCCTCAGATTGTTCCATCCTCCATTAAATGGATAGAAAATCTCCTGGCCACAGGTCCAAGGCCATGGAGGGCAGAGCTAGGGTGGAGGCTCTGATGTTGCTGATTCCCACGTGGGGAGGAACCAAGGTGACTGAGGACAATTGCATCCGGGGGAGCGGGGTGGGCCACAGGGAAGGTGGGGTGCTAAAGACCTGGAATGGGTGTTGGAGAACAAATGACGGTTCCTTTCACCAAGAATTATTAAATAAGAATTTTGGAAGAGGTGTCCTTGCTGTGGAGACAAGACTCTCCAGGAGACCGTGGTAAGGGTTACCTGGGAATTAATGTTAATCCTAGGAACTGAATCTTAATAAAACAATAACTGTGAACAGTAAGTCGAATCAAAGTGTAACACCCGATCATTTGCATTGTTTCCTGCCAAATGGAGATATTATGTACTCCCTACATGCCGAGGAGCCAATGCAGCCTTGCTCTTGACCATGGGAGGAAAAATCCTTCCTTCTGTCTGCGCATGCCTGTGGGTAAGCTGGCAGGGGTCACCCCCAGCTGAGTGGTTGGCGATTCATGTCTGGTGTATCTAACAAGATTTTGGAAGCCCGGGTTCTCATGGCTGCTTTCTCTTTCCTCAGATTTATCTGCTTGATTTTCGGATTGGCCCTGCCCAAGGATGCAGGGGAGGGCAGGTGGTGGCAGAGTTCCTGATGATGAAACAACAGGTGAGGAAAAAAAAGAAAAAAACAAAAAAACTTAGTTTGATTCCTGAATTGATCCGTCTTTTGCCAAATGGTCAGGTTTCTACTTTGGGTCCGGATCTTCTAAGTGCACCCAGGAAATATTAACTCCAGTTATGTTCACCACCCTGTCTTTAAGGATACAGCAGGTCAGGGACCAATGTAGAAACACTCTCTTTCCCGACACTTACTTTCACTTCTTCCAGCCTCCATTGAGGCTGTGACCTCACAGAGGACGGGAGAGGTATTTTCCTTCTCTTCTTTTAAAGGTCATCCCTTGGGCTCCGTGGCCTCCTTCATCATGCTACTGGCTGCGGTGGACTTAGGAATGCGGTGAACACAGGGGCTAGAGAATGACTCAGGACAGAAATCTCTAGGCCAGTGGGGAGCAGGCGTTTCATCAGGTGAGTCCTGTGTCATAGGTGCTGTGGTGAGCGGGGGTTTGGTGAGAGGGAGCAATAAAGAATCATTGATTTTTCCTGATTTCAAAAGCTTAACTTTTTACAGACTACTCCTAAACATTTTGACAGCTTCCAAAAGATAAACGTAAGTTCCTTAGCAAAGTTATTCACATAAGTGTTTTCCTTTGTGTTCTTAAGCTTCATTCCAATTAGGAAGTTGAATGCAGTGTCTGCAGATTCTTATTTTCTTAATTGTGACTGTGTATGGAGGAGAAGGGCCATAGTACACAGAAGAAAATGTCGAGCGCTGGACAGCAAATGACAGTCTGGAGAGCTCCAGGACCTCACTCCCACACAGAGACATCAGTAAAACAACCAGAACCTGCCTGAATGAGCTGGGGTTCTAGCCCAGGGAACCCCAGAAGTGGGAACAATGGGCTTTCTGATCCCACCATTGGCAGCCCTGGTAAGTGTTCCTATTAGACACGGGTGTGTGTGTGTGCGCGCACGTGTGTTTGTTTCTTTTTCCTGACACCCCTGGACTTGCCGAGTGTGCGTCACTGTTGCATGAAAGCCATGGCCATGTGGTGCTAAAGTTATCAGACCCTCTCAGTCTTGTATCGTCCTGCGTGGCATACATAAAATTTCTCTATTGGGTCCAGATGCAAATGTTCAGTTGTCTCCTTGGCTCCTACCTGCAATGGCATGGGCTTGTCTTGCTTGGGAAAGCAGCTCTAGGCTCATGGAGAGAAGAGCTGCACGGGTGTAGGGTGGGCAGAGAGAATTGGAGAAAGCAAGTGAATTGCTATGGTCTCCTGATCCGGAGATAAGAGGCTGGGCACTGAGGCAACCCAAGTCTTCCGAGTCAGGCTTCTGACTGCAGAATTCTCTACATTACCGTGAGGAGCGCCTCTCCTTCGCGTCAGCCTCCTGCCCAAATCTTCCCAGCCCCGTCCGCTGCTGGGGTCGCGTCGTGCCATGCCGAGCCGAACTGGCAGGCAGGTAGCTCCTAGGCGGACGCCCGGAGACGAACGCGAGCATTTGGGCGGTCGGAGGTGATCCGCCGCCGTCCAGCGATCAGAATCCATCCCGCGGACGTTCAAGCCCGTTGTCGGGAGCCACCTGGCGGCCGCTTTTATATTGTCCCTTCCCTCCTGAGCTTTGGCGAACTTGGCGAGGGATGTGATTCGCCCGCCAGGCGCGGGCCAGAGTTCCGGGAGGCCGGCGACGCTGGCGGCGACCGTCCCGGTGGTGCGGAGCGGTGGGCGATGCCTGCTCTCCCCGGAGATTGAATGTGGAGAGCCGTGTGTTGTGGGGCCGCCGCTGAGCTCCTTGGGCGGGTTAGGGGGAGGTCTGCGCCGGTCGACCAGCACTCCCTGGTGTCCCTTGGCCCGCGGAGACTCCCCCCCACCCGACGTCCTGCTACGCGTGACCAGGAGAGGACGTCCGTGCCCGACGTCGTACTCCGTGTGCCACGATGCGTCGGTGCGTCCTCGCCGCCTTGGGGGCCCGGGTCATGCCGGTGCAGTCGTGGCGGTCTGGCTGCGCAACAGGGGCCACTTCAGTTGCTCCGGGTCCCAGGCGAGGCGGTCCCGGGGGCGCAACTTGCACCGAGGCAGGGGCATGGGATGCCTGTCAACAGACCGCATCCACCCGGCAGCTTAAACGGGCGTCTATGCAGGGAGCTCCCGTCCCAACTTCCTGGTAGCCTCGTCAGCGTGGCGCTTGCGTTTCGAACCTGTTCAGGTCCGCTCACCGCGGTGTGTCGAGGGCAAGCGTGTAGGGCGCTCGTGGAGGGGCGGCAGTTCCTCCTAGGCTTCGGTGGTCCTAAGTGGTAGACGTTTCTCTTTGGGAAACAGGGAACGCCTGGGGCATACGTGAGAGTCGGGAGGAGACACGAGCCTGAACGCGGTCCTGCAAGGGCGCGGTTGTCGTTAGCTTCCCTGAAGAAGCTCTGCAGACAGTGAACGGCCTAGAGACGCGCGTGCGGAGGGCAGGACCCCCCCAGAGCAAGAAATGGCAACGACGGTGTCCTGTTTCGAGGACGGGTGTCAGCGGTGTGGCGGTGCGCCTTCGCTCGTGTGCCATCTGGATACTTCCCGTTGAAGTTCACACCAGTTGCACGTCACTTGGCGTTTGCGGCGGCAAGGTCGACCAGATGGGCAGATTTCGCTATTGGGGCAAGGAGAACATTTAGTGAATTGAGGCTCTTTCGGTTGTGCGAGTCACTACAACGTGAACAGTAGTGAAAAGAGAAACCTTAAGATTTACAATAAATCGACATTACTGTAAGAATTACTATAAAAACATATTATGCAACTTCCAGGTATTCTTGCGTCTGGTAAGCCATTTCTTTCTTAAAAGGGCATTATTGCATAATGAAACATATAAGTAAGTGCATTTTTAGATTTTTATTTTGTATTTAGGAATATATTTAATTTCGAATTTACCAATAGTGTATATAATCGCATTGGGACTCTATACACTAAAGAACACACCGGGAAATTCTGGATTTTATGGTAAATGCGTTCTTTTGGATTGCTTTGGGTTCTCAAAAAAATTAGAAAGAATTCAAGAGCCCAATATAAAGAGCAAGATAGCAATCCTCTTGTCTGTTATCCTTTAAAGGGGTAACCCCTTGAATTTTGAATAAAATGGATGATGGAAGGAATTTTAACAGGCACGTACAATGGAATTATTATCCTTATAATAATCGTTACCAGGCTTCCCCTGTGGCGCCGTGGCTGAGAGTCCCCCTGCCGATGCAGGGGACACGGGTTCGTGCCCCGGTCCGGGAGGATCTCACATGCCGTGGAGCAGCTGGGCCCGTGAGCCATGGCCGCTGAACCTGCGTGTCTGGAGCCTGTGCTCCGCAACGGGAGAGGCCACAACAGTGAGAGGCCCGCGTACAGGAAAAAAAAAAGAAAACTCGTTACTAATTTTCAAACGTATAGGTTTGAATGCTAACAAACTTTAAAGTACTTATTTTGCAATATAGAGAAGAGCAAACCTTCATCTTAAGACAGGAAATCTAGCTTTGCTCTCCCCAATTCATGCAGACAAAGTTTTCCAAAATGGAGAATTTTGTAAAATACTTTTACTAACCAGTCTTTCTAAACATATATTACTTTTCAAAATTCCAGAACTGAGACTGCTTTAAATGTCAATTTTGTTTTAGGTACAGCCAACTTTCTATTGTAGACTAGTAGTGACATTTGGTAACTGTACAACGTATGAACGTGTCTATTTTTCTTAATGTCAGAAATATTAGTTTGCAATTTATTCTTATTACCTGCCTTAGAATATAGAGTTCTATGAAGAGAAAGGCATTGTGTTATTTACAGTTGAATCAACGTAACAATCCAGGTTCCGAAATGTTGGAAGTTCTCATTAAATAGTTCATAATTGAAAAATTTATAAATGAATGAACAAGGTGATTTAGCTTATTTTTCTCCTGCATGAATCCTTTATGCTAATAATTCCTGAATCATATTTTCCCTTTATGATCAGATAGTTGTTACAGTGTCCCTCCCTTGCATGGGTGTGTGTGTGTGTGTGCACTCAGGTGCACGTACACACAGTAATGTCGCAGCTAACGTCATGGGTTTAAAAAAAATATTTGTTTAAGATTTTTTTTTTTTGATGTGGACCATGTTAAAAGACTTTTATTGAATTTGTTACAATATTGTTACTGTTTTATGTTGTGGTGTTTTGGTTGCAAGCCATGTGAGATCTTAGCTCCCCGACCAGGGATTGAACCCGCCCTCCCTGCATTGGAAGGTGAGGTCTTAACCTCTAGAATGCTAGGAAAGTCCCCATGATGGCCTTTACAGGCCCTAGGATACCATTTCTCAACCCATTAGACTTCCGTGGGCCCGAGGGCTACAACGAATGTTTTGGCCAACAAAGAAGAGGAAAGGGAACTGGAAAAGGGCCAGAACTCATCATGCAGCCTGTGCGCTCTCTCTAGCTAGCCTTCTTGAAGGTTTAATTGACAAAATAGACACTGTCTCTATGGTGATCTTTCTCCCAGAACGTTTTTTAGTACCATTTTTCGACATCAAAGAGTAAAGCTTTAAAGGTAGACTCACCAATGGCTCTCTGCGGGATCTCCTTTGTGTTTATATGATTTAGTATATGCCACCCCTTATCGTTCTAATATATTCTTAAAGTAGAACTCTTTTTATGCCTTCAAAGATCTTTCACCTTCTCAGTCCTGAAGATATCTGTCTGTTCTTCTTGGACAAAGCAAAACAAAACAAAACAAAACAAAAAACAAAGAAACCCTGGGCTACAAAATGCTAAGTAGGGATTAAACCACCTCTGACTCTGAATTTTTGAGTTCTTCCTGTCCATGAACCCACAATTATTCACCTTTCTTTAAATATAATTAATGTATATATTTTTAAAAGTCATATGGGAAATAGTAAATGAAAGTTAAGTAATAGAATTAATTGAAGCAGCAGAGGTTAATCACAAAGTATGTGTGTATTTATCCTTGAAGGCATTCATCCCGAACGTGTATACAAATATTTGGACGCTAATGGAAGGGTAAACACGTATCATACTATATTGTACATTTTCAGTTAACATTCATCGTTGTTTTCCGATTGATCCCAGTCTGTGTAGCTATGATGATAATGTTATAAAGAAAGAATGTATCTAATTGATCAACAGTGACAGAGTATTAACAGAAAACGGGCCCATGCTTACTCATCACAATCTTTCATCATGTTGAATGACACATACTCACTCAGTAGTGCTTATATATTTGCAAATACTGATCTACTGAAGCAGGTTGGCTTCGTTTCTCCTTACTTGATCCTGAGTATGGCTTTCAGCACTTCTCAAAACCCTTCACTCTCAACATATTTATATGGTATATTCAAAAAGAAGACAATGGCTGAAAGACTTAATTATTGACTCACTTGCCTGCTAACACATTCTTTATAGACTATTTTCCCAGTATGAGTTTTCTGATGTGAATAGCAAGTGAAAGATTTTCCACATCCTCTTTAGAATGGGCATCTCCTCAGTGTGAGCACTTTCTTGTTCAGTCAGGAATAAGGAATCACTGAAGAATGTCCTTCCTTCATTACACTGAGACTATTTTTTCAGTGTGAACCCTGTCATGTCTCATGAGTCCATGACTAATGGAACTCTAGCATCCATTTCATCCGATTTCTTCTCCAGCAGTGATTAGATGGTGTACCCCAAGAGGGCTCTCCTTGTAGTAAACCTTGGGCTGTCTTCTCTACTGTGTCAGGGATGCAGCCCACTCTGAGTTCTCTGTGTATTCTGAGGCTGGAGCTCCACCTGAAGGCTCTTCCACCATGATTCCAGGCTCAGGGTTTCTCTCCACATGACTTTCCTGGCGAGTTAAAAGGGATAATTTCTGGCTGAAGGCTCAATATCACTGATTAGAGGCACAGGGTTTCTACTCGGTTTGAATTCTCGGGTGTTTATAAAAGTGGGAGCTCTGGGTAAAGGCTGCACCACATGGACTCCAGACATAGGGTGTGTCTCCTGTGAGTTTTCTAGTGCGTATAAGCGTGAGAGCTGCGTTTAAAGGCTTTTCCACATCCGTTGCATTTGTAGGGTTTCTCATCAGTGTGAATTCTCACCCATGACTAAGGTTATGGCTTTGGCTAAGTGCTTTCTCACATAAATGATATTCATTGTGGTTTCTCTCCTGTGTGAATGTGCTCATGATATTGAAGGGTTGCATGGTCACCGAAAGCTCCTCCACAGTCATTCCAAGCATAGGGCTTCTCCCCCGTTTGAGTTTATTGGTGTGAATAAATGTCAGCTCTCTGGCTGCAGTACCTTTGTAAGGTTCGTCTCCTCCAGTGCGAGCCGTTGGTGTATACATGCGAGGCTTCAGCCGAATTTTTTCACACGTTCAGGACATTTGCAAGAGTCACTCCAGGGTGCACTCTCTCATGTTGTCTAAGGTTGGAGGGTGACTAAATGCCTTCCACCTTCTGAGTTCTGCATGATTTCCCTCTCGTATAATTAGCTTAGGTCTCTCGCATTCGGGCTGAAAGTGCAACACACGTGGAGTTAAGGTTGCTGTACGCGAAATGTCCTCATGTTCATCGCATTCTGTGAGCGCTTCTCCAGCATGAAATCCCTGCTGTTGACAAGGAAAGAGAGGCTGTTAAAAATTACTCACATACTACTCATTCAGTCATTTCTCTACATGGGAATTCTAGGCGGCGCCCTCCGTGGTGGTCTTCATTCAAAATCTCCGCATACTAGTTACTTTCACAGGTGATGTTCCTTTGCTGAATTCACACAGATTTTCTGCCTGGTAAACCCTCACTGGTCATAGCCTTCTGATTAAGTTTTAGGTCTTCTTTAGGTTTCCAACACCATATCCAGGAGCTCTGTTTAATCAATTACATTTTCACTGACGCTCAGGTCAGAGTTTGACATGTAATGTCAAGTGACATGGGTCCTCAGATTGTTCCATCCTCCATTAAATGGATAGAAAATCTCCTGGCCACAGGTCCAAGGCCATGGAGGGCAGAGCTAGGGTGGAGGCTCTGATGTTGCTGATTCCCACGTGGGGAGGAACCAAGGTGACTGAGGACAATTGCATCCGGGGGAGCGGGGTGGGCCACAGGGAAGGTGGGGTGCTAAAGACCTGGAATGGGTGTTGGAGAACAAATGACGGTTCCTTTCACCAAGAATTATTAAATAAGAATTTTGGAAGAGGTGTCCTTGCTGTGGAGACAAGACTCTCCAGGAGACCGTGGTAAGGGTTACCCGGGAATTAATGTTAATCCTAGGAACTGAATCTTAATAAAACAATAACTGTGAACAGTAAGTCGAATCAAAGTGTAACACCCGATCATTTGCATTGTTTCCTGCCAAATGGAGATATTATGTACTCCCTACATGCCGAGGAGCCAATGCAGCCTTGCTCTTGACCATGGGAGGAAAAATCGTTCCTTCTGTCTGCGCATGCCTGTGGGTAAGCTGGCAGGGGTCACCCCCAGCTGAGTGGTTGGCGATTCATGTCTGGTGTATCTAACAAGATTTTGGAAGCCCGGGTTCTCATGGCTGCTTTCTCTTTCCTCAGATTTATCTGCTTGATTTTCGGATTGGCCCTGCCCAAGGATGCAGGGGAGGGCAGGTGGTGGCAGAGTTCCTGATGATGAAACAACAGGTGAGGAAAAAAAAGAAAAAAACAAAAAAACTTAGTTTGATTCCTGAATTGATCCGTCTTTTGCCAAATGGTCAGGTTTCTACTTTGGGTCCGGATCTTCTAAGTGCACCCAGGAAATATTAACTCCAGTTATGTTCACCACCCTGTCTTTAAGGATACAGCAGGTCAGGGACCAATGTAGAAACACTCTCTTTCCCGACACTTACTTTCACTTCTTCCAGCCTCCATTGAGGCTGTGACCTCACAGAGGACGGGAGAGGTATTTTCCTTCTCTTCTTTTAAAGGTCATCCCTTGGGCTCCGTGGCCTCCTTCATCATGCTACTGGCTGCGGTGGACTTAGGAATGCGGTGAACACAGGGGCTAGAGAATGACTCAGGACAGAAATCTCTAGGCCAGTGGGGAGCAGGCGTTTCATCAGGTGAGTCCTGTGTCATAGGTGCTGTGGTGAGCGGGGGTTTGGTGAGAGGGAGCAATAAAGAATCATTGATTTTTCCTGATTTCAAAAGCTTAACTTTTTACAGACTACTCCTAAACATTTTGACAGCTTCCAAAAGATAAACGTAAGTTCCTTAGCAAAGTTATTCACATAAGTGTTTTCCTTTGTGTTCTTAAGCTTCATTCCAATTAGGAAGTTGAATGCAGTGTCTGCAGATTCTTATTTTCTTAATTGTGACTGTGTATGGAGGAGAAGGGCCATAGTACACAGAAGAAAATGTCGAGCGCTGGACAGCAAATGACAGTCTGGAGAGCTCCAGGACCTCACTCCCACACAGAGACATCAGTAAAACAACCAGGACCTGCCTGAATGAGCTGGGGTTCTAGCCCAGGGAACCCCAGAAGTGGGAACAATGGGCTTTCTGATCCCACCATTGGCAGCCCTGGTAAGTGTTCCTATTAGACACGGGTGTGTGTGTGTGTGTGTGTGTGTGTGTGTGTGTGCGTGCACGTGTGTTTGTTTCATTTTCCTGACACCCCTGGACTTGCCGAGCGTGCGTCACTGTTGCATGAAAGCCATGGCCATGTGGTGCTAAAGTTATCAGACCCTCTCAGTCTTGTATCTTCCTGTGTTGCATACATAAAATTTCTCTAATGGGTCCAGATGCAAATGTTCAGTTGTCTCCTTGGCTCCTACCTGCAATGGCATGGGCTTGTCTTGCTTGGGAAAGCAGCTCTAGGCTCATGGAGAGAAGAGCTGCACGGGTGTAGGGTGGGCAGAGAGAATTGGAGAAAGCAAGTGAATTGCTATGGTCTCCTGATCCGGAGGTAAGAGGCTGGGCACTGAGGCAACCCAAGTCTTCCGAGTCAGGCTTCTGACTGCAGAATTCTCTACATTACCGTGAGGAGCGCCTCTCCTTCGCGTCAGCCTCCTGCCCAAATCTTCCCAGCCCCGTCCGCTGCTGGGGTCGCGTCGTGCCATGCCGAGCCGGACTGGCAGGCAGGTAGCTCCTAGGCGGACGCCCGGAGACGAACGCGAGCATTTGGGCGGTCGGAGGTGATCCGCCGCCGTCCAGCGATCAGAATCCATCCCGCGGACGTTCAAGCCCGTTGTCGGGAGCCACCTGGCGGCCGCTTTTATATTGTCCCTTCCCTCCTGAGCTTTGGCGAACTTGGCGAGGGATGTGATTCGCCCGCCAGGCGCGGGCCAGAGTTCCGGGAGGCCGGCGACGCTGGCGGCGACCGTCCCGGTGGTGCGGAGCGGTGGGCGATGCCTGCTCTCCCCGGAGATTGAATGTGGAGAGCCGTGTGTTGTGGGGCCGCCGCTGAGCTCCTTGGGCGGGTTAGGGGGAGGTCTGCGCCGGTCGACCAGCACTCCCTGGTGTCCCTTGGCCCGCGGAGACTCCCCCCCACCCGACGTCCTGCTACGCGTGACCAGGAGAGGACGTCCGTGCCCGACGTCGTACTCCGTGTGTCACGATGCGTCGGTGCGTCCTCGCCGCCTTGGGGGCCCGGGTCATGCCGGTGCAGTCGTGGCGGTCTGGCTGCGCAACAGGGGCCACTTCAGTTGCTCCGGGTCCCAGGCGAGGCGGTCCCGGGGGCGCAACTTGCACCGAGGCAGGGGCATGGGATGCCTGTCAACAGACCGCATCCACCCGGCAGCTTAAAAGGGCGTCTATGCAGGGAGCTCCCGTCCCAACTTCCTGGTAGCCTCGTCAGCGTGGCGCTTGCGTTTCGAACCTGTTCAGGTCCGCTCACCGCGGTGTGTCGAGGGCAAGCGTGTAGGGCGCTCGGGGAGGGGCGGCAGTTCCTCCTAGGCTTCGGTGGTCCTAAGTGGTAGACGTTTCTCTTTGGGAAACAGGGAACGCCTGGGGCATACGTGAGAGTCGGGAGGAGACACGAGCCTGAACGCGGTCCTGCAAGGGCGCGGTTGTCGTTAGCTTCCCTGAAGAAGCTCTGCAGACAGTGAACGGCCTAGAGACGCGCGTGCGGAGGGCAGGACCCCCCAGAGCAAGAAATGGCAACGACGGTGTCCTGTTTCGAGGACGGGTGTCAGAGGTGTGGCGGTGCGCCTTCGCTCGTGTGCCATCTGGATACTTCACGTTGAAGTTCACACCAGTTGCATGTCACTTGGCGTTTGCGGCGGCAAGGTCGACCAGATGGGCAGATTTCGCTATTGGGGCAAGGAGAACATTTAGTGAATTGAGGCTCTTTCGGTTGTGCGAGTCACTACAACGTGAACAGTAGTGAAAAGAGAAACCTTAAGATTTACAATAAATCGACATTACTGTAAGAATTACTATAAAAACATATTATGCAACTTCCAGGTATTCTTGCATCTGGGAAGCCATTTCTTTCTTAAAAGGGCATTATTGCATAATGAAACATATAAGTAAGTGCATTTTTAGATTTTTATTTTGTATTTAGGAATATATTTAATTTCGAATTTACCAATAGTGTATATAATCGCATTGGGACTCTATACAGTAAAGAACACACCGGGAAATTCTGGATTTTATGGTAAATGCGTTCTTTTGGATTGCTTTGGGTTCTCAAAAAAATTAGAAAGAATTCAAGAGCCCAATATAAAGAGCAAGATAGCAATCCTCTTGTCTGTTATCCTTTAAAGGGGTAACCCCTTGAATTTTGAATAAAATGGATGATGGAAGGAATTTTAACAGGCACGTACAATGGAATTATTATCCTTATAATAATCGTTACCGGGCTTCCCCTGTGGCGCCGTGGCTGAGAGTCCCCCTGCCGATGCAGGGGACACGGGTTCGTGCCCCGGTCCGGGAGGATCTCACATGCCGTGGAGCAGCTGGGCCTGTGAGCCATGGCCGCTGAACCTGCGTGTCTGGAGCCTGTGCTCCGCAACGGGAGAGGCCACAACAGTGAGAGGCCCGCGTACAGGAAAAAAAAAAGAAAACTCGTTACTAATTTTCAAACGTATAGGTTTGAATGCTAACAAACTTTAAAGTACTTATTTTGCAATATAGAGGAGAGCAAACCTTCATCTTAAGACAGGAAATCTAGCTTTGCTCTCCCCAATTCATGCAAAGTTTTCCAAAATGGAGAATTTTGTAAAATACTTTTACTAACCAGTCTTTCTAAACATATATTAGTTTTCAAAATTCCAGAACTGAGACTGCTTTAAATGTCAATTTTGTTTTAGGTACAGCCAACTTTCTATTGTAGACTAGTAGTGACATTTGGTAACTGTACAACGTATGAACGTGACTATTTTTCTTAATGTCAGAAATATTAGTTTGCAATTTATTCTTATTACCTGCCTTAGAATATAGAGTTCTATGAAGAGAAAGGCATTGTGTTATTTACAGTTGAATCAACGTAACAATCCAGGTTCCGAAATGTTGGAAGTTCTCATTAAATAGTTCATAATTGAAAAATTTATAAATGAATGAACAAGGTGATTTAGCTTATTTTTCTCCTGCATGAATCCTTTATGCTAATAATTCCTGAATCATATTTTCCCTTTATGATCAGATAGTTGTTACAGTGTCCCTCCCTTGCATGGGTGTGTGTGTGTGTGTGCACTCAGGTGCACGTACACACAGTAATGTCGCAGCTAACGTCATGGGTTTAAAAAAAATATTTGTTTAAGATTTTTTTTTTTTTGATGTGGACCATGTTAAAAGACTTTTATTCAATTTGTTACAATATTGTTACTGTTTTATGTTGTGGTGTTTTGGTTGCAAGCCATGTGAGATCTTAGCTCCCCGACCAGGGATTGAACCCGCCCTCCCTGCATTGGAAGGTGAGGTCTTAACCTCTAGAATGCTAGGAAAGTCCCCATGATGGCCTTTACAGGCCCTAGGATACCATTTCGCAACCCATTAGACTTCCGTGGGCCCGAGGGCTACAACGAATGTTTTGGCCAACAAAGAAGAGGAAAGGGAACTGGAAAAGGGCCAGAACTCATCATGCAGCCTGTGCGCTCTCTCTAGCTAGCCTTCTTGAAGGTTTAATTGACAAAATAGACACTGTCTCTATGGTGATCTTTCTCCCAGAACGTTTTTTAGTACCATTTTTCGACATCAAAGAGTAAAGCTTTAAAGGTAGACTCACCAATGGCTCTCTGCGGGATCTCCTTTGTGTTTATATGATTTAGTATATGCCACCCCTTATCGTTCTAATATATTCTTAAAGTAGAACTCTTTTTATGTCTTCAAAGATCTTTCACCTTCTCAGTCCTGAAGATATCTATCTGTTCTTCTTGGACAAAAAAAAAAAAAAAAAAGAAAAAAGAAAAAAGAAAAAAAACAAAAACAAAGAAACCCTGGGCTACAAAATGCTAAGTAGGCATTAAACCACCTCTGACTCTGAATTCTTGAGTTCTTCCTGTCCATGAACCCACAATTACTCACCTTTCTTTAAATATAATTAATGTATATGTTTTCAAAAAGTCATATGGGAAATAGTAAATGAAAGTTAAGTAATAGAATTAATTGAAGCAGCAGAGGTTAATCACAAAGTATGTGTGTATTTATCCTTGAAGGCATTCATCCCGAACGTGTATACAAATATTTGGACGCTAATGGAAGTGTAAACACGTATCATACTATATTGTACATTTTCAGTTAACATTCATCGTTGTTTTCCGATTGATCCCAGTCTGTGTAGCTATGATGATAATGTTATAAAGAAAGAATGTATCTAATTGATCAACAGTGACAGAGTATTAACAGAAAACGGGCCCATGCTTACTCATCACAATCTTTCATCATGTTGAATGACACATACTCACTCAGTAGTGCTTATATATTTGCAAATACTGATCTACTGAAGCAGGTTGGCTTCGTTTCTCCTTACTTGATCCTGAGTATGGCTTTCAGCACTTCTCAAAACCCTTCACTCTCAACATATTTATATGGTATATTCAAAAAGAAGACAATGGCTGAAAGACTTAATTATTGACTCACTTGCATGCTAACACATTCTTTATAGACTATTTTCCCAGTATGAGTTTTCTGATGTGAATAGCAAGTGAAAGATTTTCCACATCCTCTTTAGAATGGGCATCTCCTCAGTGTGAGCACTTTCTTGTTCAGTCAGGAATAAGGAATCACTGAAGAATGTCCTTCCTTCATTACACTGAGACTATTTTTTCAGTGTGAACCCTGTCATGTCTCATGAGTCCATGACTAATGGAACTCTAGCATCCATTTCATCCGATTTCTTCTCCAGCAGTGATTAGATGGTGTACCCCAAGAGGGCTCTCCTTGTAGTAAACCTTGGGCTGTCTTCTCTACTGTGTCAGGGATGCAGCCCACTCTGAGTTCTCTGTGTATTCTGAGGCTGGAGCTCCACCTGAAGGCTCTTCCACCATGATTCCAGGCTCAGGGTTTCTCTCCACATGACTTTCCTGGCGAGTTAAAAGGGATAATTTCTGGCTGAAGGCTCAATATCACTGATTAGAGGCACAGGGTTTCTACTCGGTTTGAATTCTCGGGTGTTTATAAAAGTGGGAGCTCTGGGTAAAGGCTGCACCACATGGACTCCAGACATAGGGTGTGTCTCCTGTGAGTTTTCTAGTGCGTATAAGCGTGAGAGCTGCGTTTAAAGGCTTTTCCACATCCGTTGCATTTGTAGGGTTTCTCATCAGTGTGAATTCTCACCCATGACTAAGGTTATGGCTTTGGCTAAGTGCTTTCTCACATAAATGATATTCATTGTGGTTTCTCTCCTGTGTGAATGTGCTCATGATATTGAAGGGTTGCATGGTCACCGAAAGCTCCTCCACAGTCATTCCAAGCATAGGGCTTCTCCCCTGTTTGAGTTTATTGGTGTGAATAAATGTCAGCTCTCTGGCTGCAGTACCTTTGTAAGGTTCGTCTCCTCCAGTGCGAGCCGTTGGTGTATACATGCGAGGCTTCAGCCGAATTTTTTCACACGTTCAGGACATTTGCAAGAGTCACTCCAGGGTGCACTCTCTCATGTTGTCTAAGGTTGGAGGGTGACTAAATGCCTTCCACCTTCTGAGTTCTGCATGATTTCCCTCTCGTATAATTAGCTTAGGTCTCTCGCATTCGGGCTGAAAGTGCAACACACGTGGAGTTAAGGTTGCTGTACGCGAAATGTCCTCATGTTCATCGCATTCTGTGAGCGCTTCTCCAGCATGAAATCCCTGCTGTTGACAAGGAAAGAGAGGCTGTTAAAAATTACTCACATACTACTCATTCAGTCATTTCTCTACATGGGAATTCTAGGCGGCGCCCTCCGTGGTGGTCTTCATTCAAAATCTCCGCATACTAGTTACTTTCACAGGTGATGTTCCTTTGCTGAATTCACACAGATTTTCTGCCTGGTAAACCCTCACTGGTCATAGCCTTCTGATTAAGTTTTAGGTCTTCTTTAGGTTTCCAACACCATATCCAGGAGCTCTGTTTAATCAATTACATTTTCACTGACGCTCAGGTCAGAGTTTGACATGTAATGTCAAGTGACATGGGTCCTCAGATTGTTCCATCCTCCATTAAATGGATAGAAAATCTCCTGGCCACAGGTCCAAGGCCATGGAGGGCAGAGCTAGGGTGGAGGCTCTGATGTTGCTGATTCCCACGTGGGGAGGAACCAAGGTGACTGAGGACAATTGCATCCGGGGGAGCGGGGTGGGCCACAGGGAAGGTGGGGTGCTAAAGACCTGGAATGGGTGTTGGAGAACAAATGACGGTTCCTTTCACCAAGAATTATTAAATAAGAATTTTGGAAGAGGTGTCCTTGCTGTGGAGACAAGACTCTCCAGGAGACCATGGTAAGGGTTACCCGGGAATTAATGTTAATCCTAGGAACTGAATCTTAATAAAACAATAACTGTGAACAGTAAGTCGAATCAAAGTGTAACACCCGATCATTTGCATTGTTTCCTGCCAAATGGAGATATTATGTACTCCCTACATGCCGAGGAGCCAATGCAGCCTTGCTCTTGACCATGGGAGGAAAAATCGTTCCTTCTGTCTGCGCATGCCTGTGGGTAAGCTGGCAGGGGTCACCCCCAGCTGAGTGGTTGGCGATTCATGTCTGGTGTATCTAACAAGATTTTGGAAGCCTGGGTTCTCATGGCTGCTTTCTCTTTCCTCAGATTTATCTGCTTGATTTTCGGATTGGCCCTGCCCAAGGATGCAGGGGAGGGCAGGTGGTGGCAGAGTTCCTGATGATGAAACAACAGGTGAGGAAAAAAAAGAAAAAAACAAAAAAACTTAGTTTGATTCCTGAATTGATCCGTCTTTTGCCAAATGGTCAGGTTTCTACTTTGGGTCCGGATCTTCTAAGTGCACCCAGGAAATATTAACTCCAGTTATTTTCACCACCCTGTCTTTAAGGATACAGCAGGTCAGGGACCAATGTAGAAACACTCTCTTTCCCGACATTTACTTTCACTTCTTCCAGCCTCCATTAAGGCTGTGACCTCACAGAGGACGGGAGAGGTATTTTCCTTCTCTTCTTTTAAAGGCCATCCCTTGGGCTCCGTGGCCTCCTTCATCATGCTACTGGCTGCGGTGGACTTAGGAATGCGGTGAACACAGGGGCTAGAGAATGACTCAGGACAGAAATCTCTAGGCCAGTGGGGAGCAGGCGTTTCATCAGGTGAGTCCTGTGTCATAGGTGCTGTGGTGAGCGGGGGTTTGGTGAGAGAGAGCAATAAAGAATCATTTATTTTTCCTGATTTAAAAAGCTTAACTTTTTACAGACTACTCCTAAACATTTTGACAGCTTCCAAAAGATAAACGTAAGTTCCTTAGCAAAGTTATTCACATAAGTGTTTTCCTTTGTGTTCTTAACCTTCATTCCAATTAGGAAGTTGAATGCAGTGTCTGCAGATTCTTATTTTCTTAATTGTGACTGTGTATGGAGGAGAAGGGCCATAGTACACAGAAGAAAATGTCGAGCGCTGGACAGCAAATGACAGTCTGGAGAGCTCCAGGACCTCACTCCCACACAGAGACATCAGTAAAACAACCAGAACCTGCCTGAATGAGCTGGGGTTCTAGCCCAGGGAACCCCAGAAGTGGGAACAATGGGCTTTCTGATCCCACCATTGGCAGCCCTGGTAAGTGTTCCTATTAGACACGGGTGTGTGTGTGTGCGCGCACGTGTGTTTGTTTCTTTTTCCTGACACCCCTGGACTTGCCGAGTGTGCGTCACTGTTGCATGAAAGCCATGGCCATGTGGTGCTAAAGTTATCAGACCCTCTCAGTCTTGTATCGTCCTGCGTGGCATACATAAAATTTCTCTATTGGGTCCAGATGCAAATGTTCAGTTGTCTCCTTGGCTCCTACCTGCAATGGCATGGGCTTGTCTTGCTTGGGAAAGCAGCTCTAGGCTCATGGAGAGAAGAGCTGCACGGGTGTAGGGTGGGCAGAGAGAATTGGAGAAAGCAAGTGAATTGCTATGGTCTCCTGATCCGGAGATAAGAGGCTGGGCACTGAGGCAACCCAAGTCTTCCGAGTCAGGCTTCTGACTGCAGAATTCTCTACATTACCGTGAGGAGCGCCTCTCCTTCGCGTCAGCCTCCTGCCCAAATCTTCCCAGCCCCGTCCGCTGCTGGGGTCGCGTCGTGCCATGCCGAGCCGAACTGGCAGGCAGGTAGCTCCTAGGCGGACGCCCGGAGACGAACGCGAGCATTTGGGCGGTCGGAGGTGATCCGCCGCCGTCCAGCGATCAGAATCCATCCCGCGGACGTTCAAGCCCGTTGTCGGGAGCCACCTGGCGGCCGCTTTTATATTGTCCCTTCCCTCCTGAGCTTTGGCGAACTTGGCGAGGGATGTGATTCGCCCGCCAGGCGCGGGCCAGAGTTCCGGGAGGCCGGCGACGCTGGCGGCGACCGTCCCGGTGGTGCGGAGCGGTGGGCGATGCCTGCTCTCCCCGGAGATTGAATGTGGAGAGCCGTGTGTTGTGGGGCCGCCGCTGAGCTCCTTGGGCGGGTTAGGGGGAGGTCTGCGCCGGTCGACCAGCACTCCCTGGTGTCCCTTGGCCCGCGGAGACTCCCCCCCACCCGACGTCCTGCTACGCGTGACCAGGAGAGGACGTCCGTGCCCGACGTCGTACTCCGTGTGCCACGATGCGTCGGTGCGTCCTCGCCGCCTTGGGGGCCCGGGTCATGCCGGTGCAGTCGTGGCGGTCTGGCTGCGCAACAGGGGCCACTTCAGTTGCTCCGGGTCCCAGGCGAGGCGGTCCCGGGGGCGCAACTTGCACCGAGGCAGGGGCATGGGATGCCTGTCAACAGACCGCATCCACCCGGCAGCTTAAACGGGCGTCTATGCAGGGAGCTCCCGTCCCAACTTCCTGGTAGCCTCGTCAGCGTGGCGCTTGCGTTTCGAACCTGTTCAGGTCCGCTCACCGCGGTGTGTCGAGGGCAAGCGTGTAGGGCGCTCGTGGAGGGGCGGCAGTTCCTCCTAGGCTTCGGTGGTCCTAAGTGGTAGACGTTTCTCTTTGGGAAACAGGGAACGCCTGGGGCATACGTGAGAGTCGGGAGGAGACACGAGCCTGAACGCGGTCCTGCAAGGGCGCGGTTGTCGTTAGCTTCCCTGAAGAAGCTCTGCAGACAGTGAACGGCCTAGAGACGCGCGTGCGGAGGGCAGGACCCCCCCAGAGCAAGAAATGGCAACGACGGTGTCCTGTTTCGAGGACGGGTGTCAGCGGTGTGGCGGTGCGCCTTCGCTCGTGTGCCATCTGGATACTTCCCGTTGAAGTTCACACCAGTTGCACGTCACTTGGCGTTTGCGGCGGCAAGGTCGACCAGATGGGCAGATTTCGCTATTGGGGCAAGGAGAACATTTAGTGAATTGAGGCTCTTTCGGTTGTGCGAGTCACTACAACGTGAACAGTAGTGAAAAGAGAAACCTTAAGATTTACAATAAATCGACATTACTGTAAGAATTACTATAAAAACATATTATGCAACTTCCAGGTATTCTTGCGTCTGGTAAGCCATTTCTTTCTTAAAAGGGCATTATTGCATAATGAAACATATAAGTAAGTGCATTTTTAGATTTTTATTTTGTATTTAGGAATATATTTAATTTCGAATTTACCAATAGTGTATATAATCGCATTGGGACTCTATACACTAAAGAACACACCGGGAAATTCTGGATTTTATGGTAAATGCGTTCTTTTGGATTGCTTTGGGTTCTCAAAAAAATTAGAAAGAATTCAAGAGCCCAATATAAAGAGCAAGATAGCAATCCTCTTGTCTGTTATCCTTTAAAGGGGTAACCCCTTGAATTTTGAATAAAATGGATGATGGAAGGAATTTTAACAGGCACGTACAATGGAATTATTATCCTTATAATAATCGTTACCGGGCTTCCCCTGTGGCGCCGTGGCTGAGAGTCCCCCTGCCGATGCAGGGGACACGGGTTCGTGCCCCGGTCCGGGAGGATCTCACATGCCGTGGAGCAGCTGGGCCCGTGAGCCATGGCCGCCGAACCTGCGTGTCTGGAGCCTGTGCTCCGCAACGGGAGAGGCCACAACAGTGAGAGGCCCGCGTACAGGAAAAAAAAAAGAAAACTCGTTACTAATTTTCAAACGTATAGGTTTGAATGCTAACAAACTTTAAAGTACTTATTTTGCAATATAGAGAAGAGCAAACCTTCATCTTAAGACAGGAAATCTAGCTTTGCTCTCCCCAATTCATGCAGACAAAGTTTTCCAAAATGGAGAATTTTGTAAAATACTTCTACTAACCAGTCTTTCGAAACATATATTACTTTTCAAAATTCCAGAACTGAGACTGCTTTAAATGTCAATTTTGTTTTAGGTACAGCCAACTTTCTATTGTAGACTAGTAGTGACATTTGGTAACTGTACAACGTATGAACGTGTCTATTTTTCTTAATGTCAGAAATATTAGTTTGCAATTTATTCTTATTACCTGCCTTAGAATATAGAGTTCTATGAAGAGAAAGGCATTGTGTTATTTACAGTTGAATCAACGTAACAATCCAGGTTCCGAAATGTTGGAAGTTCTCATTAAATAGTTCATAATTGAAAAATTTATAAATGAATGAACAAGGTGATTTAGCTTATTTTTCTCCTGCATGAATCCTTTATGCTAATAATTCCTGAATCATATTTTCCCTTTATGATCAGATAGTTGTTACAGTGTCCCTCCCTTGCATGGGTGTGTGTGTGTGTGTGCACTCAGATGCACGTACACACAGTAATGTCGCAGCTAACGTCATGGGTTTAAAAAAAATATTTGTTTAAGATTTTTTTTTTTTTTGATGTGGACCATGTTAAAAGACTTTTATTGAATTTGTTACAATATTGTTACTGTTTTATGTTGTGGTGTTTTGGTTGCAAGCCATGTGAGATCTTAGCTCCCCGACCAGGGATTGAACCCGCCCTCCCTGCATTGGAAGGTGAGGTCTTAACCTCTAGAATGCTAGGAAAGTCCCCATGATGGCCTTTACAGGCCCTAGGATACCATTTCGCAACCCATTAGACTTCCGTGGGCCCGAGGGCTACAACGAATGTTTTGGCCAACAAAGAAGAGGAAAGGGAACTGGAAAAGGGCCAGAACTCATCATGCAGCCTGTGCGCTCTCTCTAGCTAGCCTTCTTGAAGGTTTAATTGACAAAATAGACACTGTCTCTATGGTGATCTTTCTCCCAGAACGTTTTTTAGTACCATTTTTCGACATCAAAGAGTAAAGCTTTAAAGGTAGACTCACCAATGGCTCTCTGCGGGATCTCCTTTGTGTTTATATGATTTAGTATATGCCACCCCTTATCGTTCTAATATATTCTTAAAGTAGAACTCTTTTTATGTCTTCAAAGATCTTTCACCTTCTCAGTCCTGAAGATATCTATCTGTTCTTCTTGGACAAAAAAAAAAAAAAAAAAGAAAAAAGAAAAAAGAAAAAAAACAAAAACAAAGAAACCCTGGGCTACAAAATGCTAAGTAGGCATTAAACCACCTCTGACTCTGAATTCTTGAGTTCTTCCTGTCCATGAACCCACAATTACTCACCTTTCTTTAAATATAATTAATGTATATGTTTTCAAAAAGTCATATGGGAAATAGTAAATGAAAGTTAAGTAATAGAATTAATTGAAGCAGCAGAGGTTAATCACAAAGTATGTGTGTATTTATCCTTGAAGGCATTCATCCCGAACGTGTATACAAATATTTGGACGCTAATGGAAGTGTAAACACGTATCATACTATATTGTACATTTTCAGTTAACATTCATCGTTGTTTTCCGATTGATCCCAGTCTGTGTAGCTATGATGATAATGTTATAAAGAAAGAATGTATCTAATTGATCAACAGTGACAGAGTATTAACAGAAAACGGGCCCATGCTTACTCATCACAATCTTTCATCATGTTGAATGACACATACTCACTCAGTAGTGCTTATATATTTGCAAATACTGATCTACTGAAGCAGGTTGGCTTCGTTTCTCCTTACTTGATCCTGAGTATGGCTTTCAGCACTTCTCAAAACCCTTCACTCTCAACATATTTATATGGTATATTCAAAAAGAAGACAATGGCTGAAAGACT
Organism: Mesoplodon mirus; assembly: GCF_964341445.2. Taxonomy (NCBI): domain Eukaryota; kingdom Metazoa; phylum Chordata; class Mammalia; order Artiodactyla; family Ziphiidae; genus Mesoplodon; species Mesoplodon mirus. The sequence continues at coordinate 100,760 of NW_028295387.1, forward strand.
TAATTATTGACTCACTTGCATGCTAACACATTCTTTATAGACTATTTTCCCAGTATGAGTTTTCTGATGTGAATAGCAAGTGAAAGATTTTCCACATCCTCTTTAGAATGGGCATCTCCTCAGTGTGAGCACTTTCTTGTTCAGTCAGGAATAAGGAATCACTGAAGAATGTCCTTCCTTCATTACACTGAGACTATTTTTTCAGTGTGAACCCTGTCATGTCTCATGAGTCCATGACTAATGGAACTCTAGCATCCATTTCATCCGATTTCTTCTCCAGCAGTGATTAGATGGTGTACCCCAAGAGGGCTCTCCTTGTAGTAAACCTTGGGCTGTCTTCTCTACTGTGTCAGGGATGCAGCCCACTCTGAGTTCTCTGTGTATTCTGAGGCTGGAGCTCCACCTGAAGGCTCTTCCACCATGATTCCAGGCTCAGGGTTTCTCTCCACATGACTTTCCTGGCGAGTTAAAAGGGATAATTTCTGGCTGAAGGCTCAATATCACTGATTAGAGGCACAGGGTTTCTACTCGGTTTGAATTCTCGGGTGTTTATAAAAGTGGGAGCTCTGGGTAAAGGCTGCACCACATGGACTCCAGACATAGGGTGTGTCTCCTGTGAGTTTTCTAGTGCGTATAAGCGTGAGAGCTGCGTTTAAAGGCTTTTCCACATCCGTTGCATTTGTAGGGTTTCTCATCAGTGTGAATTCTCACCCATGACTAAGGTTATGGCTTTGGCTAAGTGCTTTCTCACATAAATGATATTCATTGTGGTTTCTCTCCTGTGTGAATGTGCTCATGATATTGAAGGGTTGCATGGTCACCGAAAGCTCCTCCACAGTCATTCCAAGCATAGGGCTTCTCCCCTGTTTGAGTTTATTGGTGTGAATAAATGTCAGCTCTCTGGCTGCAGTACCTTTGTAAGGTTCGTCTCCTCCAGTGCGAGCCGTTGGTGTATACATGCGAGGCTTCAGCCGAATTTTTTCACACGTTCAGGACATTTGCAAGAGTCACTCCAGGGTGCACTCTCTCATGTTGTCTAAGGTTGGAGGGTGACTAAATGCCTTCCACCTTCTGAGTTCTGCATGATTTCCCTCTCGTATAATTAGCTTAGGTCTCTCGCATTCGGGCTGAAAGTGCAACACACGTGGAGTTAAGGTTGCTGTACGCGAAATGTCCTCATGTTCATCGCATTCTGTGAGCGCTTCTCCAGCATGAAATCCCTGCTGTTGACAAGGAAAGAGAGGCTGTTAAAAATTACTCACATACTACTCATTCAGTCATTTCTCTACATGGGAATTCTAGGCGGCGCCCTCCGTGGTGGTCTTCATTCAAAATCTCCGCATACTAGTTACTTTCACAGGTGATGTTCCTTTGCTGAATTCACACAGATTTTCTGCCTGGTAAACCCTCACTGGTCATAGCCTTCTGATTAAGTTTTAGGTCTTCTTTAGGTTTCCAACACCATATCCAGGAGCTCTGTTTAATCAATTACATTTTCACTGACGCTCAGGTCAGAGTTTGACATGTAATGTCAAGTGACATGGGTCCTCAGATTGTTCCATCCTCCATTAAATGGATAGAAAATCTCCTGGCCACAGGTCCAAGGCCATGGAGGGCAGAGCTAGGGTGGAGGCTCTGATGTTGCTGATTCCCACGTGGGGAGGAACCAAGGTGACTGAGGACAATTGCATCCGGGGGAGCGGGGTGGGCCACAGGGAAGGTGGGGTGCTAAAGACCTGGAATGGGTGTTGGAGAACAAATGACGGTTCCTTTCACCAAGAATTATTAAATAAGAATTTTGGAAGAGGTGTCCTTGCTGTGGAGACAAGACTCTCCAGGAGACCATGGTAAGGGTTACCCGGGAATTAATGTTAATCCTAGGAACTGAATCTTAATAAAACAATAACTGTGAACAGTAAGTCGAATCAAAGTGTAACACCCGATCATTTGCATTGTTTCCTGCCAAATGGAGATATTATGTACTCCCTACATGCCGAGGAGCCAATGCAGCCTTGCTCTTGACCATGGGAGGAAAAATCGTTCCTTCTGTCTGCGCATGCCTGTGGGTAAGCTGGCAGGGGTCACCCCCAGCTGAGTGGTTGGCGATTCATGTCTGGTGTATCTAACAAGATTTTGGAAGCCTGGGTTCTCATGGCTGCTTTCTCTTTCCTCAGATTTATCTGCTTGATTTTCGGATTGGCCCTGCCCAAGGATGCAGGGGAGGGCAGGTGGTGGCAGAGTTCCTGATGATGAAACAACAGGTGAGGAAAAAAAAGAAAAAAACAAAAAAACTTAGTTTGATTCCTGAATTGATCCGTCTTTTGCCAAATGGTCAGGTTTCTACTTTGGGTCCGGATCTTCTAAGTGCACCCAGGAAATATTAACTCCAGTTATTTTCACCACCCTGTCTTTAAGGATACAGCAGGTCAGGGACCAATGTAGAAACACTCTCTTTCCCGACATTTACTTTCACTTCTTCCAGCCTCCATTAAGGCTGTGACCTCACAGAGGACGGGAGAGGTATTTTCCTTCTCTTCTTTTAAAGGCCATCCCTTGGGCTCCGTGGCCTCCTTCATCATGCTACTGGCTGCGGTGGACTTAGGAATGCGGTGAACACAGGGGCTAGAGAATGACTCAGGACAGAAATCTCTAGGCCAGTGGGGAGCAGGCGTTTCATCAGGTGAGTCCTGTGTCATAGGTGCTGTGGTGAGCGGGGGTTTGGTGAGAGAGAGCAATAAAGAATCATTTATTTTTCCTGATTTAAAAAGCTTAACTTTTTACAGACTACTCCTAAACATTTTGACAGCTTCCAAAAGATAAACGTAAGTTCCTTAGCAAAGTTATTCACATAAGTGTTTTCCTTTGTGTTCTTAACCTTCATTCCAATTAGGAAGTTGAATGCAGTGTCTGCAGATTCTTATTTTCTTAATTGTGACTGTGTATGGAGGAGAAGGGCCATAGTACACAGAAGAAAATGTCGAGCGCTGGACAGCAAATGACAGTCTGGAGAGCTCCAGGACCTCACTCCCACACAGAGACATCAGTAAAACAACCAGAACCTGCCTGAATGAGCTGGGGTTCTAGCCCAGGGAACCCCAGAAGTGGGAACAATGGGCTTTCTGATCCCACCATTGGCAGCCCTGGTAAGTGTTCCTATTAGACACGGGTGTGTGTGTGTGCGCGCACGTGTGTTTGTTTCTTTTTCCTGACACCCCTGGACTTGCCGAGTGTGCGTCACTGTTGCATGAAAGCCATGGCCATGTGGTGCTAAAGTTATCAGACCCTCTCAGTCTTGTATCGTCCTGCGTGGCATACATAAAATTTCTCTATTGGGTCCAGATGCAAATGTTCAGTTGTCTCCTTGGCTCCTACCTGCAATGGCATGGGCTTGTCTTGCTTGGGAAAGCAGCTCTAGGCTCATGGAGAGAAGAGCTGCACGGGTGTAGGGTGGGCAGAGAGAATTGGAGAAAGCAAGTGAATTGCTATGGTCTCCTGATCCGGAGATAAGAGGCTGGGCACTGAGGCAACCCAAGTCTTCCGAGTCAGGCTTCTGACTGCAGAATTCTCTACATTACCGTGAGGAGCGCCTCTCCTTCGCGTCAGCCTCCTGCCCAAATCTTCCCAGCCCCGTCCGCTGCTGGGGTCGCGTCGTGCCATGCCGAGCCGAACTGGCAGGCAGGTAGCTCCTAGGCGGACGCCCGGAGACGAACGCGAGCATTTGGGCGGTCGGAGGTGATCCGCCGCCGTCCAGCGATCAGAATCCATCCCGCGGACGTTCAAGCCCGTTGTCGGGAGCCACCTGGCGGCCGCTTTTATATTGTCCCTTCCCTCCTGAGCTTTGGCGAACTTGGCGAGGGATGTGATTCGCCCGCCAGGCGCGGGCCAGAGTTCCGGGAGGCCGGCGACGCTGGCGGCGACCGTCCCGGTGGTGCGGAGCGGTGGGCGATGCCTGCTCTCCCCGGAGATTGAATGTGGAGAGCCGTGTGTTGTGGGGCCGCCGCTGAGCTCCTTGGGCGGGTTAGGGGGAGGTCTGCGCCGGTCGACCAGCACTCCCTGGTGTCCCTTGGCCCGCGGAGACTCCCCCCCACCCGACGTCCTGCTACGCGTGACCAGGAGAGGACGTCCGTGCCCGACGTCGTACTCCGTGTGCCACGATGCGTCGGTGCGTCCTCGCCGCCTTGGGGGCCCGGGTCATGCCGGTGCAGTCGTGGCGGTCTGGCTGCGCAACAGGGGCCACTTCAGTTGCTCCGGGTCCCAGGCGAGGCGGTCCCGGGGGCGCAACTTGCACCGAGGCAGGGGCATGGGATGCCTGTCAACAGACCGCATCCACCCGGCAGCTTAAACGGGCGTCTATGCAGGGAGCTCCCGTCCCAACTTCCTGGTAGCCTCGTCAGCGTGGCGCTTGCGTTTCGAACCTGTTCAGGTCCGCTCACCGCGGTGTGTCGAGGGCAAGCGTGTAGGGCGCTCGTGGAGGGGCGGCAGTTCCTCCTAGGCTTCGGTGGTCCTAAGTGGTAGACGTTTCTCTTTGGGAAACAGGGAACGCCTGGGGCATACGTGAGAGTCGGGAGGAGACACGAGCCTGAACGCGGTCCTGCAAGGGCGCGGTTGTCGTTAGCTTCCCTGAAGAAGCTCTGCAGACAGTGAACGGCCTAGAGACGCGCGTGCGGAGGGCAGGACCCCCCCAGAGCAAGAAATGGCAACGGCGGTGTCCTGTTTCGAGGACGGGTGTCAGCGGTGTGGCGGTGCGCCTTCGCTCGTGTGCCATCTGGATACTTCCCGTTGAAGTTCACACCAGTTGCACGTCACTTGGCGTTTGCGGCGGCAAGGTCGACCAGATGGGCAGATTTCGCTATTGGGGCAAGGAGAACATTTAGTGAATTGAGGCTCTTTCGGTTGTGCGAGTCACTACAACGTGAACAGTAGTGAAAAGAGAAACCTTAAGATTTACAATAAATCGACATTACTGTAAGAATTACTATAAAAACATATTATGCAACTTCCAGGTATTCTTGCGTCTGGTAAGCCATTTCTTTCTTAAAAGGGCATTATTGCATAATGAAACATATAAGTAAGTGCATTTTTAGATTTTTATTTTGTATTTAGGAATATATTTAATTTCGAATTTACCAATAGTGTATATAATCGCATTGGGACTCTATACACTAAAGAACACACCGGGAAATTCTGGATTTTATGGTAAATGCGTTCTTTTGGATTGCTTTGGGTTCTCAAAAAAATTAGAAAGAATTCAAGAGCCCAATATAAAGAGCAAGATAGCAATCCTCTTGTCTGTTATCCTTTAAAGGGGTAACCCCTTGAATTTTGAATAAAATGGATGATGGAAGGAATTTTAACAGGCACGTACAATGGAATTATTATCCTTATAATAATCGTTACCAGGCTTCCCCTGTGGCGCCGTGGCTGAGAGTCCCCCTGCCGATGCAGGGGACACGGGTTCGTGCCCCGGTCCGGGAGGATCTCACATGCCGTGGAGCAGCTGGGCCCGTGAGCCATGGCCGCTGAACCTGCGTGTCTGGAGCCTGTGCTCCGCAACGGGAGAGGCCACAACAGTGAGAGGCCCGCGTACAGGAAAAAAAAAAGAAAACTCGTTACTAATTTTCAAACGTATAGGTTTGAATGCTAACAAACTTTAAAGTACTTATTTTGCAATATAGAGAAGAGCAAACCTTCATCTTAAGACAGGAAATCTAGCTTTGCTCTCCCCAATTCATGCAGACAAAGTTTTCCAAAATGGAGAATTTTGTAAAATACTTTTACTAACCAGTCTTTCTAAACATATATTAGTTTTCAAAATTCCAGAACTGAGACTGCTTTAAATGTCAATTTTGTTTTAGGTACAGCCAACTTTCTATTGTAGACTAGTAGTGACATTTGGTAACTGTACAATGTATGAACGTGACTATTTTTCTTAATGTCAGAAATATTAGTTTGCAATTTATTCTTATTACCTGCCTTAGAATATAGAGTTCTATGAAGAGAAAGGCATTGTGTTATTTACAGTTGAATCAACGTAACAATCCAGGTTCCGAAATGTTGGAAGTTCTCATTAAATATTTCATAATTGAAAAATTTATAAATGAATGAACAAGGTGATTTAGCTTATTTTTCTCCTGCATGAATCCTTTATGCTAATAATTCCTGAATCATATTTTCCCTTTATGATCAGATAGTTGTTACAGTGTCCCTCCCTTGCATGGGTGTGTGTGTGTGTGTGCACTCAGGTGCACGTAAACACAGTAATGTCGCAGCTAACGTCATGGGTTTAAAAAAAATATTTGTTTAAGATTTTTTTTTTTTTGATGTGGACCATGTTAAAAGACTTTTATTCAATTTGTTACAATATTGTTACTGTTTTATGTTGTGGTGTTTTGGTTGCAAGCCATGTGAGATCTTAGCTCCCCGACCAGGGATTGAACCCGCCCTCCCTGCATTGGAAGGTGAGGTCTTAACCTCTAGAATGCTAGGAAAGTCCCCATGATGGCCTTTACAGGCCCTAGGATACCATTTCGCAACCCATTAGACTTCCGTGGGCCCGAGGGCTACAACGAATGTTTTGGCCAACAAAGAAGAGGAAAGGGAACTGGAAAAGGGCCAGAACTCATCATGCAGCCTGTGCGCTCTCTCTAGCTAGCCTTCTTGAAGGTTTAATTGACAAAATAGACACTGTCTCTATGGTGATCTTTCTCCCAGAACGTTTTTTAGTACCATTTTTCGACATCAAAGAGTAAAGCTTTAAAGGTAGACTCACCAATGGCTCTCTGCGGGATCTCCTTTGTGTTTATATGATTTAGTATATGCCACCCCTTATCGTTCTAATATATTCTTAAAGTAGAACTCTTTTTATGCCTTCAAAGATCTTTCACCTTCTCAGTCCTGAAGATATCTGTCTGTTCTTCTTGGACAAAACAAAACAAAACAAAACAAAACAAAAAACAAAGAAACCCTGGGCTACAAAATGCTAAGTAGGGATTAAACCACCTCTGACTCTGAATTTTTGAGTTCTTCCTGTCCATGAACCCACAATTATTCACCTTTCTTTAAATATAATTAATGTATATATTTTTAAAAGTCATATGGGAAATAGTAAATGAAAGTTAAGTAATAGAATTAATTGAAGCAGCAGAGGTTAATCACAAAGTATGTGTGTATTTATCCTTGAAGGCATTCATCCCGAACGTGTATACAAATATTTGGACGCTAATGGAAGGGTAAACACGTATCATACTATATTGTACATTTTCAGTTAACATTCATCGTTGTTTTCCGATTGATCCCAGTCTGTGTAGCTATGATGATAATGTTATAAAGAAAGAATGTATCTAATTGATCAACAGTGACAGAGTATTAACAGAAAACGGGCCCATGCTTACTCATCACAATCTTTCATCATGTTGAATGACACATACTCACTCAGTAGTGCTTATATATTTGCAAATACTGATCTACTGAAGCAGGTTGGCTTCGTTTCTCCTTACTTGATCCTGAGTATGGCTTTCAGCACTTCTCAAAACCCTTCACTCTCAACATATTTATATGGTATATTCAAAAAGAAGACAATGGCTGAAGGACTTAATTATTGACTCACTTGCATGCTAACACATTCTTTATAGACTATTTTCCCAGTATGGGTTTTCTGATGTGAATAGCAAGTGAAAGATTTTCCACATCCTCTTTAGAATGGGCATCTCCTCAGTGTGAGCACTTTCTTGTTCAGTCAGGAATAAGGAATCACTGAAGAATGTCCTTCCTTCATTACACTGAGACTATTTTTTCAGTGTGAACCCTGTCATGTCTCATGAGTCCATGACTAATGGAACTCTAGCATCCATTTCATCCGATTTCTTCTCCAGCAGTGATTAGATGGTGTACCCCAAGAGGGCTCTCCTTGTAGTAAACCTTGGGCTGTCTTCTCTACTGTGTCAGGGATGCAGCCCACTCTGAGTTCTCTGTGTATTCTGAGGCTGGAGCTCCACCTGAAGGCTCTTCCACCATGATTCCAGGCTCAGGGTTTCTCTCCACATGACTTTCCTGGCGAGTTAAAAGGGATAATTTCTGGCTGAAGGCTCAATATCACTGATTAGAGGCACAGGGTTTCTACTCGGTTTGAATTCTCGGGTGTTTATAAAAGTGGGAGCTCTGGGTAAAGGCTGCACCACATGGACTCCAGACATAGGGTGTGTCTCCTGTGAGTTTTCTAGTGCGTATAAGCGTGAGAGCTGCGTTTAAAGGCTTTTCCACATCCGTTGCATTTGTAGGGTTTCTCATCAGTGTGAATTCTCACCCATGACTAAGGTTATGGCTTTGGCTAAGTGCTTTCTCACATAAATGATATTCATTGTGGTTTCTCTCCTGTGTGAATGTGCTCATGATATTGAAGGGTTGCATGGTCACCGAAAGCTCCTCCACAGTCATTCCAAGCATAGGGCTTCTCCCCCGTTTGAGTTTATTGGTGTGAATAACTGTCAGCTCTCTGGCTGCAGTACCTTTGTAAGGTTCGTCTCCTCCAGTGCGAGCCGTTGGTGTATACATGCGAGGCTTCAGCCGAATTTTTTCACACGTTCAGGACATTTGCAAGAGTCACTCCAGGGTGCACTCTCTCATGTTGTCTAAGGTTGGAGGGTGACTAAATGCCTTCCACCTTCTGAGTTCTGCATGATTTCCCTCTCGTATAATTAGCTTAGGTCTCTCGCATTCGGGCTGAAAGTGCAACACACGTGGAGTTAAGGTTGCTGTACGCGAAATGTCCTCATGTTCATCGCATTCTGTGAGCGCTTCTCCAGCATGAAATCCCTGCTGTTGACAAGGAAAGAGAGGCTGTTAAAAATTACTCACATACTACTCATTCAGTCATTTCTCTACATGGGAATTCTAGGCGGCGCCCTCCGTGGTGGTCTTCATTCAAAATCTCCGCATACTAGTTACTTTCACAGGTGATGTTCCTTTGCTGAATTCACACAGATTTTCTGCCTGGTAAACCCTCACTGGTCATAGCCTTCTGATTAAGTTTTAGGTCTTCTTTAGGTTTCCAACACCATATCCAGGAGCTCTGTTTAATCAATTACATTTTCACTGACGCTCAGGTCAGAGTTTGACATGTAATGTCAAGTGACATGGGTCCTCAGATTGTTCCATCCTCCATTAAATGGATAGAAAATCTCCTGGCCACAGGTCCAAGGCCATGGAGGGCAGAGCTAGGGTGGAGGCTCTGATGTTGCTGATTCCCACGTGGGGAGGAACCAAGGTGACTGAGGACAATTGCATCCGGGGGAGCGGGGTGGGCCACAGGGAAGGTGGGGTGCTAAAGACCTGGAATGGGTGTTAGAGAACAAATGACGGTTCCTTTCACCAAGAATTATTAAATAAGAATTTTGGAAGAGGTGTCCTTGCTGTGGAGACAAGACTCTCCAGGAGACCGTGGTAAGGGTTACCCGGGAATTAATGTTAATCCTAGGAACTGAATCTTAATAAAACAATAACTGTGAACAGTAAGTCGAATCAAAGTGTAACACCCGATCATTTGCATTGTTTCCTGCCAAATGGAGATATTATGTACTCCCTACATGCCGAGGAGCCAATGCAGCCTTGCTCTTGACCATGGGAGGAAAAATCGTTCCTTCTGTCTGCGCATGCCTGTGGGTAAGCTGGCAGGGGTCACCCCCAGCTGAGTGGTTGGCGATTCATGTCTGGTGTATCTAACAAGATTTTGGAAGCCCGGGTTCTCATGGCTGCTTTCTCTTTCCTCAGATTTATCTGCTTGATTTTCGGATTGGCCCTGCCCAAGGATGCAGGGGAGGGCAGGTGGTGGCAGAGTTCCTGATGATGAAACAACAGGTGAGGAAAAAAAAGAAAAAAACAAAAAAACTTAGTTTGATTCCTGAATTGATCCGTCTTTTGCCAAATGGTCAGGTTTCTACTTTGGGTCCGGATCTTCTAAGTGCACCCAGGAAATATTAACTCCAGTTATGTTCACCACCCTGTCTTTAAGGATACAGCAGGTCAGGGACCAATGTAGAAACACTCTCTTTCCCGACACTTACTTTCACTTCTTCCAGCCTCCATTGAGGCTGTGACCTCACAGAGGACGGGAGAGGTATTTTCCTTCTCTTCTTTTAAAGGTCATCCCTTGGGCTCCGTGGCCTCCTTCATCATGCTACTGGCTGCGGTGGACTTAGGAATGCGGTGAACACAGGGGCTAGAGAATGACTCAGGACAGAAATCTCTAGGCCAGTGGGGAGCAGGCGTTTCATCAGGTGAGTCCTGTGTCATAGGTGCTGTGGTGAGCGGGGGTTTGGTGAGAGGGAGCAATAAAGAATCATTGATTTTTCCTGATTTCAAAAGCTTAACTTTTTACAGACTACTCCTAAACATTTTGACAGCTTCCAAAAGATAAACGTAAGTTCCTTAGCAAAGTTATTCACATAAGTGTTTTCCTTTGTGTTCTTAAGCTTCATTCCAATTAGGAAGTTGAATGCAGTGTCTGCAGATTCTTATTTTCTTAATTGTGACTGTGTATGGAGGAGAAGGGCCATAGTACACAGAAGAAAATGTCGAGCGCTGGACAGCAAATGACAGTCTGGAGAGCTCCAGGACCTCACTCCCACACAGAGACATCAGTAAAACAACCAGGACCTGCCTGAATGAGCTGGGGTTCTAGCCCAGGGAACCCCAGAAGTGGGAACAATGGGCTTTCTGATCCCACCATTGGCAGCCCTGGTAAGTGTTCCTATTAGACACGGGTGTGTGTGTGTGTGTGTGTGTGTGTGTGTGTGTGTGTGTGTGCGTGCACGTGTGTTTGTTTCATTTTCCTGACACCCCTGGACTTGCCGAGCGTGCGTCACTGTTGCATGAAAGCCATGGCCATGTGGTGCTAAAGTTATCAGACCCTCTCAGTCTTGTATCTTCCTGTGTTGCATACATAAAATTTCTCTAATGGGTCCAGATGCAAATGTTCAGTTGTCTCCTTGGCTCCTACCTGCAATGGCATGGGCTTGTCTTGCTTGGGAAAGCAGCTCTAGGCTCATGGAGAGAAGAGCTGCACGGGTGTAGGGTGGGCAGAGAGAATTGGAGAAAGCAAGTGAATTGCTATGGTCTCCTGATCCGGAGGTAAGAGGCTGGGCACTGAGGCAACCCAAGTCTTCCGAGTCAGGCTTCTGACTGCAGAATTCTCTACATTACCGTGAGGAGCGCCTCTCCTTCGCGTCAGCCTCCTGCCCAAATCTTCCCAGCCCCGTCCGCTGCTGGGGTCGCGTCGTGCCATGCCGAGCCGGACTGGCAGGCAGGTAGCTCCTAGGCGGACGCCCGGAGACGAACGCGAGCATTTGGGCGGTCGGAGGTGATCCGCCGCCGTCCAGCGATCAGAATCCATCCCGCGGACGTTCAAGCCCGTTGTCGGGAGCCACCTGGCGGCCGCTTTTATATTGTCCCTTCCCTCCTGAGCTTTGGCGAACTTGGCGAGGGATGTGATTCGCCCGCCAGGCGCGGGCCAGAGTTCCGGGAGGCCCGCGACGCTGGCGGCGACCGTCCCGGTGGTGCGGAGCGGTGGGCGATGCCTGCTCTCCCCGGAGATTGAATGTGGAGAGCCGTGTGTTGTGGGGCCGCCGCTGAGCTCCTTGGGCACGTTGGGGGGAGGTCTGCGCCGGTCGACCAGCACTCCCTGGTGTCCCTTGGCCCGCGGAGACTCCCCCCCACCCGACGTCCTGCTACGCGTGACCAGGAGAGGACGTCCGTGCCCGACGTCGTACTCCGTGTGTCACGATGCGTCGGTGCGTCCTCGCCGCCTTGGGGGCCCGGGTCATGCCGGTGCAGTCGTGGCGGTCTGGCTGCGCAACAGGGGCCACTTCAGTTGCTCCGGGTCCCAGGCGAGGCGGTCCCGGGGGCGCAACTTGCACCGAGGCAGGGGCATGGGATGCCTGTCAACAGACCGCATCCACCCGGCAGCTTAAACGGGCGTCTATGCAGGGAGCTCCCGTCCCAACTTCCTGGTAGCCTCGTCAGCGTGGCGCTTGCGTTTCGAACCTGTTCAGGTCCGCTCACCGCGGTGTGTCGAGGGCAAGCGTGTAGGGCGCTCGTGGAGGGGCGGCAGTTCCTCCTAGGCTTCGGTGGTCCTAAGTGGTAGACGTTTCTCTTTGGGAAACAGGGAACGCCTGGGGCATACGTGAGAGTCGGGAGGAGACACGAGCCTGAACGCGGTCCTGCAAGGGCGCGGTTGTCGTTAGCTTCCCTGAAGAAGCTCTGCAGACAGTGAACGGCCTAGAGACGCGCGTGCGGAGGGCAGGACCCCCCAGAGCAAGAAATGGCAACGACGGTGTCCTGTTTCGAGGACGGGTGTCAGAGGTGTGGCGGTGCGCCTTCGCTCGTGTGCCATCTGGATACTTCCCGTTGAAGTTCACACCAGTTGCACGTCACTTGGCGTTTGCGGCGGCAAGGTCGACCAGATGGGCAGATTTCGCTATTGGGGCAAGGAGAACATTTAGTGAATTGAGGCTCTTTCGGTTGTGCGAGTCACTACAACGTGAACAGTAGTGAAAAGAGAAACCTTAAGATTTACAATAAATCGACATTACTGTAAGAATTACTATAAAAACATATTATGCAACTTCCAGGTATTCTTGCATCTGGGAAGCCATTTCTTTCTTAAAAGGGCATTATTGCATAATGAAACATATAAGTAAGTGCATTTTTAGATTTTTATTTTGTATTTAGGAATATATTTAATTTCGAATTTACCAATAGTGTATATAATCGCATTGGGACTCTATACAGTAAAGAACACACCGGGAAATTCTGGATTTTATGGTAAATGCGTTCTTTTGGATTGCTTTGGGTTCTCAAAAAAATTAGAAAGAATTCAAGAGCCCAATATAAAGAGCAAGATAGCAATCCTCTTGTCTGTTATCCTTTAAAGGGGTAACCCCTTGAATTTTGAATAAAATGGATGATGGAAGGAATTTTAACAGGCACGTACAATGGAATTATTATCCTTATAATAATCGTTACCGGGCTTCCCCTGTGGCGCCGTGGCTGAGAGTCCCCCTGCCGATGCAGGGGACACGGGTTCGTGCCCCGGTCCGGGAGGATCTCACATGCCGTGGAGCAGCTGGGCCCGTGAGCCATGGCCGCTGAACCGGCGTGTCTGGAGCCTGTGCTCCGCAACGGGAGAGGCCACAACAGTGAGAGGCCCGCGTACAGGAAAAAAAAAAGAAAACTCGTTACTAATTTTCAAACGTATAGGTTTGAATGCTAACAAACTTTAAAGTACTTATTTTGCAATATAGAGAAGAGCAAACCTTCATCTTAAGACAGGAAATCTAGCTTTGCTCTCCCCAATTCATGCAGACAAAGTTTTCCAAAATGGAGAATTTTGTAAAATACTTTTACTAACCAGTCTTTCTAAACATATATTAGTTTTCAAAATTCCAGAACTGAGACTGCTTTAAATGTCAATTTTGTTTTAGGTACAGCCAACTTTCTATTGTAGACTAGTAGTGACATTTGGTAACTGTACAATGTATGAACGTGACTATTTTTCTTAATGTCAGAAATATTAGTTTGCAATTTATTCTTATTACCTGCCTTAGAATATAGAGTTCTATGAAGAGAAAGGCATTGTGTTATTTACAGTTGAATCAACGTAACAATCCAGGTTCCGAAATGTTGGAAGTTCTCATTAAATATTTCATAATTGAAAAATTTATAAATGAATGAACAAGGTGATTTAGCTTATTTTTCTCCTGCATGAATCCTTTATGCTAATAATTCCTGAATCATATTTTCCCTTTATGATCAGATAGTTGTTACAGTGTCCCTCCCTTGCATGGGTGTGTGTGTGTGTGTGCACTCAGGTGCACGTAAACACAGTAATGTCGCAGCTAACGTCATGGGTTTAAAAAAAATATTTGTTTAAGATTTTTTTTTTTTTGATGTGGACCATGTTAAAAGACTTTTATTCAATTTGTTACAATATTGTTACTGTTTTATGTTGTGGTGTTTTGGTTGCAAGCCATGTGAGATCTTAGCTCCCCGACCAGGGATTGAACCCGCCCTCCCTGCATTGGAAGGTGAGGTCTTAACCTCTAGAATGCTAGGAAAGTCCCCATGATGGCCTTTACAGGCCCTAGGATACCATTTCGCAACCCATTAGACTTCCGTGGGCCCGAGGGCTACAACGAATGTTTTGGCCAACAAAGAAGAGGAAAGGGAACTGGAAAAGGGCCAGAACTCATCATGCAGCCTGTGCGCTCTCTCTAGCTAGCCTTCTTGAAGGTTTAATTGACAAAATAGACACTGTCTCTATGGTGATCTTTCTCCCAGAACGTTTTTTAGTACCATTTTTCGACATCAAAGAGTAAAGCTTTAAAGGTAGACTCACCAATGGCTCTCTGCGGGATCTCCTTTGTGTTTATATGATTTAGTATATGCCACCCCTTATCGTTCTAATATATTCTTAAAGTAGAACTCTTTTTATGCCTTCAAAGATCTTTCACCTTCTCAGTCCTGAAGATATCTGTCTGTTCTTCTTGGACAAAACAAAACAAAACAAAACAAAACAAAAAACAAAGAAACCCTGGGCTACAAAATGCTAAGTAGGGATTAAACCACCTCTGACTCTGAATTTTTGAGTTCTTCCTGTCCATGAACCCACAATTATTCACCTTTCTTTAAATATAATTAATGTATATATTTTTAAAAGTCATATGGGAAATAGTAAATGAAAGTTAAGTAATAGAATTAATTGAAGCAGCAGAGGTTAATCACAAAGTATGTGTGTATTTATCCTTGAAGGCATTCATCCCGAACGTGTATACAAATATTTGGACGCTAATGGAAGGGTAAACACGTATCATACTATATTGTACATTTTCAGTTAACATTCATCGTTGTTTTCCGATTGATCCCAGTCTGTGTAGCTATGATGATAATGTTATAAAGAAAGAATGTATCTAATTGATCAACAGTGACAGAGTATTAACAGAAAACGGGCCCATGCTTACTCATCACAATCTTTCATCATGTTGAATGACACATACTCACTCAGTAGTGCTTATATATTTGCAAATACTGATCTACTGAAGCAGGTTGGCTTCGTTTCTCCTTACTTGATCCTGAGTATGGCTTTCAGCACTTCTCAAAACCCTTCACTCTCAACATATTTATATGGTATATTCAAAAAGAAGACAATGGCTGAAAGACTTAATTATTGACTCACTTGCATGCTAACACATTCTTTATAGACTATTTTCCCAGTATGAGTTTTCTGATGTGAATAGCAAGTGAAAGATTTTCCACATCCTCTTTAGAATGGGCATCTCCTCAGTGTGAGCACTTTCTTGTTCAGTCAGGAATAAGGAATCACTGAAGAATGTCCTTCCTTCATTACACTGAGACTATTTTTTCAGTGTGAACCCTGTCATGTCTCATGAGTCCATGACTAATGGAACTCTAGCATCCATTTCATCAGATTTCTTCTCCAGCAGTGATTAGATGGTGTACCCCAAGAGGGCTCTCCTTGTAGTAAACCTTGGGCTGTCTTCTCTACTGTGTCAGGGATGCAGCCCACTCTGAGTTCTCTGTGTATTCTGAGGCTGGAGCTCCACCTGAAGGCTCTTCCACCATGATTCCAGGCTCAGGGTTTCTCTCCACATGACTTTCCTGGCGAGTTAAAAGGGATAATTTCTGGCTGAAGGCTCAATATCACTGATTAGAGGCACAGGGTTTCTACTCGGTTTGAATTCTCGGGTGTTTATAAAAGTGGGAGCTCTGGGTAAAGGCTGCACCACATGGACTCCAGACATAGGGTGTGTCTCCTGTGAGTTTTCTAGTGCGTATAAGCGTGAGAGCTGCGTTTAAAGGCTTTTCCACATCCGTTGCATTTGTAGGGTTTCTCATCAGTGTGAATTCTCACCCATGACTAAGGTTATGGCTTTGGCTAAGTGCTTTCTCACATAAATGATATTCATTGTGGTTTCTCTCCTGTGTGAATGTGCTCATGATATTGAAGGGTTGCATGGTCACCGAAAGCTCCTCCACAGTCATTCCAAGCATAGGGCTTCTCCCCCGTTTGAGTTTATTGGTGTGAATAAATGTCAGCTCTCTGGCTGCAGTACCTTTGTAAGGTTCGTCTCCTCCAGTGCGAGCCGTTGGTGTATACATGCGAGGCTTCAGCCGAATTTTTTCACACGTTCAGGACATTTGCAAGAGTCACTCCAGGGTGCACTCTCTCATGTTGTCTAAGGTTGGAGGGTGACTAAATGCCTTCCACCTTCTGAGTTCTGCATGATTTCCCTCTCGTATAATTAGCTTAGGTCTCTCGCATTCGGGCTGAAAGTGCAACACACGTGGAGTTAAGGTTGCTGTACGCGAAATGTCCTCATGTTCATCGCATTCTGTGAGCGCTTCTCCAGCATGAAATCCCTGCTGTTGACAAGGAAAGAGAGGCTGTTAAAAATTACTCACATACTACTCATTCAGTCATTTCTCTACATGGGAATTCTAGGCGGCGCCCTCCGTGGTGGTCTTCATTCAAAATCTCCGCATACTAGTTACTTTCACAGGTGATGTTCCTTTGCTGAATTCACACAGATTTTCTGCCTGGTAAACCCTCACTGGTCATAGCCTTCTGATTAAGTTTTAGGTCTTCTTTAGGTTTCCAACACCATATCCAGGAGCTCTGTTTAATCAATTACATTTTCACTGACGCTCAGGTCAGAGTTTGACATGTAATGTCAAGTGACATGGGTCCTCAGATTGTTCCATCCTCCATTAAATGGATAGAAAATCTCCTGGCCACAGGTCCAAGGCCATGGAGGGCAGAGCTAGGGTGGAGGCTCTGATGTTGCTGATTCCCACGTGGGGAGGAACCAAGGTGACTGAGGACAATTGCATCCGGGGGAGCGGGGTGGGCCACAGGGAAGGTGGGGTGCTAAAGACCTGGAATGGGTGTTGGAGAACAAATGACGGTTCCTTTCACCAAGAATTATTAAATAAGAATTTTGGAAGAGGTGTCCTTGCTGTGGAGACAAGACTCTCCAGGAGACCGTGGTAAGGGTTACCCGGGAATTAATGTTAATCCTAGGAACTGAATCTTAATAAAACAATAACTGTGAACAGTAAGTCGAATCAAAGTGTAACACCCGATCATTTGCATTGTTTCCTGCCAAATGGAGATATTATGTACTCCCTACATGCCGAGGAGCCAATGCAGCCTTGCTCTTGACCATGGGAGGAAAAATCGTTCCTTCTGTCTGCGCATGCCTGTGGGTAAGCTGGCAGGGGTCACCCCCAGCTGAGTGGTTGGCGATTCATGTCTGGTGTATCTAACAAGATTTTGGAAGCCCGGGTTCTCATGGCTGCTTTCTCTTTCCTCAGATTTATCTGCTTGATTTTCGGATTGGCCCTGCCCAAGGATGCAGGGGAGGGCAGGTGGTGGCAGAGTTCCTGATGATGAAACAACAGGTGAGGAAAAAAAAGAAAAAAACAAAAAAACTTAGTTTGATTCCTGAATTGATCCGTCTTTTGCCAAATGGTCAGGTTTCTACTTTGGGTCCGGATCTTCTAAGTGCACCCAGGAAATATTAACTCCAGTTATGTTCACCACCCTGTCTTTAAGGATACAGCAGGTCAGGGACCAATGTAGAAACACTCTCTTTCCCAACACTTACTTTCACTTCTTCCAGCCTCCATTGAGGCTGTGACCTCACAGAGGACGGGAGAGGTATTTTCCTTCTCTTCTTTTAAAGGTCATCCCTTGGGCTCCGTGGCCTCCTTCATCATGCTACTGGCTGCGGTGGACTTAGGAATGCGGTGAACACAGGGGCTAGAGAATGACTCAGGACAGAAATCTCTAGGCCAGTGGGGAGCAGGCGTTTCATCAGGTGAGTCCTGTGTCATAGGTGCTGTGGTGAGCGGGGGTTTGGTGAGAGGGAGCAATAAAGAATCATTGATTTTTCCTGATTTCAAAAGCTTAACTTTTTACAGACTACTCCTAAACATTTTGACAGCTTCCAAAAGATAAACGTAAGTTCCTTAGCAAAGTTATTCACATAAGTGTTTTCCTTTGTGTTCTTAAGCTTCATTCCAATTAGGAAGTTGAATGCAGTGTCTGCAGATTCTTATTTTCTTAATTGTGACTGTGTATGGAGGAGAAGGGCCATAGTACACAGAAGAAAATGTCGAGCGCTGGACAGCAAATGACAGTCTGGAGAGCTCCAGGACCTCACTCCCACACAGAGACATCAGTAAAACAACCAGGACCTGCCTGAATGAGCTGGGGTTCTAGCCCAGGGAACCCCAGAAGTGGGAACAATGGGCTTTCTGATCCCACCATTGGCAGCCCTGGTAAGTGTTCCTATTAGACACGGGTGTGTGTGTGTGTGTGTGTGTGTGTGTGTGTGTGTGTGTGCGTGCACGTGTGTTTGTTTCATTTTCCTGACACCCCTGGACTTGCCGAGCGTGCGTCACTGTTGCATGAAAGCCATGGCCATGTGGTGCTAAAGTTATCAGACCCTCTCAGTCTTGTATCTTCCTGTGTTGCATACATAAAATTTCTCTAATGGGTCCAGATGCAAATGTTCAGTTGTCTCCTTGGCTCCTACCTGCAATGGCATGGGCTTGTCTTGCTTGGGAAAGCAGCTCTAGGCTCATGGAGAGAAGAGCTGCACGGGTGTAGGGTGGGCAGAGAGAATTGGAGAAAGCAAGTGAATTGCTATGGTCTCCTGATCCGGAGGTAAGAGGCTGGGCACTGAGGCAACCCAAGTCTTCCGAGTCAGGCTTCTGACTGCAGAATTCTCTACATTACCGTGAGGAGCGCCTCTCCTTCGCGTCAGCCTCCTGCCCAAATCTTCCCAGCCCCGTCCGCTGCTGGGGTCGCGTCGTGCCATGCCGAGCCGGACTGGCAGGCAGGTAGCTCCTAGGCGGACGCCCGGAGACGAACGCGAGCATTTGGGCGGTCGGAGGTGATCCGCCGCCGTCCAGCGATCAGAATCCATCCCGCGGACGTTCAAGCCCGTTGTCGGGAGCCACCTGGCGGCCGCTTTTATATTGTCCCTTCCCTCCTGAGCTTTGGCGAACTTGGCGAGGGATGTGATTCGCCCGCCAGGCGCGGGCCAGAGTTCCGGGAGGCCCGCGACGCTGGCGGCGACCGTCCCGGTGGTGCGGAGCGGTGGGCGATGCCTGCTCTCCCCGGAGATTGAATGTGGAGAGCCGTGTGTTGTGGGGCCGCCGCTGAGCTCCTTGGGCACGTTGGGGGGAGGTCTGCGCCGGTCGACCAGCACTCCCTGGTGTCCCTTGGCCCGCGGAGACTCCCCCCCACCCGACGTCCTGCTACGCGTGACCAGGAGAGGACGTCCGTGCCCGACGTCGTACTCCGTGTGTCACGATGCGTCGGTGCGTCCTCGCCGCCTTGGGGGCCCGGGTCATGCCGGTGCAGTCGTGGCGGTCTGGCTGCGCAACAGGGGCCACTTCAGTTGCTCCGGGTCCCAGGCGAGGCGGTCCCGGGGGCGCAACTTGCACCGAGGCAGGGGCATGGGATGCCTGTCAACAGACCGCATCCACCCGGCAGCTTAAACGGGCGTCTATGCAGGGAGCTCCCGTCCCAACTTCCTGGTAGCCTCGTCAGCGTGGCGCTTGCGTTTCGAACCTGTTCAGGTCCGCTCACCGCGGTGTGTCGAGGGCAAGCGTGTAGGGCGCTCGGGGAGGGGCGGCAGTTCCTCCTAGGCTTCGGTGGTCCTAAGTGGTAGACGTTTCTCTTTGGGAAACAGGGAACGCCTGGGGCATACGTGAGAGTCGGGAGGAGACACGAGCCTGAACGCGGTCCTGCAAGGGCGCGGTTGTCGTTAGCTTCCCTGAAGAAGCTCTGCAGACAGTGAACGGCCTAGAGACGCGCGTGCGGAGGGCAGGACCCCCCAGAGCAAGAAATGGCAACGACGGTGTCCTGTTTCGAGGACGGGTGTCAGAGGTGTGGCGGTGCGCCTTCGCTCGTGTGCCATCTGGATACTTCCCGTTGAAGTTCACACCAGTTGCACGTCACTTGGCGTTTGCGGCGGCAAGGTCGACCAGATGGGCAGATTTCGCTATTGGGGCAAGGAGAACATTTAGTGAATTGAGGCTCTTTCGGTTGTGCGAGTCACTACAACGTGAACAGTAGTGAAAAGAGAAACCTTAAGATTTACAATAAATCGACATTACTGTAAGAATTACTATAAAAACATATTATGCAACTTCCAGGTATTCTTGCATCTGGGAAGCCATTTCTTTCTTAAAAGGGCATTATTGCATAATGAAACATATAAGTAAGTGCATTTTTAGATTTTTATTTTGTATTTAGGAATATATTTAATTTCGAATTTACCAATAGTGTATATAATCGCATTGGGACTCTATACAGTAAAGAACACACCGGGAAATTCTGGATTTTATGGTAAATGCGTTCTTTTGGATTGCTTTGGGTTCTCAAAAAAATTAGAAAGAATTCAAGAGCCCAATATAAAGAGCAAGATAGCAATCCTCTTGTCTGTTATCCTTTAAAGGGGTAACCCCTTGAATTTTGAATAAAATGGATGATGGAAGGAATTTTAACAGGCACGTACAATGGAATTATTATCCTTATAATAATCGTTACCGGGCTTCCCCTGTGGCGCCGTGGCTGAGAGTCCCCCTGCCGATGCAGGGGACACGGGTTCGTGCCCCGGTCCGGGAGGATCTCACATGCCGTGGAGCAGCTGGGCCCGTGAGCCATGGCCGCTGAACCGGCGTGTCTGGAGCCTGTGCTCCGCAACGGGAGAGGCCACAACAGTGAGAGGCCCGCGTACAGGAAAAAAAAAAGAAAACTCGTTACTAATTTTCAAACGTATAGGTTTGAATGCTAACAAACTTTAAAGTACTTATTTTGCAATATAGAGAAGAGCAAACCTTCATCTTAAGACAGGAAATCTAGCTTTGCTCTCCCCAATTCATGCAGACAAAGTTTTCCAAAATGGAGAATTTTGTAAAATACTTTTACTAACCAGTCTTTCTAAACATATATTAGTTTTCAAAATTCCAGAACTGAGACTGCTTTAAATGTCAATTTTGTTTTAGGTACAGCCAACTTTCTATTGTAGACTAGTAGTGACATTTGGTAACTGTACAATGTATGAACGTGACTATTTTTCTTAATGTCAGAAATATTAGTTTGCAATTTATTCTTATTACCTGCCTTAGAATATAGAGTTCTATGAAGAGAAAGGCATTGTGTTATTTACAGTTGAATCAACGTAACAATCCAGGTTCCGAAATGTTGGAAGTTCTCATTAAATATTTCATAATTGAAAAATTTATAAATGAATGAACAAGGTGATTTAGCTTATTTTTCTCCTGCATGAATCCTTTATGCTAATAATTCCTGAATCATATTTTCCCTTTATGATCAGATAGTTGTTACAGTGTCCCTCCCTTGCATGGGTGTGTGTGTGTGTGTGCACTCAGGTGCACGTAAACACAGTAATGTCGCAGCTAACGTCATGGGTTTAAAAAAAATATTTGTTTAAGATTTTTTTTTTTTTGATGTGGACCATGTTAAAAGACTTTTATTGAATTTGTTACAATATTGTTACTGTTTTATGTTGTGGTGTTTTGGTTGCAAGCCATGTGAGATCTTAGCTCCCCGACCAGGGATTGAACCCGCCCTCCCTGCATTGGAAGGTGAGGTCTTAACCTCTAGAATGCTAGGAAAGTCCCCATGATGGCCTTTACAGGCCCTAGGATACCATTTCTCAACCCATTAGACTTCCGTGGGCCCGAGGGCTACAACGAATGTTTTGGCCAACAAAGAAGAGGAAAGGGAACTGGAAAAGGGCCAGAACTCATCATGCAGCCTGTGCGCTCTCTCTAGCTAGCCTTCTTGAAGGTTTAATTGACAAAATAGACACTGTCTCTATGGTGATCTTTCTCCCAGAACGTTTTTTAGTACCATTTTTCGACATCAAAGAGTAAAGCTTTAAAGGTAGACTCACCAATGGCTCTCTGCGGGATCTCCTTTGTGTTTATATGATTTAGTATATGCCACCCCTTATCGTTCTAATATATTCTTAAAGTAGAACTCTTTTTATGCCTTCAAAGATCTTTCACCTTCTCAGTCCTGAAGATATCTGTCTGTTCTTCTTGGACAAAACAAAACAAAACAAAACAAAACAAAAAACAAAGAAACCCTGGGCTACAAAATGCTAAGTAGGGATTAAACCACCTCTGACTCTGAATTTTTGAGTTCTTCCTGTCCATGAACCCACAATTATTCACCTTTCTTTAAATATAATTAATGTATATATTTTTAAAAGTCATATGGGAAATAGTAAATGAAAGTTAAGTAATAGAATTAATTGAAGCAGCAGAGGTTAATCACAAAGTATGTGTGTATTTATCCTTGAAGGCATTCATCCCGAACGTGTATACAAATATTTGGACGCT
This sequence comes from Mesoplodon mirus, assembly GCF_964341445.2. Classification (NCBI taxonomy): domain Eukaryota; kingdom Metazoa; phylum Chordata; class Mammalia; order Artiodactyla; family Ziphiidae; genus Mesoplodon; species Mesoplodon mirus. The sequence goes on from NW_028295387.1 coordinate 123,218, forward strand.
AATGGAAGGGTAAACACGTATCATACTATATTGTACATTTTCAGTTAACATTCATCGTTGTTTTCCGATTGATCCCAGTCTGTGTAGCTATGATGATAATGTTATAAAGAAAGAATGTATCTAATTGATCAACAGTGACAGAGTATTAACAGAAAACGGGCCCATGCTTACTCATCACAATCTTTCATCATGTTGAATGACACATACTCACTCAGTAGTGCTTATATATTTGCAAATACTGATCTACTGAAGCAGGTTGGCTTCGTTTCTCCTTACTTGATCCTGAGTATGGCTTTCAGCACTTCTCAAAACCCTTCACTCTCAACATATTTATATGGTATATTCAAAAAGAAGACAATGGCTGAAGGACTTAATTATTGACTCACTTGCATGCTAACACATTCTTTATAGACTATTTTCCCAGTATGGGTTTTCTGATGTGAATAGCAAGTGAAAGATTTTCCACATCCTCTTTAGAATGGGCATCTCCTCAGTGTGAGCACTTTCTTGTTCAGTCAGGAATAAGGAATCACTGAAGAATGTCCTTCCTTCATTACACTGAGACTATTTTTTCAGTGTGAACCCTGTCATGTCTCATGAGTCCATGACTAATGGAACTCTAGCATCCATTTCATCCGATTTCTTCTCCAGCAGTGATTAGATGGTGTACCCCAAGAGGGCTCTCCTTGTAGTAAACCTTGGGCTGTCTTCTCTACTGTGTCAGGGATGCAGCCCACTCTGAGTTCTCTGTGTATTCTGAGGCTGGAGCTCCACCTGAAGGCTCTTCCACCATGATTCCAGGCTCAGGGTTTCTCTCCACATGACTTTCCTGGCGAGTTAAAAGGGATAATTTCTGGCTGAAGGCTCAATATCACTGATTAGAGGCACAGGGTTTCTACTCGGTTTGAATTCTCGGGTGTTTATAAAAGTGGGAGCTCTGGGTAAAGGCTGCACCACATGGACTCCAGACATAGGGTGTGTCTCCTGTGAGTTTTCTAGTGCGTATAAGCGTGAGAGCTGCGTTTAAAGGCTTTTCCACATCCGTTGCATTTGTAGGGTTTCTCATCAGTGTGAATTCTCACCCATGACTAAGGTTATGGCTTTGGCTAAGTGCTTTCTCACATAAATGATATTCATTGTGGTTTCTCTCCTGTGTGAATGTGCTCATGATATTGAAGGGTTGCATGGTCACCGAAAGCTCCTCCACAGTCATTCCAAGCATAGGGCTTCTCCCCCGTTTGAGTTTATTGGTGTGAATAAATGTCAGCTCTCTGGCTGCAGTACCTTTGTAAGGTTCGTCTCCTCCAGTGCGAGCCGTTGGTGTATACATGCGAGGCTTCAGCCGAATTTTTTCACACGTTCAGGACATTTGCAAGAGTCACTCCAGGGTGCACTCTCTCATGTTGTCTAAGGTTGGAGGGTGACTAAATGCCTTCCACCTTCTGAGTTCTGCATGATTTCCCTCTCGTATAATTAGCTTAGGTCTCTCGCATTCGGGCTGAAAGTGCAACACACGTGGAGTTAAGGTTGCTGTACGCGAAATGTCCTCATGTTCATCGCATTCTGTGAGCGCTTCTCCAGCATGAAATCCCTGCTGTTGACAAGGAAAGAGAGGCTGTTAAAAATTACTCACATACTACTCATTCAGTCATTTCTCTACATGGGAATTCTAGGCGGCGCCCTCCGTGGTGGTCTTCATTCAAAATCTCCGCATACTAGTTACTTTCACAGGTGATGTTCCTTTGCTGAATTCACACAGATTTTCTGCCTGGTAAACCCTCACTGGTCATAGCCTTCTGATTAAGTTTTAGGTCTTCTTTAGGTTTCCAACACCATATCCAGGAGCTCTGTTTAATCAATTACATTTTCACTGACGCTCAGGTCAGAGTTTGACATGTAATGTCAAGTGACATGGGTCCTCAGATTGTTCCATCCTCCATTAAATGGATAGAAAATCTCCTGGCCACAGGTCCAAGGCCATGGAGGGCAGAGCTAGGGTGGAGGCTCTGATGTTGCTGATTCCCACGTGGGGAGGAACCAAGGTGACTGAGGACAATTGCATCCGGGGGAGCGGGGTGGGCCACAGGGAAGGTGGGGTGCTAAAGACCTGGAATGGGTGTTGGAGAACAAATGACGGTTCCTTTCACCAAGAATTATTAAATAAGAATTTTGGAAGAGGTGTCCTTGCTGTGGAGACAAGACTCTCCAGGAGACCGTGGTAAGGGTTACCCGGGAATTAATGTTAATCCTAGGAACTGAATCTTAATAAAACAATAACTGTGAACAGTAAGTCGAATCAAAGTGTAACACCCGATCATTTGCATTGTTTCCTGCCAAATGGAGATATTATGTACTCCCTACATGCCGAGGAGCCAATGCAGCCTTGCTCTTGACCATGGGAGGAAAAATCGTTCCTTCTGTCTGCGCATGCCTGTGGGTAAGCTGGCAGGGGTCACCCCCAGCTGAGTGGTTGGCGATTCATGTCTGGTGTATCTAACAAGATTTTGGAAGCCCGGGTTCTCATGGCTGCTTTCTCTTTCCTCAGATTTATCTGCTTGATTTTCGGATTGGCCCTGCCCAAGGATGCAGGGGAGGGCAGGTGGTGGCAGAGTTCCTGATGATGAAACAACAGGTGAGGAAAAAAAAGAAAAAAACAAAAAAACTTAGTTTGATTCCTGAATTGATCCGTCTTTTGCCAAATGGTCAGGTTTCTACTTTGGGTCCGGATCTTCTAAGTGCACCCAGGAAATATTAACTCCAGTTATGTTCACCACCCTGTCTTTAAGGATACAGCAGGTCAGGGACCAATGTAGAAACACTCTCTTTCCCGACACTTACTTTCACTTCTTCCAGCCTCCATTGAGGCTGTGACCTCACAGAGGACGGGAGAGGTATTTTCCTTCTCTTCTTTTAAAGGTCATCCCTTGGGCTCCGTGGCCTCCTTCATCATGCTACTGGCTGCGGTGGACTTAGGAATGCGGTGAACACAGGGGCTAGAGAATGACTCAGGACAGAAATCTCTAGGCCAGTGGGGAGCAGGCGTTTCATCAGGTGAGTCCTGTGTCATAGGTGCTGTGGTGAGCGGGGGTTTGGTGAGAGGGAGCAATAAAGAATCATTGATTTTTCCTGATTTAAAAAGCTTAACTTTTTACAGACTACTCCTAAACATTTTGACAGCTTCCAAAAGATAAACGTAAGTTCCTTAGCAAAGTTATTCACATAAGTGTTTTCCTTTGTGTTCTTAAGCTTCATTCCAATTAGGAAGTTGAATGCAGTGTCTGCAGATTCTTATTTTCTTAATTGTGACTGTGTATGGAGGAGAAGGGCCATAGTACACAGAAGAAAATGTCGAGCGCTGGACAGCAAATGACAGTCTGGAGAGCTCCAGGACCTCACTCCCACACAGAGACATCAGTAAAACAACCAGGACCTGCCTGAATGAGCTGGGGTTCTAGCCCAGGGAACCCCAGAAGTGGGAACAATGGGCTTTCTGATCCCACCATTGGCAGCCCTGGTAAGTGTTCCTATTAGACACGGGTGTGTGTGTGTGTGTGTGTGTGTGTGTGTGTGTGTGTGTGCGTGCACGTGTGTTTGTTTCATTTTCCTGACACCCCTGGACTTGCCGAGCGTGCGTCACTGTTGCATGAAAGCCATGGCCATGTGGTGCTAAAGTTATCAGACCCTCTCAGTCTTGTATCTTCCTGTGTTGCATACATAAAATTTCTCTAATGGGTCCAGATGCAAATGTTCAGTTGTCTCCTTGGCTCCTACCTGCAATGGCATGGGCTTGTCTTGCTTGGGAAAGCAGCTCTAGGCTCATGGAGAGAAGAGCTGCACGGGTGTAGGGTGGGCAGAGAGAATTGGAGAAAGCAAGTGAATTGCTATGGTCTCCTGATCCGGAGGTAAGAGGCTGGGCACTGAGGCAACCCAAGTCTTCCGAGTCAGGCTTCTGACTGCAGAATTCTCTACATTACCGTGAGGAGCGCCTCTCCTTCGCGTCAGCCTCCTGCCCAAATCTTCCCAGCCCCGTCCGCTGCTGGGGTCGCGTCGTGCCATGCCGAGCCGGACTGGCAGGCAGGTAGCTCCTAGGCGGACGCCCGGAGACGAACGCGAGCATTTGGGCGGTCGGAGGTGATCCGCCGCCGTCCAGCGATCAGAATCCATCCCGCGGACGTTCAAGCCCGTTGTCGGGAGCCACCTGGCGGCCGCTTTTATATTGTCCCTTCCCTCCTGAGCTTTGGCGAACTTGGCGAGGGATGTGATTCGCCCGCCAGGCGCGGGCCAGAGTTCCGGGAGGCCCGCGACGCTGGCGGCGACCGTCCCGGTGGTGCGGAGCGGTGGGCGATGCCTGCTCTCCCCGGAGATTGAATGTGGAGAGCCGTGTGTTGTGGGGCCGCCGCTGAGCTCCTTGGGCACGTTGGGGGGAGGTCTGCGCCGGTCGACCAGCACTCCCTGGTGTCCCTTGGCCCGCGGAGACTCCCCCCCACCCGACGTCCTGCTACGCGTGACCAGGAGAGGACGTCCGTGCCCGACGTCGTACTCCGTGTGTCACGATGCGTCGGTGCGTCCTCGCCGCCTTGGGGGCCCGGGTCATGCCGGTGCAGTCGTGGCGGTCTGGCTGCGCAACAGGGGCCACTTCAGTTGCTCCGGGTCCCAGGCGAGGCGGTCCCGGGGGCGCAACTTGCACCGAGGCAGGGGCATGGGATGCCTGTCAACAGACCGCATCCACCCGGCAGCTTAAAAGGGCGTCTATGCAGGGAGCTCCCGTCCCAACTTCCTGGTAGCCTCGTCAGCGTGGCGCTTGCGTTTCGAACCTGTTCAGGTCCGCTCACCGCGGTGTGTCGAGGGCAAGCGTGTAGGGCGCTCGGGGAGGGGCGGCAGTTCCTCCTAGGCTTCGGTGGTCCTAAGTGGTAGACGTTTCTCTTTGGGAAACAGGGAACGCCTGGGGCATACGTGAGAGTCGGGAGGAGACACGAGCCTGAACGCGGTCCTGCAAGGGCGCGGTTGTCGTTAGCTTCCCTGAAGAAGCTCTGCAGACAGTGAACGGCCTAGAGACGCGCGTGCGGAGGGCAGGACCCCCCAGAGCAAGAAATGGCAAAGACGGTGTCCTGTTTCGAGGACGGGTGTCAGAGGTGTGGCGGTGCGCCTTCGCTCGTGTGCCATCTGGATACTTCCCGTTGAAGTTCACACCAGTTGCACGTCACTTGGCGTTTGCGGCGGCAAGGTCGACCAGATGGGCAGATTTCGCTATTGGGGCAAGGAGAACATTTAGTGAATTGAGGCTCTTTCGGTTGTGCGAGTCACTACAACGTGAACAGTAGTGAAAAGAGAAACCTTAAGATTTACAATAAATCGACATTACTGTAAGAATTACTATAAAAACATATTATGCAACTTCCAGGTATTCTTGCATCTGGGAAGCCATTTCTTTCTTAAAAGGGCATTATTGCATAATGAAACATATAAGTAAGTGCATTTTTAGATTTTTATTTTGTATTTAGGAATATATTTAATTTCGAATTTACCAATAGTGTATATAATCGCATTGGGACTCTATACAGTAAAGAACACACCGGGAAATTCTGGATTTTATGGTAAATGCGTTCTTTTGGATTGCTTTGGGTTCTCAAAAAAATTAGAAAGAATTCAAGAGCCCAATATAAAGAGCAAGATAGCAATCCTCTTGTCTGTTATCCTTTAAAGGGGTAACCCCTTGAATTTTGAATAAAATGGATGATGGAAGGAATTTTAACAGGCACGTACAATGGAATTATTATCCTTATAATAATCGTTACCGGGCTTCCCCTGTGGCGCCGTGGCTGAGAGTCCCCCTGCCGATGCAGGGGACACGGGTTCGTGCCCCGGTCCGGGAGGATCTCACATGCCGTGGAGCAGCTGGGCCCGTGAGCCATGGCCGCTGAACCTGCGTGTCTGGAGCCTGTGCTCCGCAACGGGAGAGGCCACAACAGTGAGAGGCCCGCGTACAGGAAAAAAAAAAGAAAACTCGTTACTAATTTTCAAACGTATAGGTTTGAATGCTAACAAACTTTAAAGTACTTATTTTGCAATATAGAGAAGAGCAAACCTTCATCTTAAGACAGGAAATCTAGCTTTGCTCTCCCCAATTCATGCAGACAAAGTTTTCCAAAATGGAGAATTTTGTAAAATACTTTTACTAACCAGTCTTTCTAAACATATATTAGTTTTCAAAATTCCAGAACTGAGACTGCTTTAAATGTCAATTTTGTTTTAGGTACAGCCAACTTTCTATTGTAGACTAGTAGTGACATTTGGTAACTGTACAATGTATGAACGTGACTATTTTTCTTAATGTCAGAAATATTAGTTTGCAATTTATTCTTATTACCTGCCTTAGAATATAGAGTTCTATGAAGAGAAAGGCATTGTGTTATTTACAGTTGAATCAACGTAACAATCCAGGTTCCGAAATGTTGGAAGTTCTCATTAAATATTTCATAATTGAAAAATTTATAAATGAATGAACAAGGTGATTTAGCTTATTTTTCTCCTGCATGAATCCTTTATGCTAATAATTCCTGAATCATATTTTCCCTTTATGATCAGATAGTTGTTACAGTGTCCCTCCCTTGCATGGGTGTGTGTGTGTGTGTGCACTCAGGTGCACGTAAACACAGTAATGTCGCAGCTAACGTCATGGGTTTAAAAAAAATATTTGTTTAAGATTTTTTTTTTTTTGATGTGGACCATGTTAAAAGACTTTTATTCAATTTGTTACAATATTGTTACTGTTTTATGTTGTGGTGTTTTGGTTGCAAGCCATGTGAGATCTTAGCTCCCCGACCAGGGATTGAACCCGCCCTCCCTGCATTGGAAGGTGAGGTCTTAACCTCTAGAATGCTAGGAAAGTCCCCATGATGGCCTTTACAGGCCCTAGGATACCATTTCGCAACCCATTAGACTTCCGTGGGCCCGAGGGCTACAACGAATGTTTTGGCCAACAAAGAAGAGGAAAGGGAACTGGAAAAGGGCCAGAACTCATCATGCAGCCTGTGCGCTCTCTCTAGCTAGCCTTCTTGAAGGTTTAATTGACAAAATAGACACTGTCTCTATGGTGATCTTTCTCCCAGAACGTTTTTTAGTACCATTTTTCGACATCAAAGAGTAAAGCTTTAAAGGTAGACTCACCAATGGCTCTCTGCGGGATCTCCTTTGTGTTTATATGATTTAGTATATGCCACCCCTTATCGTTCTAATATATTCTTAAAGTAGAACTCTTTTTATGCCTTCAAAGATCTTTCACCTTCTCAGTCCTGAAGATATCTGTCTGTTCTTCTTGGACAAAACAAAACAAAACAAAACAAAACAAAAAACAAAGAAACCCTGGGCTACAAAATGCTAAGTAGGGATTAAACCACCTCTGACTCTGAATTTTTGAGTTCTTCCTGTCCATGAACCCACAATTATTCACCTTTCTTTAAATATAATTAATGTATATATTTTTAAAAGTCATATGGGAAATAGTAAATGAAAGTTAAGTAATAGAATTAATTGAAGCAGCAGAGGTTAATCACAAAGTATGTGTGTATTTATCCTTGAAGGCATTCATCCCGAACGTGTATACAAATATTTGGACGCTAATGGAAGGGTAAACACGTATCATACTATATTGTACATTTTCAGTTAACATTCATCGTTGTTTTCCGATTGATCCCAGTCTGTGTAGCTATGATGATAATGTTATAAAGAAAGAATGTATCTAATTGATCAACAGTGACAGAGTATTAACAGAAAACGGGCCCATGCTTACTCATCACAATCTTTCATCATGTTGAATGACACATACTCACTCAGTAGTGCTTATATATTTGCAAATACTGATCTACTGAAGCAGGTTGGCTTCGTTTCTCCTTACTTGATCCTGAGTATGGCTTTCAGCACTTCTCAAAACCCTTCACTCTCAACATATTTATATGGTATATTCAAAAAGAAGACAATGGCTGAAGGACTTAATTATTGACTCACTTGCATGCTAACACATTCTTTATAGACTATTTTCCCAGTATGGGTTTTCTGATGTGAATAGCAAGTGAAAGATTTTCCACATCCTCTTTAGAATGGGCATCTCCTCAGTGTGAGCACTTTCTTGTTCAGTCAGGAATAAGGAATCACTGAAGAATGTCCTTCCTTCATTACACTGAGACTATTTTTTCAGTGTGAACCCTGTCATGTCTCATGAGTCCATGACTAATGGAACTCTAGCATCCATTTCATCCGATTTCTTCTCCAGCAGTGATTAGATGGTGTACCCCAAGAGGGCTCTCCTTGTAGTAAACCTTGGGCTGTCTTCTCTACTGTGTCAGGGATGCAGCCCACTCTGAGTTCTCTGTGTATTCTGAGGCTGGAGCTCCACCTGAAGGCTCTTCCACCATGATTCCAGGCTCAGGGTTTCTCTCCACATGACTTTCCTGGCGAGTTAAAAGGGATAATTTCTGGCTGAAGGCTCAATATCACTGATTAGAGGCACAGGGTTTCTACTCGGTTTGAATTCTCGGGTGTTTATAAAAGTGGGAGCTCTGGGTAAAGGCTGCACCACATGGACTCCAGACATAGGGTGTGTCTCCTGTGAGTTTTCTAGTGCGTATAAGCGTGAGAGCTGCGTTTAAAGGCTTTTCCACATCCGTTGCATTTGTAGGGTTTCTCATCAGTGTGAATTCTCACCCATGACTAAGGTTATGGCTTTGGCTAAGTGCTTTCTCACATAAATGATATTCATTGTGGTTTCTCTCCTGTGTGAATGTGCTCATGATATTGAAGGGTTGCATGGTCACCGAAAGCTCCTCCACAGTCATTCCAAGCATAGGGCTTCTCCCCCGTTTGAGTTTATTGGTGTGAATAAATGTCAGCTCTCTGGCTGCAGTACCTTTGTAAGGTTCGTCTCCTCCAGTGCGAGCCGTTGGTGTATACATGCGAGGCTTCAGCCGAATTTTTTCACACGTTCAGGACATTTGCAAGAGTCACTCCAGGGTGCACTCTCTCATGTTGTCTAAGGTTGGAGGGTGACTAAATGCCTTCCACCTTCTGAGTTCTGCATGATTTCCCTCTCGTATAATTAGCTTAGGTCTCTCGCATTCGGGCTGAAAGTGCAACACACGTGGAGTTAAGGTTGCTGTACGCGAAATGTCCTCATGTTCATCGCATTCTGTGAGCGCTTCTCCAGCATGAAATCCCTGCTGTTGACAAGGAAAGAGAGGCTGTTAAAAATTACTCACATACTACTCATTCAGTCATTTCTCTACATGGGAATTCTAGGCGGCGCCCTCCGTGGTGGTCTTCATTCAAAATCTCCGCATACTAGTTACTTTCACAGGTGATGTTCCTTTGCTGAATTCACACAGATTTTCTGCCTGGTAAACCCTCACTGGTCATAGCCTTCTGATTAAGTTTTAGGTCTTCTTTAGGTTTCCAACACCATATCCAGGAGCTCTGTTTAATCAATTACATTTTCACTGACGCTCAGGTCAGAGTTTGACATGTAATGTCAAGTGACATGGGTCCTCAGATTGTTCCATCCTCCATTAAATGGATAGAAAATCTCCTGGCCACAGGTCCAAGGCCATGGAGGGCAGAGCTAGGGTGGAGGCTCTGATGTTGCTGATTCCCACGTGGGGAGGAACCAAGGTGACTGAGGACAATTGCATCCGGGGGAGCGGGGTGGGCCACAGGGAAGGTGGGGTGCTAAAGACCTGGAATGGGTGTTGGAGAACAAATGACGGTTCCTTTCACCAAGAATTATTAAATAAGAATTTTGGAAGAGGTGTCCTTGCTGTGGAGACAAGACTCTCCAGGAGACCGTGGTAAGGGTTACCCGGGAATTAATGTTAATCCTAGGAACTGAATCTTAATAAAACAATAACTGTGAACAGTAAGTCGAATCAAAGTGTAACACCCGATCATTTGCATTGTTTCCTGCCAAATGGAGATATTATGTACTCCCTACATGCCGAGGAGCCAATGCAGCCTTGCTCTTGACCATGGGAGGAAAAATCGTTCCTTCTGTCTGCGCATGCCTGTGGGTAAGCTGGCAGGGGTCACCCCCAGCTGAGTGGTTGGCGATTCATGTCTGGTGTATCTAACAAGATTTTGGAAGCCTGGGTTCTCATGGCTGCTTTCTCTTTCCTCAGATTTATCTGCTTGATTTTCGGATTGGCCCTGCCCAAGGATGCAGGGGAGGGCAGGTGGTGGCAGAGTTCCTGATGATGAAACAACAGGTGAGGAAAAAAAAGAAAAAAACAAAAAAACTTAGTTTGATTCCTGAATTGATCCGTCTTTTGCCAAATGGTCAGGTTTCTACTTTGGGTCCGGATCTTCTAAGTGCACCCAGGAAATATTAACTCCAGTTATGTTCACCACCCTGTCTTTAAGGATACAGCAGGTCAGGGACCAATGTAGAAACACTCTCTTTCCCGACACTTACTTTCACTTCTTCCAGCCTCCATTGAGGCTGTGACCTCACAGAGGACGGGAGAGGTATTTTCCTTCTCTTCTTTTAAAGGTCATCCCTTGGGCTCCGTGGCCTCCTTCATCATGCTACTGGCTGCGGTGGACTTAGGAATGCGGTGAACACAGGGGCTAGAGAATGACTCAGGACAGAAATCTCTAGGCCAGTGGGGAGCAGGCGTTTCATCAGGTGAGTCCTGTGTCATAGGTGCTGTGGTGAGCGGGGGTTTGGTGAGAGAGAGCAATAAAGAATCATTTATTTTTCCTGATTTAAAAAGCTTAACTTTTTACAGACTACTCCTAAACATTTTGACAGCTTCCAAAAGATAAACGTAAGTTCCTTAGCAAAGTTATTCACATAAGTGTTTTCCTTTGTGTTCTTAACCTTCATTCCAATTAGGAAGTTGAATGCAGTGTCTGCAGATTCTTATTTTCTTAATTGTGACTGTGTATGGAGGAGAAGGGCCATAGTACACAGAAGAAAATGTCGAGCGCTGGACAGCAAATGACAGTCTGGAGAGCTCCAGGACCTCACTCCCACACAGAGACATCAGTAAAACAACCAGAACCTGCCTGAATGAGCTGGGGTTCTAGCCCAGGGAACCCCAGAAGTGGGAACAATGGGCTTTCTGATCCCACCATTGGCAGCCCTGGTAAGTGTTCCTATTAGACACGGGTGTGTGTGTGTGCGTGCACGTGTGTTTGTTTCTTTTTCCTGACACCCCTGGACTTGCCGAGTGTGCGTCACTGTTGCATGAAAGCCATGGCCATGTGGTGCTAAAGTTATCAGACCCTCTCAGTCTTGTATCGTCCTGCGTGGCATACATAAAATTTCTCTATTGGGTCCAGATGCAAATGTTCAGTTGTCTCCTTGGCTCCTACCTGCAATGGCATGGGCTTGTCTTGCTTGGGAAAGCAGCTCTAGGCTCATGGAGAGAAGAGCTGCACGGGTGTAGGGTGGGCAGAGAGAATTGGAGAAAGCAAGTGAATTGCTATGGTCTCCTGATCCGGAGATAAGAGGCTGGGCACTGAGGCAACCCAAGTCTTCCGAGTCAGGCTTCTGACTGCAGAATTCTCTACATTACCGTGAGGAGCGCCTCTCCTTCGCGTCAGCCTCCTGCCCAAATCTTCCCAGCCCCGTCCGCTGCTGGGGTCGCGTCGTGCCATGCCGAGCCGGACTGGCAGGCAGGTAGCTCCTAGGCGGACGCCCGGAGACGAACGCGAGCATTTGGGCGGTCGGAGGTGATCCGCCGCCGTCCAGCGATCAGAATCCATCCCGCGGACGTTCAAGCCCGTTGTCGGGAGCCACCTGGCGGCCGCTTTTATATTGTCCCTTCCCTCCTGAGCTTTGGCGAACTTGGCGAGGGATGTGATTCGCCCGCCAGGCGCGGGCCAGAGTTCCGGGAGGCCGGCGACGCTGGCGGCGACCGTCCCGGTGGTGCGGAGCGGTGGGCGATGCCTGCTCTCCCCGGAGACTGAATGTGGAGAGCCGTGTGTTGTGGGGCCGCCGCTGAGCTCCTTGGGCGGGTTAGGGGGAGGTCTGCGCCGGTCGACCAGCACTCCCTGGTGTCCCTTGGCCCGCGGAGACTTCCCCCCACCCGACGTCCTGCTACGCGTGACCAGGAGAGGACGTCCGTGCCCGACGTCGTACTCCGTGTGCCACGATGCGTCGGTGCGTCCTCGCCGCCTTGGGGGCCCGGGTCATGCCGGTGCAGTCGTGGCGGTCTGGCTGCGCAACAGGGGCCACTTCAGTTGCTCCGGGTCCCAGGCGAGGCGGTCCCGGGGGCGCAACTTGCACCGAGGCAGGGGCATGGGATGCCTGTCAACAGACCGCATCCACCCGGCAGCTTAAACGGGCGTCTATGCAGGGAGCTCCCGTCCCAACTTCCTGGTAGCCTCGTCAGCGTGGCGCTTGCGTTTCGAACCTGTTCAGGTCCGCTCACCGCGGTGTGTCGAGGGCAAGCGTGTAGGGCGCTCGTGGAGGGGCGGCAGTTCCTCCTAGGCTTCGGTGGTCCTAAGTGGTAGACGTTTCTCTTTGGGAAACAGGGAACGCCTGGGGCATACGTGAGAGTCGGGAGGAGACACGAGCCTGAACGCGGTCCTGCAAGGGCGCGGTTGTCGTTAGCTTCCCTGAAGAAGCTCTGCAGACAGTGAACGGCCTAGAGACGCGCGTGCGGAGGGCAGGACCCCCCCAGAGCAAGAAATGGCAACGGCGGTGTCCTGTTTCGAGGACGGGTGTCAGCGGTGTGGCGGTGCGCCTTCGCTCGTGTGCCATCTGGATACTTCCCGTTGAAGTTCACACCAGTTGCACGTCACTTGGCGTTTGCGGCGGCAAGGTCGACCAGATGGGCAGATTTCGCTATTGGGGCAAGGAGAACATTTAGTGAATTGAGGCTCTTTCGGTTGTGCGAGTCACTACAACGTGAACAGTAGTGAAAAGAGAAACCTTAAGATTTACAATAAATCGACATTACTGTAAGAATTACTATAAAAACATATTATGCAACTTCCAGGTATTCTTGCGTCTGGTAAGCCATTTCTTTCTTAAAAGGGCATTATTGCATAATGAAACATATAAGTAAGTGCATTTTTAGATTTTTATTTTGTATTTAGGAATATATTTAATTTCGAATTTACCAATAGTGTATATAATCGCATTGGGACTCTATACACTAAAGAACACACCGGGAAATTCTGGATTTTATGGTAAATGCGTTCTTTTGGATTGCTTTGGGTTCTCAAAAAAATTAGAAAGAATTCAAGAGCCCAATATAAAGAGCAAGATAGCAATCCTCTTGTCTGTTATCCTTTAAAGGGGTAACCCCTTGAATTTTGAATAAAATGGATGATGGAAGGAATTTTAACAGGCACGTACAATGGAATTATTATCCTTATAATAATCGTTACCGGGCTTCCCCTGTGGCGCCGTGGCTGAGAGTCCCCCTGCCGATGCAGGGGACACGGGTTCGTGCCCCGGTCCGGGAGGATCTCACATGCCGTGGAGCAGCTGGGCCCGTGAGCCATGGCCGCCGAACCTGCGTGTCTGGAGCCTGTGCTCCGCAACGGGAGAGGCCACAACAGTGAGAGGCCCGCGTACAGGAAAAAAAAAAGAAAACTCGTTACTAATTTTCAAACGTATAGGTTTGAATGCTAACAAACTTTAAAGTACTTATTTTGCAATATAGAGAAGAGCAAACCTTCATCTTAAGACAGGAAATCTAGCTTTGCTCTCCCCAATTCATGCAGACAAAGTTTTCCAAAATGGAGAATTTTGTAAAATACTTCTACTAACCAGTCTTTCGAAACATATATTACTTTTCAAAATTCCAGAACTGAGACTGCTTTAAATGTCAATTTTGTTTTAGGTACAGCCAACTTTCTATTGTAGACTAGTAGTGACATTTGGTAACTGTACAACGTATGAACGTGTCTATTTTTCTTAATGTCAGAAATATTAGTTTGCAATTTATTCTTATTACCTGCCTTAGAATATAGAGTTCTATGAAGAGAAAGGCATTGTGTTATTTACAGTTGAATCAACGTAACAATCCAGGTTCCGAAATGTTGGAAGTTCTCATTAAATAGTTCATAATTGAAAAATTTATAAATGAATGAACAAGGTGATTTAGCTTATTTTTCTCCTGCATGAATCCTTTATGCTAATAATTCCTGAATCATATTTTCCCTTTATGATCAGATAGTTGTTACAGTGTCCCTCCCTTGCATGGGTGTGTGTGTGTGTGTGCACTCAGATGCACATACACACAGTAATGTCGCAGCTAACGTCATGGGTTTAAAAAAAATATTTGTTTAAGATTTTTTTTTTTTTGATGTGGACCATGTTAAAAGACTTTTATTGAATTTGTTACAATATTGTTACTGTTTTATGTTGTGGTGTTTTGGTTGCAAGCCATGTGAGATCTTAGCTCCCCGACCAGGGATTGAACCCGCCCTCCCTGCATTGGAAGGTGAGGTCTTAACCTCTAGAATGCTAGGAAAGTCCCCATGATGGCCTTTACAGGCCCTAGGATACCATTTCTCAACCCATTAGACTTCCGTGGGCCCGAGGGCTACAACGAATGTTTTGGCCAACAAAGAAGAGGAAAGGGAACTGGAAAAGGGCCAGAACTCATCATGCAGCCTGTGCGCTCTCTCTAGCTAGCCTTCTTGAAGGTTTAATTGACAAAATAGACACTGTCTCTATGGTGATCTTTCTCCCAGAACGTTTTTTAGTACCATTTTTCGACATCAAAGAGTAAAGCTTTAAAGGTAGACTCACCAATGGCTCTCTGCGGGATCTCCTTTGTGTTTATATGATTTAGTATATGCCACCCCTTATCGTTCTAATATATTCTTAAAGTAGAACTCTTTTTATGCCTTCAAAGATCTTTCACCTTCTCAGTCCTGAAGATATCTGTCTGTTCTTCTTGGACAAAACAAAACAAAACAAAACAAAACAAAAAACAAAGAAACCCTGGGCTACAAAATGCTAAGTAGGGATTAAACCACCTCTGACTCTGAATTTTTGAGTTCTTCCTGTCCATGAACCCACAATTATTCACCTTTCTTTAAATATAATTAATGTATATATTTTTAAAAGTCATATGGGAAATAGTAAATGAAAGTTAAGTAATAGAATTAATTGAAGCAGCAGAGGTTAATCACAAAGTATGTGTGTATTTATCCTTGAAGGCATTCATCCCGAACGTGTATACAAATATTTGGACGCTAATGGAAGGGTAAACACGTATCATACTATATTGTACATTTTCAGTTAACATTCATCGTTGTTTTCCGATTGATCCCAGTCTGTGTAGCTATGATGATAATGTTATAAAGAAAGAATGTATCTAATTGATCAACAGTGACAGAGTATTAACAGAAAACGGGCCCATGCTTACTCATCACAATCTTTCATCATGTTGAATGACACATACTCACTCAGTAGTGCTTATATATTTGCAAATACTGATCTACTGAAGCAGGTTGGCTTCGTTTCTCCTTACTTGATCCTGAGTATGGCTTTCAGCACTTCTCAAAACCCTTCACTCTCAACATATTTATATGGTATATTCAAAAAGAAGACAATGGCTGAAAGACTTAATTATTGACTCACTTGCATGCTAACACATTCTTTATAGACTATTTTCCCAGTATGAGTTTTCTGATGTGAATAGCAAGTGAAAGATTTTCCACATCCTCTTTAGAATGGGCATCTCCTCAGTGTGAGCACTTTCTTGTTCAGTCAGGAATAAGGAATCACTGAAGAATGTCCTTCCTTCATTACACTGAGACTATTTTTTCAGTGTGAACCCTGTCATGTCTCATGAGTCCATGACTAATGGAACTCTAGCATCCATTTCATCCGATTTCTTCTCCAGCAGTGATTCGATGGTGTACCCCAAGAGGGCTCTCCTTGTAGTAAACCTTGGGCTGTCTTCTCTACTGTGTCAGGGATGCAGCCCACTCTGAGTTCTCTGTGTATTCTGAGGCTGGAGCTCCACCTGAAGGCTCTTCCACCATGATTCCAGGCTCAGGGTTTCTCTCCACATGACTTTCCTGGCGAGTTAAAAGGGATAATTTCTGGCTGAAGGCTCAATATCACTGATTAGAGGCACAGGGTTTCTACTCGGTTTGAATTCTCGGGTGTTTATAAAAGTGGGAGCTCTGGGTAAAGGCTGCACCACATGGACTCCAGACATAGGGTGTGTCTCCTGTGAGTTTTCTAGTGCGTATAAGCGTGAGAGCTGCATTTAAAGGCTTTTCCACATCCGTTGCATTTGTAGGGTTTCTCATCAGTGTGAATTCTCACCCATGACTAAGGTTATGGCTTTGGCTAAGTGCTTTCTCACATAAATGATATTCATTGTGGTTTCTCTCCTGTGTGAATGTGCTCATGATATTGAAGGGTTGCATGGTCACCGAAAGCTCCTCCACAGTCATTCCAAGCATAGGGCTTCTCCCCCGTTTGAGTTTATTGGTGTGAATAACTGTCAGCTCTCTGGCTGCAGTACCTTTGTAAGGTTCGTCTCCTCCAGTGCGAGCCGTTGGTGTATACATGCGAGGCTTCAGCCGAATTTTTTCACACGTTCAGGACATTTGCAAGAGTCACTCCAGGGTGCACTCTCTCATGTTGTCTAAGGTTGGAGGGTGACTAAATGCCTTCCACCTTCTGAGTTCTGCATGATTTCCCTCTCATATAATTAGCTTAGGTCTCTCGCATTCGGGCTGAAAGTGCAACACACGTGGAGTTAAGGTTGCTGTACGCGAAATGTCCTCATGTTCATCGCATTCTGTGAGCGCTTCTCCAGCATGAAATCCCTGCTGTTGACAAGGAAAGAGAGGCTGTTAAAAATTACTCACATACTACTCATTCAGTCATTTCTCTACATGGGAATTCTAGGCGGCGCCCTCCGTGGTGGTCTTCATTCAAAATCTCCGCATACTAGTTACTTTCACAGGTGATGTTCCTTTGCTGAATTCACACAGATTTTCTGCCTGGTAAACCCTCACTGGTCATAGCCTTCTGATTAAGTTTTAGGTCTTCTTTAGGTTTCCAACACCATATCCAGGAGCTCTGTTTAATCAATTACATTTTCACTGACGCTCAGGTCAGAGTTTGACATGTAATGTCAAGTGACATGGGTCCTCAGATTGTTCCATCCTCCATTAAATGGATAGAAAATCTCCTGGCCACAGGTCCAAGGCCATGGAGGGCAGAGCTAGGGTGGAGGCTCTGATGTTGCTGATTCCCACGTGGGGAGGAACCAAGGTGACTGAGGACAATTGCATCCGGGGGAGCGGGGTGGGCCACAGGGAAGGTGGGGTGCTAAAGACCTGGAATGGGTGTTGGAGAACAAATGACGGTTCCTTTCACCAAGAATTATTAAATAAGAATTTTGGAAGAGGTGTCCTTGCTGTGGAGACAAGACTCTCCAGGAGACCATGGTAAGGGTTACCCGGGAATTAATGTTAATCCTAGGAACTGAATCTTAATAAAACAATAACTGTGAACAGTAAGTCGAATCAAAGTGTAACACCCGATCATTTGCATTGTTTCCTGCCAAATGGAGATATTATGTACTCCCTACATGCCGAGGAGCCAATGCAGCCTTGCTCTTGACCATGGGAGGAAAAATCGTTCCTTCTGTCTGCGCATGCCTGTGGGTAAGCTGGCAGGGGTCACCCCCAGCTGAGTGGTTGGCGATTCATGTCTGGTGTATCTAACAAGATTTTGGAAGCCTGGGTTCTCATGGCTGCTTTCTCTTTCCTCAGATTTATCTGCTTGATTTTCGGATTGGCCCTGCCCAAGGATGCAGGGGAGGGCAGGTGGTGGCAGAGTTCCTGATGATGAAACAACAGGTGAGGAAAAAAAAGAAAAAAACAAAAAAACTTAGTTTGATTCCTGAATTGATCCGTCTTTTGCCAAATGGTCAGGTTTCTACTTTGGGTCCGGATCTTCTAAGTGCACCCAGGAAATATTAACTCCAGTTATGTTCACCACCCTGTCTTTAAGGATACAGCAGGTCAGGGACCAATGTAGAAACACTCTCTTTCCCGACACTTACTTTCACTTCTTCCAGCCTCCATTGAGGCTGTGACCTCACAGAGGACGGGAGAGGTATTTTCCTTCTCTTCTTTTAAAGGTCATCCCTTGGGCTCCGTGGCCTCCTTCATCATGCTACTGGCTGCGGTGGACTTAGGAATGCGGTGAACACAGGGGCTAGAGAATGACTCAGGACAGAAATCTCTAGGCCAGTGGGGAGCAGGCGTTTCATCAGGTGAGTCCTGTGTCATAGGTGCTGTGGTGAGCGGGGGTTTGGTGAGAGAGAGCAATAAAGAATCATTTATTTTTCCTGATTTAAAAAGCTTAACTTTTTACAGACTACTCCTAAACATTTTGACAGCTTCCAAAAGATAAACGTAAGTTCCTTAGCAAAGTTATTCACATAAGTGTTTTCCTTTGTGTTCTTAACCTTCATTCCAATTAGGAAGTTGAATGCAGTGTCTGCAGATTCTTATTTTCTTAATTGTGACTGTGTATGGAGGAGAAGGGCCATAGTACACAGAAGAAAATGTCGAGCGCTGGACAGCAAATGACAGTCTGGAGAGCTCCAGGACCTCACTCCCACACAGAGACATCAGTAAAACAACCAGAACCTGCCTGAATGAGCTGGGGTTCTAGCCCAGGGAACCCCAGAAGTGGGAACAATGGGCTTTCTGATCCCACCATTGGCAGCCCTGGTAAGTGTTCCTATTAGACACGGGTGTGTGTGTGTGCGTGCACGTGTGTTTGTTTCTTTTTCCTGACACCCCTGGACTTGCCGAGTGTGCGTCACTGTTGCATGAAAGCCATGGCCATGTGGTGCTAAAGTTATCAGACCCTCTCAGTCTTGTATCGTCCTGCGTGGCATACATAAAATTTCTCTATTGGGTCCAGATGCAAATGTTCAGTTGTCTCCTTGGCTCCTACCTGCAATGGCATGGGCTTGTCTTGCTTGGGAAAGCAGCTCTAGGCTCATGGAGAGAAGAGCTGCACGGGTGTAGGGTGGGCAGAGAGAATTGGAGAAAGCAAGTGAATTGCTATGGTCTCCTGATCCGGAGATAAGAGGCTGGGCACTGAGGCAACCCAAGTCTTCCGAGTCAGGCTTCTGACTGCAGAATTCTCTACATTACCGTGAGGAGCGCCTCTCCTTCGCGTCAGCCTCCTGCCCAAATCTTCCCAGCCCCGTCCGCTGCTGGGGTCGCGTCGTGCCATGCCGAGCCGGACTGGCAGGCAGGTAGCTCCTAGGCGGACGCCCGGAGACGAACGCGAGCATTTGGGCGGTCGGAGGTGATCCGCCGCCGTCCAGCGATCAGAATCCATCCCGCGGACGTTCAAGCCCGTTGTCGGGAGCCACCTGGCGGCCGCTTTTATATTGTCCCTTCCCTCCTGAGCTTTGGCGAACTTGGCGAGGGATGTGATTCGCCCGCCAGGCGCGGGCCAGAGTTCCGGGAGGCCGGCGACGCTGGCGGCGACCGTCCCGGTGGTGCGGAGCGGTGGGCGATGCCTGCTCTCCCCGGAGACTGAATGTGGAGAGCCGTGTGTTGTGGGGCCGCCGCTGAGCTCCTTGGGCGGGTTAGGGGGAGGTCTGCGCCGGTCGACCAGCACTCCCTGGTGTCCCTTGGCCCGCGGAGACTTCCCCCCACCCGACGTCCTGCTACGCGTGACCAGGAGAGGACGTCCGTGCCCGACGTCGTACTCCGTGTGCCACGATGCGTCGGTGCGTCCTCGCCGCCTTGGGGGCCCGGGTCATGCCGGTGCAGTCGTGGCGGTCTGGCTGCGCAACAGGGGCCACTTCAGTTGCTCCGGGTCCCAGGCGAGGCGGTCCCGGGGGCGCAACTTGCACCGAGGCAGGGGCATGGGATGCCTGTCAACAGACCGCATCCACCCGGCAGCTTAAACGGGCGTCTATGCAGGGAGCTCCCGTCCCAACTTCCTGGTAGCCTCGTCAGCGTGGCGCTTGCGTTTCGAACCTGTTCAGGTCCGCTCACCGCGGTGTGTCGAGGGCAAGCGTGTAGGGCGCTCGTGGAGGGGCGGCAGTTCCTCCTAGGCTTCGGTGGTCCTAAGTGGTAGACGTTTCTCTTTGGGAAACAGGGAAGGCCTGGGGCATACGTGAGAGTCGGGAGGAGACACGAGCCTGAACGCGGTCCTGCAAGGGCGCGGTTGTCGTTAGCTTCCCTGAAGAAGCTCTGCAGACAGTGAACGGCCTAGAGACGCGCGTGCGGAGGGCAGGACCCCCCCAGAGCAAGAAATGGCAACGGCGGTGTCCTGTTTCGAGGACGGGTGTCAGCGGTGTGGCGGTGCGCCTTCGCTCGTGTGCCATCTGGATACTTCCCGTTGAAGTTCACACCAGTTGCACGTCACTTGGCGTTTGCGGCGGCAAGGTCGACCAGATGGGCAGATTTCGCTATTGGGGCAAGGAGAACATTTAGTGAATTGAGGCTCTTTCGGTTGTGCGAGTCACTACAACGTGAACAGTAGTGAAAAGAGAAACCTTAAGATTTACAATAAATCGACATTACTGTAAGAATTACTATAAAAACATATTATGCAACTTCCAGGTATTCTTGCGTCTGGTAAGCCATTTCTTAAAAGGGCATTATTGCATAATGAAACATATAAGTAAGTGCATTTTTAGATTTTTATTTTGTATTTAGGAATATATTTAATTTCGAATTTACCAATAGTGTATATAATCGCATTGGGACTCTATACACTAAAGAACACACCGGGAAATTCTGGATTTTATGGTAAATGCGTTCTTTTGGATTGCTTTGGGTTCTCAAAAAAATTAGAAAGAATTCAAGAGCCCAATATAAAGAGCAAGATAGCAATCCTCTTGTCTGTTATCCTTTAAAGGGGTAACCCCTTGAATTTTGAATAAAATGGATGATGGAAGGAATTTTAACAGGCACGTACAATGGAATTATTATCCTTATAATAATCGTTACCGGGCTTCCCCTGTGGCGCCGTGGCTGAGAGTCCCCCTGCCGATGCAGGGGACACGGGTTCGTGCCCCGGTCCGGGAGGATCTCACATGCCGTGGAGCAGCTGGGCCCGTGAGCCATGGCCGCCGAACCTGCGTGTCTGGAGCCTGTGCTCCGCAACGGGAGAGGCCACAACAGTGAGAGGCCCGCGTAGAGGAAAAAAAAAAGAAAACTCGTTACTAATTTTCAAACGTATAGGTTTGAATGCTAACAAACTTTAAAGTACTTATTTTGCAATATAGAGAAGAGCAAACCTTCATCTTAAGACAGGAAATCTAGCTTTGCTCTCCCCAATTCATGCAGACAAAGTTTTCCAAAATGGAGAATTTTGTAAAATACTTCTACTAACCAGTCTTTCGAAACATATATTACTTTTCAAAATTCCAGAACTGAGACTGCTTTAAATGTCAATTTTGTTTTAGGTACAGCCAACTTTCTATTGTAGACTAGTAGTGACATTTGGTAACTGTACAACGTATGAACGTGTCTATTTTTCTTAATGTCAGAAATATTAGTTTGCAATTTATTCTTATTACCTGCCTTAGAATATAGAGTTCTATGAAGAGAAAGGCATTGTGTTATTTACAGTTGAATCAACGTAACAATCCAGGTTCCGAAATGTTGGAAGTTCTCATTAAATAGTTCATAATTGAAAAATTTATAAATGAATGAACAAGGTGATTTAGCTTATTTTTCTCCTGCATGAATCCTTTATGCTAATAATTCCTGAATCATATTTTCCCTTTATGATCAGATAGTTGTTACAGTGTCCCTCCCTTGCATGGGTGTGTGTGTGTGTGTGCACTCAGATGCACATACACACAGTAATGTCGCAGCTAACGTCATGGGTTTAAAAAAAATATTTGTTTAAGATTTTTTTTTTTTTGATGTGGACCATGTTAAAAGACTTTTATTGAATTTGTTACAATATTGTTACTGTTTTATGTTGTGGTGTTTTGGTTGCAAGCCATGTGAGATCTTAGCTCCCCGACCAGGGATTGAACCCGCCCTCCCTGCATTGGAAGGTGAGGTCTTAACCTCTAGAATGCTAGGAAAGTCCCCATGATGGCCTTTACAGGCCCTAGGATACCATTTCTCAACCCATTAGACTTCCGTGGGCCCGAGGGCTACAACGAATGTTTTGGCCAACAAAGAAGAGGAAAGGGAACTGAAAAGGGGCCAGAACTCATCATGCAGCCTGTGCGCTCTCTCTAGCTAGCCTTCTTGAAGGTTTAATTGACAAAATAGACACTGTCTCTATGGTGATCTTTCTCCCAGAACGTTTTTTAGTACCATTTTTCGACATCAAAGAGTAAAGCTTTAAAGGTAGACTCACCAATGGCTCTCTGCGGGATCTCCTTTGTGTTTATATGATTTAGTATATGCCACCCCTTATCGTTCTAATATATTCTTAAAGTAGAACTCTTTTTATGTCTTCAAAGATCTTTCACCTTCTCAGTCCTGAAGATATCTATCTGTTCTTCTTGGACAAAAAAAAAAAAAAAAAGAAAAAAGAAAAAAGAAAAAAAACAAAAACAAAGAAACCCTGGGCTACAAAATGCTAAGTAGGCATTAAACCACCTCTGACTCTGAATTCTTGAGTTCTTCCTGTCCATGAACCCACAATTACTCACCTTTCTTTAAATATAATTAATGTATATGTTTTCAAAAAGTCATATGGGAAATAGTAAATGAAAGTTAAGTAATAGAATTAATTGAAGCAGCAGAGGTTAATCACAAAGTATGTGTGTATTTATCCTTGAAGGCATTCATCCCGAACGTGTATACAAATATTTGGACGCTAATGGAAGTGTAAACACGTATCATACTATATTGTACATTTTCAGTTAACATTCATCGTTGTTTTCCGATTGATCCCAGTCTGTGTAGCTATGATGATAATGTTATAAAGAAAGAATGTATCTAATTGATCAACAGTGACAGAGTATTAACAGAAAACGGGCCCATGCTTACTCATCACAATCTTTCATCATGTTGAATGACACATACTCACTCAGTAGTGCTTATATATTTGCAAATACTGATCTACTGAAGCAGGTTGGCTTCGTTTCTCCTTACTTGATCCTGAGTATGGCTTTCAGCACTTCTCAAAACCCTTCACTCTCAACATATTTATATGGTATATTCAAAAAGAAGACAATGGCTGAAGGACTTAATTATTGACTCACTTGCATGCTAACACATTCTTTATAGACTATTTTCCCAGTATGGGTTTTCTGATGTGAATAGCAAGTGAAAGATTTTCCACATCCTCTTTAGAATGGGCATCTCCTCAGTGTGAGCACTTTCTTGTTCAGTCAGGAATAAGGAATCACTGAAGAATGTCCTTCCTTCATTACACTGAGACTATTTTTTCAGTGTGAACCCTGTCATGTCTCATGAGTCCATGACTAATGGAACTCTAGCATCCATTTCATCCGATTTCTTCTCCAGCAGTGATTAGATGGTGTACCCCAAGAGGGCTCTCCTTGTAGTAAACCTTGGGCTGTCTTCTCTACTGTGTCAGGGATGCAGCCCACTCTGAGTTCTCTGTGTATTCTGAGGCTGGAGCTCCACCTGAAGGCTCTTCCACCATGATTCCAGGCTCAGGGTTTCTCTCCACATGACTTTCCTGGCGAGTTAAAAGGGATAATTTCTGGCTGAAGGCTCAATATCACTGATTAGAGGCACAGGGTTTCTACTCGGTTTGAATTCTCGGGTGTTTATAAAAGTGGGAGCTCTGGGTAAAGGCTGCACCACATGGACTCCAGACATAGGGTGTGTCTCCTGTGAGTTTTCTAGTGCGTATAAGCGTGAGAGCTGCGTTTAAAGGCTTTTCCACATCCGTTGCATTTGTAGGGTTTCTCATCAGTGTGAATTCTCACCCATGACTAAGGTTATGGCTTTGGCTAAGTGCTTTCTCACATAAATGATATTCATTGTGGTTTCTCTCCTGTGTGAATGTGCTCATGATATTGAAGGGTTGCATGGTCACCGAAAGCTCCTCCACAGTCATTCCAAGCATAGGGCTTCTCCCCCGTTTGAGTTTATTGGTGTGAATAAATGTCAGCTCTCTGGCTGCAGTACCTTTGTAAGGTTCGTCTCCTCCAGTGCGAGCCGTTGGTGTATACATGCGAGGCTTCAGCCGAATTTTTTCACACGTTCAGGACATTTGCAAGAGTCACTCCAGGGTGCACTCTCTCATGTTGTCTAAGGTTGGAGGGTGACTAAATGCCTTCCACCTTCTGAGTTCTGCATGATTTCCCTCTCGTATAATTAGCTTAGGTCTCTCGCATTCGGGCTGAAAGTGCAACACACGTGGAGTTAAGGTTGCTGTACGCGAAATGTCCTCATGTTCATCGCATTCTGTGAGCGCTTCTCCAGCATGAAATCCCTGCTGTTGACAAGGAAAGAGAGGCTGTTAAAAATTACTCACATACTACTCATTCAGTCATTTCTCTACATGGGAATTCTAGGCGGCGCCCTCCGTGGTGGTCTTCATTCAAAATCTCCGCATACTAGTTACTTTCACAGGTGATGTTCCTTTGCTGAATTCACACAGATTTTCTGCCTGGTAAACCCTCACTGGTCATAGCCTTCTGATTAAGTTTTAGGTCTTCTTTAGGTTTCCAACACCATATCCAGGAGCTCTGTTTAATCAATTACATTTTCACTGACGCTCAGGTCAGAGTTTGACATGTAATGTCAAGTGACATGGGTCCTCAGATTGTTCCATCCTCCATTAAATGGATAGAAAATCTCCTGGCCACAGGTCCAAGGCCATGGAGGGCAGAGCTAGGGTGGAGGCTCTGATGTTGCTGATTCCCACGTGGGGAGGAACCAAGGTGACTGAGGACAATTGCATCCGGGGGAGCGGGGTGGGCCACAGGGAAGGTGGGGTGCTAAAGACCTGGAATGGGTGTTGGAGAACAAATGACGGTTCCTTTCACCAAGAATTATTAAATAAGAATTTTGGAAGAGGTGTCCTTGCTGTGGAGACAAGACTCTCCAGGAGACCGTGGTAAGGGTTACCCGGGAATTAATGTTAATCCTAGGAACTGAATCTTAATAAAACAATAACTGTGAACAGTAAGTCGAATCAAAGTGTAACACCCGATCATTTGCATTGTTTCCTGCCAAATGGAGATATTATGTACTCCCTACATGCCGAGGAGCCAATGCAGCCTTGCTCTTGACCATGGGAGGAAAAATCGTTCCTTCTGTCTGCGCATGCCTGTGGGTAAGCTGGCAGGGGTCACCCCCAGCTGAGTGGTTGGCGATTCATGTCTGGTGTATCTAACAAGATTTTGGAAGCCTGGGTTCTCATGGCTGCTTTCTCTTTCCTCAGATTTATCTGCTTGATTTTCGGATTGGCCCTGCCCAAGGATGCAGGGGAGGGCAGGTGGTGGCAGAGTTCCTGATGA
Organism: Mesoplodon mirus; assembly: GCF_964341445.2. Taxonomy (NCBI): domain Eukaryota; kingdom Metazoa; phylum Chordata; class Mammalia; order Artiodactyla; family Ziphiidae; genus Mesoplodon; species Mesoplodon mirus. Next base: position 148,651 of record NW_028295387.1, read on the forward strand.
TGAAACAACAGGTGAGGAAAAAAAAGAAAAAAACAAAAAAACTTAGTTTGATTCCTGAATTGATCCGTCTTTTGCCAAATGGTCAGGTTTCTACTTTGGGTCCGGATCTTCTAAGTGCACCCAGGAAATATTAACTCCAGTTATGTTCACCACCCTGTCTTTAAGGATACAGCAGGTCAGGGACCAATGTAGAAACACTCTCTTTCCCGACACTTACTTTCACTTCTTCCAGCCTCCATTGAGGCTGTGACCTCACAGAGGACGGGAGAGGTATTTTCCTTCTCTTCTTTTAAAGGTCATCCCTTGGGCTCCGTGGCCTCCTTCATCATGCTACTGGCTGCGGTGGACTTAGGAATGCGGTGAACACAGGGGCTAGAGAATGACTCAGGACAGAAATCTCTAGGCCAGTGGGGAGCAGGCGTTTCATCAGGTGAGTCCTGTGTCATAGGTGCTGTGGTGAGCGGGGGTTTGGTGAGAGAGAGCAATAAAGAATCATTTATTTTTCCTGATTTAAAAAGCTTAACTTTTTACAGACTACTCCTAAACATTTTGACAGCTTCCAAAAGATAAACGTAAGTTCCTTAGCAAAGTTATTCACATAAGTGTTTTCCTTTGTGTTCTTAACCTTCATTCCAATTAGGAAGTTGAATGCAGTGTCTGCAGATTCTTATTTTCTTAATTGTGACTGTGTATGGAGGAGAAGGGCCATAGTACACAGAAGAAAATGTCGAGCGCTGGACAGCAAATGACAGTCTGGAGAGCTCCAGGACCTCACTCCCACACAGAGACATCAGTAAAACAACCAGAACCTGCCTGAATGAGCTGGGGTTCTAGCCCAGGGAACCCCAGAAGTGGGAACAATGGGCTTTCTGATCCCACCATTGGCAGCCCTGGTAAGTGTTCCTATTAGACACGGGTGTGTGTGTGTGCGTGCACGTGTGTTTGTTTCTTTTTCCTGACACCCCTGGACTTGCCGAGTGTGCGTCACTGTTGCATGAAAGCCATGGCCATGTGGTGCTAAAGTTATCAGACCCTCTCAGTCTTGTATCGTCCTGCGTGGCATACATAAAATTTCTCTATTGGGTCCAGATGCAAATGTTCAGTTGTCTCCTTGGCTCCTACCTGCAATGGCATGGGCTTGTCTTGCTTGGGAAAGCAGCTCTAGGCTCATGGAGAGAAGAGCTGCACGGGTGTAGGGTGGGCAGAGAGAATTGGAGAAAGCAAGTGAATTGCTATGGTCTCCTGATCCGGAGATAAGAGGCTGGGCACTGAGGCAACCCAAGTCTTCCGAGTCAGGCTTCTGACTGCAGAATTCTCTACATTACCGTGAGGAGCGCCTCTCCTTCGCGTCAGCCTCCTGCCCAAATCTTCCCAGCCCCGTCCGCTGCTGGGGTCGCGTCGTGCCATGCCGAGCCGGACTGGCAGGCAGGTAGCTCCTAGGCGGACGCCCGGAGACGAACGCGAGCATTTGGGCGGTCGGAGGTGATCCGCCGCCGTCCAGCGATCAGAATCCATCCCGCGGACGTTCAAGCCCGTTGTCGGGAGCCACCTGGCGGCCGCTTTTATATTGTCCCTTCCCTCCTGAGCTTTGGCGAACTTGGCGAGGGATGTGATTCGCCCGCCAGGCGCGGGCCAGAGTTCCGGGAGGCCGGCGACGCTGGCGGCGACCGTCCCGGTGGTGCGGAGCGGTGGGCGATGCCTGCTCTCCCCGGAGACTGAATGTGGAGAGCCGTGTGTTGTGGGGCCGCCGCTGAGCTCCTTGGGCGGGTTAGGGGGAGGTCTGCGCCGGTCGACCAGCACTCCCTGGTGTCCCTTGGCCCGCGGAGACTTCCCCCCACCCGACGTCCTGCTACGCGTGACCAGGAGAGGACGTCCGTGCCCGACGTCGTACTCCGTGTGCCACGATGCGTCGGTGCGTCCTCGCCGCCTTGGGGGCCCGGGTCATGCCGGTGCAGTCGTGGCGGTCTGGCTGCGCAACAGGGGCCACTTCAGTTGCTCCGGGTCCCAGGCGAGGCGGTCCCGGGGGCGCAACTTGCACCGAGGCAGGGGCATGGGATGCCTGTCAACAGACCGCATCCACCCGGCAGCTTAAACGGGCGTCTATGCAGGGAGCTCCCGTCCCAACTTCCTGGTAGCCTCGTCAGCGTGGCGCTTGCGTTTCGAACCTGTTCAGGTCCGCTCACCGCGGTGTGTCGAGGGCAAGCGTGTAGGGCGCTCGTGGAGGGGCGGCAGTTCCTCCTAGGCTTCGGTGGTCCTAAGTGGTAGACGTTTCTCTTTGGGAAACAGGGAACGCCTGGGGCATACGTGAGAGTCGGGAGGAGACACGAGCCTGAACGCGGTCCTGCAAGGGCGCGGTTGTCGTTAGCTTCCCTGAAGAAGCTCTGCAGACAGTGAACGGCCTAGAGACGCGCGTGCGGAGGGCAGGACCCCCCCAGAGCAAGAAATGGCAACGGCGGTGTCCTGTTTCGAGGACGGGTGTCAGCGGTGTGGCGGTGCGCCTTCGCTCGTGTGCCATCTGGATACTTCCCGTTGAAGTTCACACCAGTTGCACGTCACTTGGCGTTTGCGGCGGCAAGGTCGACCAGATGGGCAGATTTCGCTATTGGGGCAAGGAGAACATTTAGTGAATTGAGGCTCTTTCGGTTGTGCGAGTCACTACAACGTGAACAGTAGTGAAAAGAGAAACCTTAAGATTTACAATAAATCGACATTACTGTAAGAATTACTATAAAAACATATTATGCAACTTCCAGGTATTCTTGCGTCTGGTAAGCCATTTCTTTCTTAAAAGGGCATTATTGCATAATGAAACATATAAGTAAGTGCATTTTTAGATTTTTATTTTGTATTTAGGAATATATTTAATTTCGAATTTACCAATAGTGTATATAATCGCATTGGGACTCTATACACTAAAGAACACACCGGGAAATTCTGGATTTTATGGTAAATGCGTTCTTTTGGATTGCTTTGGGTTCTCAAAAAAATTAGAAAGAATTCAAGAGCCCAATATAAAGAGCAAGATAGCAATCCTCTTGTCTGTTATCCTTTAAAGGGGTAACCCCTTGAATTTTGAATAAAATGGATGATGGAAGGAATTTTAACAGGCACGTACAATGGAATTATTATCCTTATAATAATCGTTACCGGGCTTCCCCTGTGGCGCCGTGGCTGAGAGTCCCCCTGCCGATGCAGGGGACACGGGTTCGTGCCCCGGTCCGGGAGGATCTCACATGCCGTGGAGCAGCTGGGCCCGTGAGCCATGGCCGCCGAACCTGCGTGTCTGGAGCCTGTGCTCCGCAACGGGAGAGGCCACAACAGTGAGAGGCCCGCGTACAGGAAAAAAAAAAGAAAACTCGTTACTAATTTTCAAACGTATAGGTTTGAATGCTAACAAACTTTAAAGTACTTATTTTGCAATATAGAGAAGAGCAAACCTTCATCTTAAGACAGGAAATCTAGCTTTGCTCTCCCCAATTCATGCAGACAAAGTTTTCCAAAATGGAGAATTTTGTAAAATACTTCTACTAACCAGTCTTTCGAAACATATATTACTTTTCAAAATTCCAGAACTGAGACTGCTTTAAATGTCAATTTTGTTTTAGGTACAGCCAACTTTCTATTGTAGACTAGTAGTGACATTTGGTAACTGTACAACGTATGAACGTGTCTATTTTTCTTAATGTCAGAAATATTAGTTTGCAATTTATTCTTATTACCTGCCTTAGAATATAGAGTTCTATGAAGAGAAAGGCATTGTGTTATTTACAGTTGAATCAACGTAACAATCCAGGTTCCGAAATGTTGGAAGTTCTCATTAAATAGTTCATAATTGAAAAATTTATAAATGAATGAACAAGGTGATTTAGCTTATTTTTCTCCTGCATGAATCCTTTATGCTAATAATTCCTGAATCATATTTTCCCTTTATGATCAGATAGTTGTTACAGTGTCCCTCCCTTGCATGGGTGTGTGTGTGTGTGTGCACTCAGATGCACATACACACAGTAATGTCGCAGCTAACGTCATGGGTTTAAAAAAAATATTTGTTTAAGATTTTTTTTTTTTTGATGTGGACCATGTTAAAAGACTTTTATTGAATTTGTTACAATATTGTTACTGTTTTATGTTGTGGTGTTTTGGTTGCAAGCCATGTGAGATCTTAGCTCCCCGACCAGGGATTGAACCCGCCCTCCCTGCATTGGAAGGTGAGGTCTTAACCTCTAGAATGCTAGGAAAGTCCCCATGATGGCCTTTACAGGCCCTAGGATACCATTTCTCAACCCATTAGACTTCCGTGGGCCCGAGGGCTACAACGAATGTTTTGGCCAACAAAGAAGAGGAAAGGGAACTGGAAAAGGGCCAGAACTCATCATGCAGCCTGTGCGCTCTCTCTAGCTAGCCTTCTTGAAGGTTTAATTGACAAAATAGACACTGTCTCTATGGTGATCTTTCTCCCAGAACGTTTTTTAGTACCATTTTTCGACATCAAAGAGTAAAGCTTTAAAGGTAGACTCACCAATGGCTCTCTGCGGGATCTCCTTTGTGTTTATATGATTTAGTATATGCCACCCCTTATCGTTCTAATATATTCTTAAAGTAGAACTCTTTTTATGCCTTCAAAGATCTTTCACCTTCTCAGTCCTGAAGATATCTGTCTGTTCTTCTTGGACAAAACAAAACAAAACAAAACAAAACAAAAAACAAAGAAACCCTGGGCTACAAAATGCTAAGTAGGGATTAAACCACCTCTGACTCTGAATTTTTGAGTTCTTCCTGTCCATGAACCCACAATTATTCACCTTTCTTTAAATATAATTAATGTATATATTTTTAAAAGTCATATGGGAAATAGTAAATGAAAGTTAAGTAATAGAATTAATTGAAGCAGCAGAGGTTAATCACAAAGTATGTGTGTATTTATCCTTGAAGGCATTCATCCCGAACGTGTATACAAATATTTGGACGCTAATGGAAGGGTAAACACGTATCATACTATATTGTACATTTTCAGTTAACATTCATCGTTGTTTTCCGATTGATCCCAGTCTGTGTAGCTATGATGATAATGTTATAAAGAAAGAATGTATCTAATTGATCAACAGTGACAGAGTATTAACAGAAAACGGGCCCATGCTTACTCATCACAATCTTTCATCATGTTGAATGACACATACTCACTCAGTAGTGCTTATATATTTGCAAATACTGATCTACTGAAGCAGGTTGGCTTCGTTTCTCCTTACTTGATCCTGAGTATGGCTTTCAGCACTTCTCAAAACCCTTCACTCTCAACATATTTATATGGTATATTCAAAAAGAAGACAATGGCTGAAAGACTTAATTATTGACTCACTTGCATGCTAACACATTCTTTATAGACTATTTTCCCAGTATGAGTTTTCTGATGTGAATAGCAAGTGAAAGATTTTCCACATCCTCTTTAGAATGGGCATCTCCTCAGTGTGAGCACTTTCTTGTTCAGTCAGGAATAAGGAATCACTGAAGAATGTCCTTCCTTCATTACACTGAGACTATTTTTTCAGTGTGAACCCTGTCATGTCTCATGAGTCCATGACTAATGGAACTCTAGCATCCATTTCATCCGATTTCTTCTCCAGCAGTGATTCGATGGTGTACCCCAAGAGGGCTCTCCTTGTAGTAAACCTTGGGCTGTCTTCTCTACTGTGTCAGGGATGCAGCCCACTCTGAGTTCTCTGTGTATTCTGAGGCTGGAGCTCCACCTGAAGGCTCTTCCACCATGATTCCAGGCTCAGGGTTTCTCTCCACATGACTTTCCTGGCGAGTTAAAAGGGATAATTTCTGGCTGAAGGCTCAATATCACTGATTAGAGGCACAGGGTTTCTACTCGGTTTGAATTCTCGGGTGTTTATAAAAGTGGGAGCTCTGGGTAAAGGCTGCACCACATGGACTCCAGACATAGGGTGTGTCTCCTGTGAGTTTTCTAGTGCGTATAAGCGTGAGAGCTGCATTTAAAGGCTTTTCCACATCCGTTGCATTTGTAGGGTTTCTCATCAGTGTGAATTCTCACCCATGACTAAGGTTATGGCTTTGGCTAAGTGCTTTCTCACATAAATGATATTCATTGTGGTTTCTCTCCTGTGTGAATGTGCTCATGATATTGAAGGGTTGCATGGTCACCGAAAGCTCCTCCACAGTCATTCCAAGCATAGGGCTTCTCCCCCGTTTGAGTTTATTGGTGTGAATAACTGTCAGCTCTCTGGCTGCAGTACCTTTGTAAGGTTCGTCTCCTCCAGTGCGAGCCGTTGGTGTATACATGCGAGGCTTCAGCCGAATTTTTTCACACGTTCAGGACATTTGCAAGAGTCACTCCAGGGTGCACTCTCTCATGTTGTCTAAGGTTGGAGGGTGACTAAATGCCTTCCACCTTCTGAGTTCTGCATGATTTCCCTCTCATATAATTAGCTTAGGTCTCTCGCATTCGGGCTGAAAGTGCAACACACGTGGAGTTAAGGTTGCTGTACGCGAAATGTCCTCATGTTCATCGCATTCTGTGAGCGCTTCTCCAGCATGAAATCCCTGCTGTTGACAAGGAAAGAGAGGCTGTTAAAAATTACTCACATACTACTCATTCAGTCATTTCTCTACATGGGAATTCTAGGCGGCGCCCTCCGTGGTGGTCTTCATTCAAAATCTCCGCATACTAGTTACTTTCACAGGTGATGTTCCTTTGCTGAATTCACACAGATTTTCTGCCTGGTAAACCCTCACTGGTCATAGCCTTCTGATTAAGTTTTAGGTCTTCTTTAGGTTTCCAACACCATATCCAGGAGCTCTGTTTAATCAATTACATTTTCACTGACGCTCAGGTCAGAGTTTGACATGTAATGTCAAGTGACATGGGTCCTCAGATTGTTCCATCCTCCATTAAATGGATAGAAAATCTCCTGGCCACAGGTCCAAGGCCATGGAGGGCAGAGCTAGGGTGGAGGCTCTGATGTTGCTGATTCCCACGTGGGGAGGAACCAAGGTGACTGAGGACAATTGCATCCGGGGGAGCGGGGTGGGCCACAGGGAAGGTGGGGTGCTAAAGACCTGGAATGGGTGTTGGAGAACAAATGACGGTTCCTTTCACCAAGAATTATTAAATAAGAATTTTGGAAGAGGTGTCCTTGCTGTGGAGACAAGACTCTCCAGGAGACCATGGTAAGGGTTACCCGGGAATTAATGTTAATCCTAGGAACTGAATCTTAATAAAACAATAACTGTGAACAGTAAGTCGAATCAAAGTGTAACACCCGATCATTTGCATTGTTTCCTGCCAAATGGAGATATTATGTACTCCCTACATGCCGAGGAGCCAATGCAGCCTTGCTCTTGACCATGGGAGGAAAAATCGTTCCTTCTGTCTGCGCATGCCTGTGGGTAAGCTGGCAGGGGTCACCCCCAGCTGAGTGGTTGGCGATTCATGTCTGGTGTATCTAACAAGATTTTGGAAGCCTGGGTTCTCATGGCTGCTTTCTCTTTCCTCAGATTTATCTGCTTGATTTTCGGATTGGCCCTGCCCAAGGATGCAGGGGAGGGCAGGTGGTGGCAGAGTTCCTGATGATGAAACAACAGGTGAGGAAAAAAAAGAAAAAAACAAAAAAACTTAGTTTGATTCCTGAATTGATCCGTCTTTTGCCAAATGGTCAGGTTTCTACTTTGGGTCCGGATCTTCTAAGTGCACCCAGGAAATATTAACTCCAGTTATGTTCACCACCCTGTCTTTAAGGATACAGCAGGTCAGGGACCAATGTAGAAACACTCTCTTTCCCGACACTTACTTTCACTTCTTCCAGCCTCCATTGAGGCTGTGACCTCACAGAGGACGGGAGAGGTATTTTCCTTCTCTTCTTTTAAAGGTCATCCCTTGGGCTCCGTGGCCTCCTTCATCATGCTACTGGCTGCGGTGGACTTAGGAATGCGGTGAACACAGGGGCTAGAGAATGACTCAGGACAGAAATCTCTAGGCCAGTGGGGAGCAGGCGTTTCATCAGGTGAGTCCTGTGTCATAGGTGCTGTGGTGAGCGGGGGTTTGGTGAGAGAGAGCAATAAAGAATCATTTATTTTTCCTGATTTAAAAAGCTTAACTTTTTACAGACTACTCCTAAACATTTTGACAGCTTCCAAAAGATAAACGTAAGTTCCTTAGCAAAGTTATTCACATAAGTGTTTTCCTTTGTGTTCTTAACCTTCATTCCAATTAGGAAGTTGAATGCAGTGTCTGCAGATTCTTATTTTCTTAATTGTGACTGTGTATGGAGGAGAAGGGCCATAGTACACAGAAGAAAATGTCGAGCGCTGGACAGCAAATGACAGTCTGGAGAGCTCCAGGACCTCACTCCCACACAGAGACATCAGTAAAACAACCAGAACCTGCCTGAATGAGCTGGGGTTCTAGCCCAGGGAACCCCAGAAGTGGGAACAATGGGCTTTCTGATCCCACCATTGGCAGCCCTGGTAAGTGTTCCTATTAGACACGGGTGTGTGTGTGTGCGTGCACGTGTGTTTGTTTCTTTTTCCTGACACCCCTGGACTTGCCGAGTGTGCGTCACTGTTGCATGAAAGCCATGGCCATGTGGTGCTAAAGTTATCAGACCCTCTCAGTCTTGTATCGTCCTGCGTGGCATACATAAAATTTCTCTATTGGGTCCAGATGCAAATGTTCAGTTGTCTCCTTGGCTCCTACCTGCAATGGCATGGGCTTGTCTTGCTTGGGAAAGCAGCTCTAGGCTCATGGAGAGAAGAGCTGCACGGGTGTAGGGTGGGCAGAGAGAATTGGAGAAAGCAAGTGAATTGCTATGGTCTCCTGATCCGGAGATAAGAGGCTGGGCACTGAGGCAACCCAAGTCTTCCGAGTCAGGCTTCTGACTGCAGAATTCTCTACATTACCGTGAGGAGCGCCTCTCCTTCGCGTCAGCCTCCTGCCCAAATCTTCCCAGCCCCGTCCGCTGCTGGGGTCGCGTCGTGCCATGCCGAGCCGGACTGGCAGGCAGGTAGCTCCTAGGCGGACGCCCGGAGACGAACGCGAGCATTTGGGCGGTCGGAGGTGATCCGCCGCCGTCCAGCGATCAGAATCCATCCCGCGGACGTTCAAGCCCGTTGTCGGGAGCCACCTGGCGGCCGCTTTTATATTGTCCCTTCCCTCCTGAGCTTTGGCGAACTTGGCGAGGGATGTGATTCGCCCGCCAGGCGCGGGCCAGAGTTCCGGGAGGCCGGCGACGCTGGCGGCGACCGTCCCGGTGGTGCGGAGCGGTGGGCGATGCCTGCTCTCCCCGGAGACTGAATGTGGAGAGCCGTGTGTTGTGGGGCCGCCGCTGAGCTCCTTGGGCGGGTTAGGGGGAGGTCTGCGCCGGTCGACCAGCACTCCCTGGTGTCCCTTGGCCCGCGGAGACTTCCCCCCACCCGACGTCCTGCTACGCGTGACCAGGAGAGGACGTCCGTGCCCGACGTCGTACTCCGTGTGCCACGATGCGTCGGTGCGTCCTCGCCGCCTTGGGGGCCCGGGTCATGCCGGTGCAGTCGTGGCGGTCTGGCTGCGCAACAGGGGCCACTTCAGTTGCTCCGGGTCCCAGGCGAGGCGGTCCCGGGGGCGCAACTTGCACCGAGGCAGGGGCATGGGATGCCTGTCAACAGACCGCATCCACCCGGCAGCTTAAACGGGCGTCTATGCAGGGAGCTCCCGTCCCAACTTCCTGGTAGCCTCGTCAGCGTGGCGCTTGCGTTTCGAACCTGTTCAGGTCCGCTCACCGCGGTGTGTCGAGGGCAAGCGTGTAGGGCGCTCGTGGAGGGGCGGCAGTTCCTCCTAGGCTTCGGTGGTCCTAAGTGGTAGACGTTTCTCTTTGGGAAACAGGGAAGGCCTGGGGCATACGTGAGAGTCGGGAGGAGACACGAGCCTGAACGCGGTCCTGCAAGGGCGCGGTTGTCGTTAGCTTCCCTGAAGAAGCTCTGCAGACAGTGAACGGCCTAGAGACGCGCGTGCGGAGGGCAGGACCCCCCCAGAGCAAGAAATGGCAACGGCGGTGTCCTGTTTCGAGGACGGGTGTCAGCGGTGTGGCGGTGCGCCTTCGCTCGTGTGCCATCTGGATACTTCCCGTTGAAGTTCACACCAGTTGCACGTCACTTGGCGTTTGCGGCGGCAAGGTCGACCAGATGGGCAGATTTCGCTATTGGGGCAAGGAGAACATTTAGTGAATTGAGGCTCTTTCGGTTGTGCGAGTCACTACAACGTGAACAGTAGTGAAAAGAGAAACCTTAAGATTTACAATAAATCGACATTACTGTAAGAATTACTATAAAAACATATTATGCAACTTCCAGGTATTCTTGCGTCTGGTAAGCCATTTCTTAAAAGGGCATTATTGCATAATGAAACATATAAGTAAGTGCATTTTTAGATTTTTATTTTGTATTTAGGAATATATTTAATTTCGAATTTACCAATAGTGTATATAATCGCATTGGGACTCTATACACTAAAGAACACACCGGGAAATTCTGGATTTTATGGTAAATGCGTTCTTTTGGATTGCTTTGGGTTCTCAAAAAAATTAGAAAGAATTCAAGAGCCCAATATAAAGAGCAAGATAGCAATCCTCTTGTCTGTTATCCTTTAAAGGGGTAACCCCTTGAATTTTGAATAAAATGGATGATGGAAGGAATTTTAACAGGCACGTACAATGGAATTATTATCCTTATAATAATCGTTACCGGGCTTCCCCTGTGGCGCCGTGGCTGAGAGTCCCCCTGCCGATGCAGGGGACACGGGTTCGTGCCCCGGTCCGGGAGGATCTCACATGCCGTGGAGCAGCTGGGCCCGTGAGCCATGGCCGCCGAACCTGCGTGTCTGGAGCCTGTGCTCCGCAACGGGAGAGGCCACAACAGTGAGAGGCCCGCGTAGAGGAAAAAAAAAAGAAAACTCGTTACTAATTTTCAAACGTATAGGTTTGAATGCTAACAAACTTTAAAGTACTTATTTTGCAATATAGAGAAGAGCAAACCTTCATCTTAAGACAGGAAATCTAGCTTTGCTCTCCCCAATTCATGCAGACAAAGTTTTCCAAAATGGAGAATTTTGTAAAATACTTCTACTAACCAGTCTTTCGAAACATATATTACTTTTCAAAATTCCAGAACTGAGACTGCTTTAAATGTCAATTTTGTTTTAGGTACAGCCAACTTTCTATTGTAGACTAGTAGTGACATTTGGTAACTGTACAACGTATGAACGTGTCTATTTTTCTTAATGTCAGAAATATTAGTTTGCAATTTATTCTTATTACCTGCCTTAGAATATAGAGTTCTATGAAGAGAAAGGCATTGTGTTATTTACAGTTGAATCAACGTAACAATCCAGGTTCCGAAATGTTGGAAGTTCTCATTAAATAGTTCATAATTGAAAAATTTATAAATGAATGAACAAGGTGATTTAGCTTATTTTTCTCCTGCATGAATCCTTTATGCTAATAATTCCTGAATCATATTTTCCCTTTATGATCAGATAGTTGTTACAGTGTCCCTCCCTTGCATGGGTGTGTGTGTGTGTGTGCACTCAGATGCACATACACACAGTAATGTCGCAGCTAACGTCATGGGTTTAAAAAAAATATTTGTTTAAGATTTTTTTTTTTTTGATGTGGACCATGTTAAAAGACTTTTATTGAATTTGTTACAATATTGTTACTGTTTTATGTTGTGGTGTTTTGGTTGCAAGCCATGTGAGATCTTAGCTCCCCGACCAGGGATTGAACCCGCCCTCCCTGCATTGGAAGGTGAGGTCTTAACCTCTAGAATGCTAGGAAAGTCCCCATGATGGCCTTTACAGGCCCTAGGATACCATTTCTCAACCCATTAGACTTCCGTGGGCCCGAGGGCTACAACGAATGTTTTGGCCAACAAAGAAGAGGAAAGGGAACTGAAAAGGGGCCAGAACTCATCATGCAGCCTGTGCGCTCTCTCTAGCTAGCCTTCTTGAAGGTTTAATTGACAAAATAGACACTGTCTCTATGGTGATCTTTCTCCCAGAACGTTTTTTAGTACCATTTTTCGACATCAAAGAGTAAAGCTTTAAAGGTAGACTCACCAATGGCTCTCTGCGGGATCTCCTTTGTGTTTATATGATTTAGTATATGCCACCCCTTATCGTTCTAATATATTCTTAAAGTAGAACTCTTTTTATGTCTTCAAAGATCTTTCACCTTCTCAGTCCTGAAGATATCTATCTGTTCTTCTTGGACAAAAAAAAAAAAAAAAAAGAAAAAAGAAAAAAGAAAAAAAACAAAAACAAAGAAACCCTGGGCTACAAAATGCTAAGTAGGCATTAAACCACCTCTGACTCTGAATTCTTGAGTTCTTCCTGTCCATGAACCCACAATTACTCACCTTTCTTTAAATATAATTAATGTATATGTTTTCAAAAAGTCATATGGGAAATAGTAAATGAAAGTTAAGTAATAGAATTAATTGAAGCAGCAGAGGTTAATCACAAAGTATGTGTGTATTTATCCTTGAAGGCATTCATCCCGAACGTGTATACAAATATTTGGACGCTAATGGAAGTGTAAACACGTATCATACTATATTGTACATTTTCAGTTAACATTCATCGTTGTTTTCCGATTGATCCCAGTCTGTGTAGCTATGATGATAATGTTATAAAGAAAGAATGTATCTAATTGATCAACAGTGACAGAGTATTAACAGAAAACGGGCCCATGCTTACTCATCACAATCTTTCATCATGTTGAATGACACATACTCACTCAGTAGTGCTTATATATTTGCAAATACTGATCTACTGAAGCAGGTTGGCTTCGTTTCTCCTTACTTGATCCTGAGTATGGCTTTCAGCACTTCTCAAAACCCTTCACTCTCAACATATTTATATGGTATATTCAAAAAGAAGACAATGGCTGAAAGACTTAATTATTGACTCACTTGCATGCTAACACATTCTTTATAGACTATTTTCCCAGTATGAGTTTTCTGATGTGAATAGCAAGTGAAAGATTTTCCACATCCTCTTTAGAATGGGCATCTCCTCAGTGTGAGCACTTTCTTGTTCAGTCAGGAATAAGGAATCACTGAAGAATGTCCTTCCTTCATTACACTGAGACTATTTTTTCAGTGTGAACCCTGTCATGTCTCATGAGTCCATGACTAATGGAACTCTAGCATCCATTTCATCCGATTTCTTCTCCAGCAGTGATTCGATGGTGTACCCCAAGAGGGCTCTCCTTGTAGTAAACCTTGGGCTGTCTTCTCTACTGTGTCAGGGATGCAGCCCACTCTGAGTTCTCTGTGTATTCTGAGGCTGGAGCTCCACCTGAAGGCTCTTCCACCATGATTCCAGGCTCAGGGTTTCTCTCCACATGACTTTCCTGGCGAGTTAAAAGGGATAATTTCTGGCTGAAGGCTCAATATCACTGATTAGAGGCACAGGGTTTCTACTCGGTTTGAATTCTCGGGTGTTTATAAAAGTGGGAGCTCTGGGTAAAGGCTGCACCACATGGACTCCAGACATAGGGTGTGTCTCCTGTGAGTTTTCTAGTGCGTATAAGCGTGAGAGCTGCGTTTAAAGGCTTTTCCACATCCGTTGCATTTGTAGGGTTTCTCATCAGTGTGAATTCTCACCCATGACTAAGGTTATGGCTTTGGCTAAGTGCTTTCTCACATAAATGATATTCATTGTGGTTTCTCTCCTGTGTGAATGTGCTCATGATATTGAAGGGTTGCATGGTCACCGAAAGCTCCTCCACAGTCATTCCAAGCATAGGGCTTCTCCCCCGTTTGAGTTTATTGGTGTGAATAACTGTCAGCTCTCTGGCTGCAGTACCTTTGTAAGGTTCGTCTCCTCCAGTGCGAGCCGTTGGTGTATACATGCGAGGCTTCAGCCGAATTTTTTCACACGTTCAGGACATTTGCAAGAGTCACTCCAGGGTGCACTCTCTCATGTTGTCTAAGGTTGGAGGGTGACTAAATGCCTTCCACCTTCTGAGTTCTGCATGATTTCCCTCTCGTATAATTAGCTTAGGTCTCTCGCATTCGGGCTGAAAGTGCAACACACGTGGAGTTAAGGTTGCTGTACGCGAAATGTCCTCATGTTCATCGCATTCTGTGAGCGCTTCTCCAGCATGAAATCCCTGCTGTTGACAAGGAAAGAGAGGCTGTTAAAAATTACTCACATACTACTCATTCAGTCATTTCTCTACATGGGAATTCTAGGCGGCGCCCTCCGTGGTGGTCTTCATTCAAAATCTCCGCATACTAGTTACTTTCACAGGTGATGTTCCTTTGCTGAATTCACACAGATTTTCTGCCTGGTAAACCCTCACTGGTCATAGCCTTCTGATTAAGTTTTAGGTCTTCTTTAGGTTTCCAACACCATATCCAGGAGCTCTGTTTAATCAATTACATTTTCACTGACGCTCAGGTCAGAGTTTGACATGTAATGTCAAGTGACATGGGTCCTCAGATTGTTCCATCCTCCATTAAATGGATAGAAAATCTCCTGGCCACAGGTCCAAGGCCATGGAGGGCAGAGCTAGGGTGGAGGCTCTGATGTTGCTGATTCCCACGTGGGGAGGAACCAAGGTGACTGAGGACAATTGCATCCGGGGGAGCGGGGTGGGCCACAGGGAAGGTGGGGTGCTAAAGACCTGGAATGGGTGTTGGAGAACAAATGACGGTTCCTTTCACCAAGAATTATTAAATAAGAATTTTGGAAGAGGTGTCCTTGCTGTGGAGACAAGACTCTCCAGGAGACCATGGTAAGGGTTACCCGGGAATTAATGTTAATCCTAGGAACTGAATCTTAATAAAACAATAACTGTGAACAGTAAGTCGAATCAAAGTGTAACACCCGATCATTTGCATTGTTTCCTGCCAAATGGAGATATTATGTACTCCCTACATGCCGAGGAGCCAATGCAGCCTTGCTCTTGACCATGGGAGGAAAAATCGTTCCTTCTGTCTGCGCATGCCTGTGGGTAAGCTGGCAGGGGTCACCCCCAGCTGAGTGGTTGGCGATTCATGTCTGGTGTATCTAACAAGATTTTGGAAGCCTGGGTTCTCATGGCTGCTTTCTCTTTCCTCAGATTTATCTGCTTGATTTTCGGATTGGCCCTGCCCAAGGATGCAGGGGAGGGCAGGTGGTGGCAGAGTTCCTGATGATGAAACAACAGGTGAGGAAAAAAAAGAAAAAAACAAAAAAACTTAGTTTGATTCCTGAATTGATCCGTCTTTTGCCAAATGGTCAGGTTTCTACTTTGGGTCCGGATCTTCTAAGTGCACCCAGGAAATATTAACTCCAGTTATGTTCACCACCCTGTCTTTAAGGATACAGCAGGTCAGGGACCAATGTAGAAACACTCTCTTTCCCGACACTTACTTTCACTTCTTCCAGCCTCCATTGAGGCTGTGACCTCACAGAGGACGGGAGAGGTATTTTCCTTCTCTTCTTTTAAAGGTCATCCCTTGGGCTCCGTGGCCTCCTTCATCATGCTACTGGCTGCGGTGGACTTAGGAATGCGGTGAACACAGGGGCTAGAGAATGACTCAGGACAGAAATCTCTAGGCCAGTGGGGAGCAGGCGTTTCATCAGGTGAGTCCTGTGTCATAGGTGCTGTGGTGAGCGGGGGTTTGGTGAGAGAGAGCAATAAAGAATCATTTATTTTTCCTGATTTAAAAAGCTTAACTTTTTACAGACTACTCCTAAACATTTTGACAGCTTCCAAAAGATAAACGTAAGTTCCTTAGCAAAGTTATTCACATAAGTGTTTTCCTTTGTGTTCTTAACCTTCATTCCAATTAGGAAGTTGAATGCAGTGTCTGCAGATTCTTATTTTCTTAATTGTGACTGTGTATGGAGGAGAAGGGCCATAGTACACAGAAGAAAATGTCGAGCGCTGGACAGCAAATGACAGTCTGGAGAGCTCCAGGACCTCACTCCCACACAGAGACATCAGTAAAACAACCAGAACCTGCCTGAATGAGCTGGGGTTCTAGCCCAGGGAACCCCAGAAGTGGGAACAATGGGCTTTCTGATCCCACCATTGGCAGCCCTGGTAAGTGTTCCTATTAGACACGGGTGTGTGTGTGTGCGCGCACGTGTGTTTGTTTCTTTTTCCTGACACCCCTGGACTTGCCGAGTGTGCGTCACTGTTGCATGAAAGCCATGGCCATGTGGTGCTAAAGTTATCAGACCCTCTCAGTCTTGTATCGTCCTGCGTGGCATACATAAAATTTCTCTATTGGGTCCAGATGCAAATGTTCAGTTGTCTCCTTGGCTCCTACCTGCAATGGCATGGGCTTGTCTTGCTTGGGAAAGCAGCTCTAGGCTCATGGAGAGAAGAGCTGCACGGGTGTAGGGTGGGCAGAGAGAATTGGAGAAAGCAAGTGAATTGCTATGGTCTCCTGATCCGGAGATAAGAGGCTGGGCACTGAGGCAACCCAAGTCTTCCGAGTCAGGCTTCTGACTGCAGAATTCTCTACATTACCGTGAGGAGCGCCTCTCCTTCGCGTCAGCCTCCTGCCCAAATCTTCCCAGCCCCGTCCGCTGCTGGGGTCGCGTCGTGCCATGCCGAGCCGGACTGGCAGGCAGGTAGCTCCTAGGCGGACGCCCGGAGACGAACGCGAGCATTTGGGCGGTCGGAGGTGATCCGCCGCCGTCCAGCGATCAGAATCCATCCCGCGGACGTTCAAGCCCGTTGTCGGGAGCCACCTGGCGGCCGCTTTTATATTGTCCCTTCCCTCCTGAGCTTTGGCGAACTTGGCGAGGGATGTGATTCGCCCGCCAGGCGCGGGCCAGAGTTCCGGGAGGCCGGCGACGCTGGCGGCGACCGTCCCGGTGGTGCGGAGCGGTGGGCGATGCCTGCTCTCCCCGGAGACTGAATGTGGAGAGCCGTGTGTTGTGGGGCCGCCGCTGAGCTCCTTGGGCGGGTTATGGGGAGGTCTGCGCCGGTCGACCAGCACTCCCTGGTGTCCCTTGGCCCGCGGAGACTCCCCCCCACCCGACGTCCTGCTACGCGTGACCAGGAGAGGACGTCCGTGCCCGACGTCGTACTCCGTGTGCCACGATGCGTCGGTGCGTCCTCGCCGCCTTGGGGGCCCGGGTCATGCCGGTGCAGTCGTGGCGGTCTGGCTGCGCAACAGGGGCCACTTCAGTTGCTCCGGGTCCCAGGCGAGGCGGTCCCGGGGGCGCAACTTGCACCGAGGCAGGGGCATGGGATGCCTGTCAACAGACCGCATCCACCCGGCAGCTTAAACGGGCGTCTATGCAGGGAGCTCCCGTCCCAACTTCCTGGTAGCCTCGTCAGCGTGGCGCTTGCGTTTCGAACCTGTTCAGGTCCGCTCACCGCGGTGTGTCGAGGGCAAGCGTGTAGGGCGCTCGTGGAGGGGCGGCAGTTCCTCCTAGGCTTCGGTGGTCCTAAGTGGTAGACGTTTCTCTTTGGGAAACAGGGAACGCCTGGGGCATACGTGAGAGTCGGGAGGAGACACGAGCCTGAACGCGGTCCTGCAAGGGCGCGGTTGTCGTTAGCTTCCCTGAAGAAGCTCTGCAGACAGTTAACGGCCTAGAGACGCGCGTGCGGAGGGCAGGACCCCCCCAGAGCAAGAAATGGCAACGGCGGTGTCCTGTTTCGAGGACGGGTGTCAGCGGTGTGGCGGTGCGCCTTCGCTCGTGTGCCATCTGGATACTTCCCGTTGAAGTTCACACCAGTTGCACGTCACTTGGCGTTTGCGGCGGCAAGGTCGACCAGATGGGCAGATTTCGCTATTGGGGCAAGGAGAACATTTAGTGAATTGAGGCTCTTTCGGTTGTGCGAGTCACTACAACGTGAACAGTAGTGAAAAGAGAAACCTTAAGATTTACAATAAATCGACATTACTGTAAGAATTACTATAAAAACATATTATGCAACTTCCAGGTATTCTTGCGTCTGGTAAGCCATTTCTTTCTTAAAAGGGCATTATTGCATAATGAAACATATAAGTAAGTGCATTTTTAGATTTTTATTTTGTATTTAGGAATATATTTAATTTCGAATTTACCAATAGTGTATATAATCGCATTGGGACTCTATACACTAAAGAACACACCGGGAAATTCTGGATTTTATGGTAAATGCGTTCTTTTGGATTGCTTTGGGTTCTCAAAAAAATTAGAAAGAATTCAAGAGCCCAATATAAAGAGCAAGATAGCAATCCTCTTGTCTGTTATCCTTTAAAGGGGTAACCCCTTGAATTTTGAATAAAATGGATGATGGAAGGAATTTTAACAGGCACGTACAATGGAATTATTATCCTTATAATAATCGTTACCAGGCTTCCCCTGTGGCGCCGTGGCTGAGAGTCCCCCTGCCGATGCAGGGGACACGGGTTCGTGCCCCGGTCCGGGAGGATCTCACATGCCGTGGAGCAGCTGGGCCCGTGAGCCATGGCCGCTGAACCTGCGTGTCTGGAGCCTGTGCTCCGCAACGGGAGAGGCCACAACAGTGAGAGGCCCGCGTACAGGAAAAAAAAAAGAAAACTCGTTACTAATTTTCAAACGTATAGGTTTGAATGCTAACAAACTTTAAAGTACTTATTTTGCAATATAGAGAAGAGCAAACCTTCATCTTAAGACAGGAAATCTAGCTTTGCTCTCCCCAATTCATGCAGACAAAGTTTTCCAAAATGGAGAATTTTGTAAAATACTTTTACTAACCAGTCTTTCGAAACATATATTACTTTTCAAAATTCCAGAACTGAGACTGCTTTAAATGTCAATTTTGTTTTAGGTACAGCCAACTTTCTATTGTAGACTAGTAGTGACATTTGGTAACTGTACAACGTATGAACGTGTCTATTTTTCTTAATGTCAGAAATATTAGTTTGCAATTTATTCTTATTACCTGCCTTAGAATATAGAGTTCTATGAAGAGAAAGGCATTGTGTTATTTACAGTTGAATCAACGTAACAATCCAGGTTCCGAAATGTTGGAAGTTCTCATTAAATAGTTCATAATTGAAAAATTTATAAATGAATGAACAAGGTGATTTAGCTTATTTTTCTCCTGCATGAATCCTTTATGCTAATAATTCCTGAATCATATTTTCCCTTTATGATCAGATAGTTGTTACAGTGTCCCTCCCTTGCATGGGTGTGTGTGTGTGTGTGCACTCAGATGCACGTACACACAGTAATGTCGCAGCTAACGTCATGGGTTTAAAAAAAATATTTGTTTAAGATTTTTTTTTTTTGATGTGGACCATGTTAAAAGACTTTTATTCAATTTGTTACAATATTGTTACTGTTTTATGTTGTGGTGTTTTGGTTGCAAGCCATGTGAGATCTTAGCTCCCCGACCAGGGATTGAACCCGCCCTCCCTGCATTGGAAGGTGAGGTCTTAACCTCTAGAATGCTAGGAAAGTCCCCATGATGGCCTTTACAGGCCCTAGGATACCATTTCGCAACCCATTAGACTTCCGTGGGCCCGAGGGCTACAACGAATGTTTTGGCCAACAAAGAAGAGGAAAGGGAACTGGAAAAGGGCCAGAACTCATCATGCAGCCTGTGCGCTCTCTCTAGCTAGCCTTCTTGAAGGTTTAATTGACAAAATAGACACTGTCTCTATGGTGATCTTTCTCCCAGAACGTTTTTTAGTACCATTTTTCGACATCAAAGAGTAAAGCTTTAAAGGTAGACTCACCAATGGCTCTCTGCGGGATCTCCTTTGTGTTTATATGATTTAGTATATGCCACCCCTTATCGTTCTAATATATTCTTAAAGTAGAACTATTTTTATGCCTTCAAAGATCTTTCACCTTCTCAGTCCTGAAGATATCTGTCTGTTCTTCTTGGACAAAACAAAACAAAACAAAACAAAACAAAAAACAAAGAAACCCTGGGCTACAAAATGCTAAGTAGGGATTAAACCACCTCTGACTCTGAATTTTTGAGTTCTTCCTGTCCATGAACCCACAATTATTCACCTTTCTTTAAATATAATTAATGTATATATTTTTAAAAGTCATATGGGAAATAGTAAATGAAAGTTAAGTAATAGAATTAATTGAAGCAGCAGAGGTTAATCACAAAGTATGTGTGTATTTATCCTTGAAGGCATTCATCCCGAACGTGTATACAAATATTTGGACGCTAATGGAAGGGTAAACACGTATCATACTATATTGTACATTTTCAGTTAACATTCATCGTTGTTTTCCGATTGATCCCAGTCTGTGTAGCTATGATGATAATGTTATAAAGAAAGAATGTATCTAATTGATCAACAGTGACAGAGTATTAACAGAAAACGGGCCCATGCTTACTCATCACAATCTTTCATCATGCTGAATGACACATACTCACTCAGTAGTGCTTATATATTTGCAAATACTGATCTACTGAAGCAGGTTGGCTTCGTTTCTCCTTACTTGATCCTGAGTATGGCTTTCAGCACTTCTCAAAACCCTTCACTCTCAACATATTTATATGGTATATTCAAAAAGAAGACAATGGCTGAAGGACTTAATTATTGACTCACTTGCATGCTAACACATTCTTTATAGACTATTTTCCCAGTATGGGTTTTCTGATGTGAATAGCAAGTGAAAGATTTTCCACATCCTCTTTAGAATGGGCATCTCCTCAGTGTGAGCACTTTCTTGTTCAGTCAGGAATAAGGAATCACTGAAGAATGTCCTTCCTTCATTACACTGAGACTATTTTTTCAGTGTGAACCCTGTCATGTCTCATGAGTCCATGACTAATGGAACTCTAGCATCCATTTCATCCGATTTCTTCTCCAGCAGTGATTAGATGGTGTACCCCAAGAGGGCTCTCCTTGTAGTAAACCTTGGGCTGTCTTCTCTACTGTGTCAGGGATGCAGCCCACTCTGAGTTCTCTGTGTATTCTGAGGCTGGAGCTCCACCTGAAGGCTCTTCCACCATGATTCCAGGCTCAGGGTTTCTCTCCACATGACTTTCCTGGCGAGTTAAAAGGGATAATTTCTGGCTGAAGGCTCAATATCACTGATTAGAGGCACAGGGTTTCTACTCGGTTTGAATTCTCGGGTGTTTATAAAAGTGGGAGCTCTGGGTAAAGGCTGCACCACATGGACTCCAGACATAGGGTGTGTCTCCTGTGAGTTTTCTAGTGCGTATAAGCGTGAGAGCTGCGTTTAAAGGCTTTTCCACATCCGTTGCATTTGTAGGGTTTCTCATCAGTGTGAATTCTCACCCATGACTAAGGTTATGGCTTTGGCTAAGTGCTTTCTCACATAAATGATATTCATTGTGGTTTCTCTCCTGTGTGAATGTGCTCATGATATTGAAGGGTTGCATGGTCACCGAAAGCTCCTCCACAGTCATTCCAAGCATAGGGCTTCTCCCCCGTTTGAGTTTATTGGTGTGAATAAATGTCAGCTCTCTGGCTGCAGTACCTTTGTAAGGTTCGTCTCCTCCAGTGCGAGCCGTTGGTGTATACATGCGAGGCTTCAGCCGAATTTTTTCACACGTTCAGGACATTTGCAAGAGTCACTCCAGGGTGCACTCTCTCATGTTGTCTAAGGTTGGAGGGTGACTAAATGCCTTCCACCTTCTGAGTTCTGCATGATTTCCCTCTCGTATAATTAGCTTAGGTCTCTCGCATTCGGGCTGAAAGTGCAACACACGTGGAGTTAAGGTTGCTGTACGCGAAATGTCCTCATGTTCATCGCATTCTGTGAGCGCTTCTCCAGCATGAAATCCCTGCTGTTGACAAGGAAAGAGAGGCTGTTAAAAATTACTCACATACTACTCATTCAGTCATTTCTCTACATGGGAATTCTAGGCGGCGCCCTCCGTGGTGGTCTTCATTCAAAATCTCCGCATACTAGTTACTTTCACAGGTGATGTTCCTTTGCTGAATTCACACAGATTTTCTGCCTGGTAAACCCTCACTGGTCATAGCCTTCTGATTAAGTTTTAGGTCTTCTTTAGGTTTCCAACACCATATCCAGGAGCTCTGTTTAATCAATTACATTTTCACTGACGCTCAGGTCAGAGTTTGACATGTAATGTCAAGTGACATGGGTCCTCAGATTGTTCCATCCTCCATTAAATGGATAGAAAATCTCCTGGCCACAGGTCCAAGGCCATGGAGGGCAGAGCTAGGGTGGAGGCTCTGATGTTGCTGATTCCCACGTGGGGAGGAACCAAGGTGACTGAGGACAATTGCATCCGGGGGAGCGGGGTGGGCCACAGGGAAGGTGGGGTGCTAAAGACCTGGAATGGGTGTTGGAGAACAAATGACGGTTCCTTTCACCAAGAATTATTAAATAAGAATTTTGGAAGAGGTGTCCTTGCTGTGGAGACAAGACTCTCCAGGAGACCGTGGTAAGGGTTACCTGGGAATTAATGTTAATCCTAGGAACTGAATCTTAATAAAACAATAACTGTGAACAGTAAGTCGAATCAAAGTGTAACACCCGATCATTTGCATTGTTTCCTGCCAAATGGAGATATTATGTACTCCCTACATGCCGAGGAGCCAATGCAGCCTTGCTCTTGACCATGGGAGGAAAAATCGTTCCTTCTGTCTGCGCATGCCTGTGGGTAAGCTGGCAGGGGTCACCCCCAGCTGAGTGGTTGGCGATTCATGTCTGGTGTATCTAACAAGATTTTGGAAGCCCGGGTTCTCATGGCTGCTTTCTCTTTCCTCAGATTTATCTGCTTGATTTTCGGATTGGCCCTGCCCAAGGATGCAGGGGAGGGCAGGTGGTGGCAGAGTTCCTGATGATGAAACAACAGGTGAGGAAAAAAAAGAAAAAAACAAAAAAACTTAGTTTGATTCCTGAATTGATCCGTCTTTTGCCAAATGGTCAGGTTTCTACTTTGGGTCCGGATCTTCTAAGTGCACCCAGGAAATATTAACTCCAGTTATGTTCACCACCCTGTCTTTAAGGATACAGCAGGTCAGGGACCAATGTAGAAACACTCTCTTTCCCGACACTTACTTTCACTTCTTCCAGCCTCCATTGAGGCTGTGACCTCACAGAGGACGGGAGAGGTATTTTCCTTCTCTTCTTTTAAAGGTCATCCCTTGGGCTCCGTGGCCTCCTTCATCATGCTACTGGCTGCGGTGGACTTAGGAATGCGGTGAACACAGGGGCTAGAGAATGACTCAGGACAGAAATCTCTAGGCCAGTGGGGAGCAGGCGTTTCATCAGGTGAGTCCTGTGTCATAGGTGCTGTGGTGAGCGGGGGTTTGGTGAGAGGGAGCAATAAAGAATCATTGATTTTTCCTGATTTCAAAAGCTTAACTTTTTACAGACTACTCCTAAACATTTTGACAGCTTCCAAAAGATAAACGTAAGTTCCTTAGCAAAGTTATTCACATAAGTGTTTTCCTTTGTGTTCTTAAGCTTCATTCCAATTAGGAAGTTGAATGCAGTGTCTGCAGATTCTTATTTTCTTAATTGTGACTGTGTATGGAGGAGAAGGGCCATAGTACACAGAAGAAAATGTCGAGCGCTGGACAGCAAATGACAGTCTGGAGAGCTCCAGGACCTCACTCCCACACAGAGACATCAGTAAAACAACCAGGACCTGCCTGAATGAGCTGGGGTTCTAGCCCAGGGAACCCCAGAAGTGGGAACAATGGGCTTTCTGATCCCACCATTGGCAGCCCTGGTAAGTGTTCCTATTAGACACGGGTGTGTGTGTGTGTGTGTGTGTGTGTGTGTGTGTGTGTGCGTGCACGTGTGTTTGTTTCATTTTCCTGACACCCCTGGACTTGCCGAGCGTGCGTCACTGTTGCATGAAAGCCATGGCCATGTGGTGCTAAAGTTATCAGACCCTCTCAGTCTTGTATCTTCCTGTGTTGCATACATAAAATTTCTCTAATGGGTCCAGATGCAAATGTTCAGTTGTCTCCTTGGCTCCTACCTGCAATGGCATGGGCTTGTCTTGCTTGGGAAAGCAGCTCTAGGCTCATGGAGAGAAGAGCTGCACGGGTGTAGGGTGGGCAGAGAGAATTGGAGAAAGCAAGTGAATTGCTATGGTCTCCTGATCCGGAGGTAAGAGGCTGGGCACTGAGGCAACCCAAGTCTTCCGAGTCAGGCTTCTGACTGCAGAATTCTCTACATTACCGTGAGGAGCGCCTCTCCTTCGCGTCAGCCTCCTGCCCAAATCTTCCCAGCCCCGTCCGCTGCTGGGGTCGCGTCGTGCCATGCCGAGCCGGACTGGCAGGCAGGTAGCTCCTAGGCGGACGCCCGGAGACGAACGCGAGCATTTGGGCGGTCGGAGGTGATCCGCCGCCGTCCAGCGATCAGAATCCATCCCGCGGACGTTCAAGCCCGTTGTCGGGAGCCACCTGGCGGCCGCTTTTATATTGTCCCTTCCCTCCTGAGCTTTGGCGAACTTGGCGAGGGATGTGATTCGCCCGCCAGGCGCGGGCCAGAGTTCCGGGAGGCCCGCGACGCTGGCGGCGACCGTCCCGGTGGTGCGGAGCGGTGGGCGATGCCTGCTCTCCCCGGAGATTGAATGTGGAGAGCCGTGTGTTGTGGGGCCGCCGCTGAGCTCCTTGGGCGGGTTAGGGGGAGGTCTGCGCCGGTCGACCAGCACTCCCTGGTGTCCCTTGGCCCGCGGAGACTCCCCCCCACCCGACGTCCTGCTACGCGTGACCAGGAGAGGACGTCCGTGCCCGACGTCGTACTCCGTGTGCCACGATGCGTCGGTGCGTCCTCGCCGCCTTGGGGGCCCGGGTCATGCCGGTGCAGTCGTGGCGGTCTGGCTGCGCAACAGGGGCCACTTCAGTTGCTCCGGGTCCCAGGCGAGGCGGTCCCGGGGGCGCAACTTGCACCGAGGCAGGGGCATGGGATGCCTGTCAACAGACCGCATCCACCCGGCAGCTTAAACGGGCGTCTATGCAGGGAGCTCCCGTCCCAACTTCCTGGTAGCCTCGTCAGCGTGGCGCTTGCGTTTCGAACCTGTTCAGGTCCGCTCACCGCGGTGTGTCGAGGGCAAGCGTGTAGGGCGCTCGTGGAGGGGCGGCAGTTCCTCCTAGGCTTCGGTGGTCCTAAGTGGTAGACGTTTCTCTTTGGGAAACAGGGAACGCCTGGGGCATACGTGAGAGTCGGGAGGAGACACGAGCCTGAACGCGGTCCTGCAAGGGCGCGGTTGTCGTTAGCTTCCCTGAAGAAGCTCTGCAGACAGTGAACGGCCTAGAGACGCGCGTGCGGAGGGCAGGACCCCCCCAGAGCAAGAAATGGCAACGGCGGTGTCCTGTTTCGAGGACGGGTGTCAGCGGTGTGGCGGTGCGCCTTCGCTCGTGTGCCATCTGGATACTTCCCGTTGAAGTTCACACCAGTTGCACGTCACTTGGCGTTTGCGGCGGCAAGGTCGACCAGATGGGCAGATTTCGCTATTGGGGCAAGGAGAACATTTAGTGAATTGAGGCTCTTTCGGTTGTGCGAGTCACTACAACGTGAACAGTAGTGAAAAGAGAAACCTTAAGATTTACAATAAATCGACATTACTGTAAGAATTACTATAAAAACATATTATGCAACTTCCAGGTATTCTTGCGTCTGGTAAGCCATTTCTTTCTTAAAAGGGCATTATTGCATAATGAAACATATAAGTAAGTGCATTTTTAGATTTTTATTTTGTATTTAGGAATATATTTAATTTCGAATTTACCAATAGTGTATATAATCGCATTGGGACTCTATACACTAAAGAACACACCGGGAAATTCTGGATTTTATGGTAAATGCGTTCTTTTGGATTGCTTTGGGTTCTCAAAAAAATTAGAAAGAATTCAAGAGCCCAATATAAAGAGCAAGATAGCAATCCTCTTGTCTGTTATCCTTTAAAGGGGTAACCCCTTGAATTTTGAATAAAATGGATGATGGAAGGAATTTTAACAGGCACGTACAATGGAATTATTATCCTTATAATAATCGTTACCAGGCTTCCCCTGTGGCGCCGTGGCTGAGAGTCCCCCTGCCGATGCAGGGGACACGGGTTCGTGCCCCGGTCCGGGAGGATCTCACATGCCGTGGAGCAGCTGGGCCCGTGAGCCATGGCCGCTGAACCTGCGTGTCTGGAGCCTGTGCTCCGCAACGGGAGAGGCCACAACAGTGAGAGGCCCGCGTACAGGAAAAAAAAAAGAAAACTCGTTACTAATTTTCAAACGTATAGGTTTGAATGCTAACAAACTTTAAAGTACTTATTTTGCAATATAGAGAAGAGCAAACCTTCATCTTAAGACAGGAAATCTAGCTTTGCTCTCCCCAATTCATGCAGACAAAGTTTTCCAAAATGGAGAATTTTGTAAAATACTTTTACTAACCAGTCTTTCGAAACATATATTACTTTTCAAAATTCCAGAACTGAGACTGCTTTAAATGTCAATTTTGTTTTAGGTACAGCCAACTTTCTATTGTAGACTAGTAGTGACATTTGGTAACTGTACAACGTATGAACGTGTCTATTTTTCTTAATGTCAGAAATATTAGTTTGCAATTTATTCTTATTACCTGCCTTAGAATATAGAGTTCTATGAAGAGAAAGGCATTGTGTTATTTACAGTTGAATCAACGTAACAATCCAGGTTCCGAAATGTTGGAAGTTCTCATTAAATAGTTCATAATTGAAAAATTTATAAATGAATGAACAAGGTGATTTAGCTTATTTTTCTCCTGCATGAATCCTTTATGCTAATAATTCCTGAATCATATTTTCCCTTTATGATCAGATAGTTGTTACAGTGTCCCTCCCTTGCATGGGTGTGTGTGTGTGTGTGCACTCAGATGCACATACACACAGTAATGTCGCAGCTAACGTCATGGGTTTAAAAAAAATATTTGTTTAAGATTTTTTTTTTTGATGTGGACCATGTTAAAAGACTTTTATTGAATTTGTTACAATATTGTTACTGTTTTATGTTGTGGTGTTTTGGTTGCAAGCCATGTGAGATCTTAGCTCCCCGACCAGGGATTGAACCCGCCCTCCCTGCATTGGAAGGTGAGGTCTTAACCTCTAGAATGCTAGGAAAGTCCCCATGATGGCCTTTACAGGCCCTAGGATACCATTTCTCAACCCATTAGACTTCCGTGGGCCCGAGGGCTACAACGAATGTTTTGGCCAACAAAGAAGAGGAAAGGGAACTGAAAAGGGGCCAGAACTCATCATGCAGCCTGTGCGCTCTCTCTAGCTAGCCTTCTTGAAGGTTTAATTGACAAAATAGACACTGTCTCTATGGTGATCTTTCTCCCAGAACGTTTTTTAGTACCATTTTTCGACATCAAAGAGTAAAGCTTTAAAGGTAGACTCACCAATGGCTCTCTGCGGGATCTCCTTTGTGTTTATATGATTTAGTATATGCCACCCCTTATCGTTCTAATATATTCTTAAAGTAGAACTCTTTTTATGTCTTCAAAGATCTTTCACCTTCTCAGTCCTGAAGATATCTATCTGTTCTTCTTGGACAAAAAAAAAAAAAAAAAAGAAAAAAGAAAAAAGAAAAAAAACAAAAACAAAGAAACCCTGGGCTACAAAATGCTAAGTAGGCATTAAACCACCTCTGACTCTGAATTCTTGAGTTCTTCCTGTCCATGAACCCACAATTACTCACCTTTCTTTAAATATAATTAATGTATATGTTTTCAAAAAGTCATATGGGAAATAGTAAATGAAAGTTAAGTAATAGAATTAATTGAAGCAGCAGAGGTTAATCACAAAGTATGTGTGTATTTATCCTTGAAGGCATTCATCCCGAACGTGTATACAAATATTTGGACGCTAATGGAAGTGTAAACACGTATCATACTATATTGTACATTTTCAGTTAACATTCATCGTTGTTTTCCGATTGATCCCAGTCTGTGTAGCTATGATGATAATGTTATAAAGAAAGAATGTATCTAATTGATCAACAGTGACAGAGTATTAACAGAAAACGGGCCCATGCTTACTCATCACAATCTTTCATCATGTTGAATGACACATACTCACTCAGTAGTGCTTATATATTTGCAAATACTGATCTACTGAAGCAGGTTGGCTTCGTTTCTCCTTACTTGATCCTGAGTATGGCTTTCAGCACTTCTCAAAACCCTTCACTCTCAACATATTTATATGGTATATTCAAAAAGAAGACAATGGCTGAAAGACTTAATTATTGACTCACTTGCATGCTAACACATTCTTTATAGACTATTTTCCCAGTATGAGTTTTCTGATGTGAATAGCAAGTGAAAGATTTTCCACATCCTCTTTAGAATGGGCATCTCCTCAGTGTGAGCACTTTCTTGTTCAGTCAGGAATAAGGAATCACTGAAGAATGTCCTTCCTTCATTACACTGAGACTATTTTTTCAGTGTGAACCCTGTCATGTCTCATGAGTCCATGACTAATGGAACTCTAGCATCCATTTCATCCGATTTCTTCTCCAGCAGTGATTCGATGGTGTACCCCAAGAGGGCTCTCCTTGTAGTAAACCTTGGGCTGTCTTCTCTACTGTGTCAGGGATGCAGCCCACTCTGAGTTCTCTGTGTATTCTGAGGCTGGAGCTCCACCTGAAGGCTCTTCCACCATGATTCCAGGCTCAGGGTTTCTCTCCACATGACTTTCCTGGCGAGTTAAAAGGGATAATTTCTGGCTGAAGGCTCAATATCACTGATTAGAGGCACAGGGTTTCTACTCGGTTTGAATTCTCGGGTGTTTATAAAAGTGGGAGCTCTGGGTAAAGGCTGCACCACATGGACTCCAGACATAGGGTGTGTCTCCTGTGAGTTTTCTAGTGCGTATAAGCGTGAGAGCTGCGTTTAAAGGCTTTTCCACATCCGTTGCATTTGTAGGGTTTCTCATCAGTGTGAATTCTCACCCATGACTAAGGTTATGGCTTTGGCTAAGTGCTTTCTCACATAAATGATATTCATTGTGGTTTCTCTCCTGTGTGAATGTGCTCATGATATTGAAGGGTTGCATGGTCACCGAAAGCTCCTCCACAGTCATTCCAAGCATAGGGCTTCTCCCCCGTTTGAGTTTATTGGTGTGAATAACTGTCAGCTCTCTGGCTGCAGTACCTTTGTAAGGTTCGTCTCCTCCAGTGCGAGCCGTTGGTGTATACATGCGAGGCTTCAGCCGAATTTTTTCACACGTTCAGGACATTTGCAAGAGTCACTCCAGGGTGCACTCTCTCATGTTGTCTAAGGTTGGAGGGTGACTAAATGCCTTCCACCTTCTGAGTTCTGCATGATTTCCCTCTCGTATAATTAGCTTAGGTCTCTCGCATTCGGGCTGAAAGTGCAACACACGTGGAGTTAAGGTTGCTGTACGCGAAATGTCCTCATGTTCATCGCATTCTGTGAGCGCTTCTCCAGCATGAAATCCCTGCTGTTGACAAGGAAAGAGAGGCTGTTAAAAATTACTCACATACTACTCATTCAGTCATTTCTCTACATGGGAATTCTAGGCGGCGCCCTCCGTGGTGGTCTTCATTCAAAATCTCCGCATACTAGTTACTTTCACAGGTGATGTTCCTTTGCTGAATTCACACAGATTTTCTGCCTGGTAAACCCTCACTGGTCATAGCCTTCTGATTAAGTTTTAGGTCTTCTTTAGGTTTCCAACACCATATCCAGGAGCTCTGTTTAATCAATTACATTTTCACTGACGCTCAGGTCAGAGTTTGACATGTAATGTCAAGTGACATGGGTCCTCAGATTGTTCCATCCTCCATTAAATGGATAGAAAATCTCCTGGCCACAGGTCCAAGGCCATGGAGGGCAGAGCTAGGGTGGAGGCTCTGATGTTGCTGATTCCCACGTGGGGAGGAACCAAGGTGACTGAGGACAATTGCATCCGGGGGAGCGGGGTGGGCCACAGGGAAGGTGGGGTGCTAAAGACCTGGAATGGGTGTTGGAGAACAAATGACGGTTCCTTTCACCAAGAATTATTAAATAAGAATTTTGGAAGAGGTGTCCTTGCTGTGGAGACAAGACTCTCCAGGAGACCATGGTAAGGGTTACCCGGGAATTAATGTTAATCCTAGGAACTGAATCTTAATAAAACAATAACTGTGAACAGTAAGTCGAATCAAAGTGTAACACCCGATCATTTGCATTGTTTCCTGCCAAATGGAGATATTATGTACTCCCTACATGCCGAGGAGCCAATGCAGCCTTGCTCTTGACCATGGGAGGAAAAATCGTTCCTTCTGTCTGCGCATGCCTGTGGGTAAGCTGGCAGGGGTCACCCCCAGCTGAGTGGTTGGCGATTCATGTCTGGTGTATCTAACAAGATTTTGGAAGCCTGGGTTCTCATGGCTGCTTTCTCTTTCCTCAGATTTATCTGCTTGATTTTCGGATTGGCCCTGCCCAAGGATGCAGGGGAGGGCAGGTGGTGGCAGAGTTCCTGATGATGAAACAACAGGTGAGGAAAAAAAAGAAAAAAACAAAAAAACTTAGTTTGATTCCTGAATTGATCCGTCTTTTGCCAAATGGTCAGGTTTCTACTTTGGGTCCGGATCTTCTAAGTGCACCCAGGAAATATTAACTCCAGTTATGTTCACCACCCTGTCTTTAAGGATACAGCAGGTCAGGGACCAATGTAGAAACACTCTCTTTCCCGACACTTACTTTCACTTCTTCCAGCCTCCATTGAGGCTGTGACCTCACAGAGGACGGGAGAGGTATTTTCCTTCTCTTCTTTTAAAGGTCATCCCTTGGGCTCCGTGGCCTCCTTCATCATGCTACTGGCTGCGGTGGACTTAGGAATGCGGTGAACACAGGGGCTAGAGAATGACTCAGGACAGAAATCTCTAGGCCAGTGGGGAGCAGGCGTTTCATCAGGTGAGTCCTGTGTCATAGGTGCTGTGGTGAGCGGGGGTTTGGTGAGAGAGAGCAATAAAGAATCATTTATTTTTCCTGATTTAAAAAGCTTAACTTTTTACAGACTACTCCTAAACATTTTGACAGCTTCCAAAAGATAAACGTAAGTTCCTTAGCAAAGTTATTCACATAAGTGTTTTCCTTTGTGTTCTTAACCTTCATTCCAATTAGGAAGTTGAATGCAGTGTCTGCAGATTCTTATTTTCTTAATTGTGACTGTGTATGGAGGAGAAGGGCCATAGTACACAGAAGAAAATGTCGAGCGCTGGACAGCAAATGACAGTCTGGAGAGCTCCAGGACCTCACTCCCACACAGAGACATCAGTAAAACAACCAGAACCTGCCTGAATGAGCTGGGGTTCTAGCCCAGGGAACCCCAGAAGTGGGAACAATGGGCTTTCTGATCCCACCATTGGCAGCCCTGGTAAGTGTTCCTATTAGACACGGGTGTGTGTGTGTGCGCGCACGTGTGTTTGTTTCTTTTTCCTGACACCCCTGGACTTGCCGAGTGTGCGTCACTGTTGCATGAAAGCCATGGCCATGTGGTGCTAAAGTTATCAGACCCTCTCAGTCTTGTATCGTCCTGCGTGGCATACATAAAATTTCTCTATTGGGTCCAGATGCAAATGTTCAGTTGTCTCCTTGGCTCCTACCTGCAATGGCATGGGCTTGTCTTGCTTGGGAAAGCAGCTCTAGGCTCATGGAGAGAAGAGCTGCACGGGTGTAGGGTGGGCAGAGAGAATTGGAGAAAGCAAGTGAATTGCTATGGTCTCCTGATCCGGAGATAAGAGGCTGGGCACTGAGGCAACCCAAGTCTTCCGAGTCAGGCTTCTGACTGCAGAATTCTCTACATTACCGTGAGGAGCGCCTCTCCTTCGCGTCAGCCTCCTGCCCAAATCTTCCCAGCCCCGTCCGCTGCTGGGGTCGCGTCGTGCCATGCCGAGCCGGACTGGCAGGCAGGTAGCTCCTAGGCGGACGCCCGGAGACGAACGCGAGCATTTGGGCGGTCGGAGGTGATCCGCCGCCGTCCAGCGATCAGAATCCATCCCGCGGACGTTCAAGCCCGTTGTCGGGAGCCACCTGGCGGCCGCTTTTATATTGTCCCTTCCCTCCTGAGCTTTGGCGAACTTGGCGAGGGATGTGATTCGCCCGCCAGGCGCGGGCCAGAGTTCCGGGAGGCCGGCGACGCTGGCGGCGACCGTCCCGGTGGTGCGGAGCGGTGGGCGATGCCTGCTCTCCCCGGAGACTGAATGTGGAGAGCCGTGTGTTGTGGGGCCGCCGCTGAGCTCCTTGGGCGGGTTATGGGGAGGTCTGCGCCGGTCGACCAGCACTCCCTGGTGTCCCTTGGCCCGCGGAGACTCCCCCCCACCCGACGTCCTGCTACGCGTGACCAGGAGAGGACGTCCGTGCCCGACGTCGTACTCCGTGTGCCACGATGCGTCGGTGCGTCCTCGCCGCCTTGGGGGCCCGGGTCATGCCGGTGCAGTCGTGGCGGTCTGGCTGCACAACAGGGGCCACTTCAGTTGCTCCGGGTCCCAGGCGAGGCGGTCCCGGGGGCGCAACTTGCACCGAGGCAGGGGCATGGGATGCCTGTCAACAGACCGCATCCACCCGGCAGCTTAAACGGGCGTCTATGCAGGGAGCTCCCGTCCCAACTTCCTGGTAGCCTCGTCAGCGTGGCGCTTGCGTTTCGAACCTGTTCAGGTCCGCTCACCGCGGTGTGTCGAGGGCAAGCGTGTAGGGCGCTCGTGGAGGGGCGGCAGTTCCTCCTAGGCTTCGGTGGTCCTAAGTGGTAGACGTTTCTCTTTGGGAAACAGGGAACGCCTGGGGCATACGTGAGAGTCGGGAGGAGACACGAGCCTGAACGCGGTCCTGCAAGGGCGCGGTTGTCGTTAGCTTCCCTGAAGAAGCTCTGCAGACAGTTAACGGCCTAGAGACGCGCGTGCGGAGGGCAGGACCCCCCCAGAGCAAGAAATGGCAACGGCGGTGTCCTGTTTCGAGGACGGGTGTCAGCGGTGTGGCGGTGCGCCTTCGCTCGTGTGCCATCTGGATACTTCCCGTTGAAGTTCACACCAGTTGCACGTCACTTGGCGTTTGCGGCGGCAAGGTCGACCAGATGGGCAGATTTCGCTATTGGGGCAAGGAGAACATTTAGTGAATTGAGGCTCTTTCGGTTGTGCGAGTCACTACAACGTGAACAGTAGTGAAAAGAGAAACCTTAAGATTTACAATAAATCGACATTACTGTAAGAATTACTATAAAAACATATTATGCAACTTCCAGGTATTCTTGCGTCTGGTAAGCCATTTCTTTCTTAAAAGGGCATTATTGCATAATGAAACATATAAGTAAGTGCATTTTTAGATTTTTATTTTGTATTTAGGAATATATTTAATTTCGAATTTACCAATAGTGTATATAATCGCATTGGGACTCTATACACTAAAGAACACACCGGGAAATTCTGGATTTTATGGTAAATGCGTTCTTTTGGATTGCTTTGGGTTCTCAAAAAAATTAGAAAGAATTCAAGAGCCCAATATAAAGAGCAAGATAGCAATCCTCTTGTCTGTTATCCTTTAAAGGGGTAACCCCTTGAATTTTGAATAAAATGGATGATGGAAGGAATTTTAACAGGCACGTACAATGGAATTATTATCCTTATAATAATCGTTACCAGGCTTCCCCTGTGGCGCCGTGGCTGAGAGTCCCCCTGCCGATGCAGGGGACACGGGTTCGTGCCCCGGTCCGGGAGGATCTCACATGCCGTGGAGCAGCTGGGCCCGTGAGCCATGGCCGCTGAACCTGCGTGTCTGGAGCCTGTGCTCCGCAACGGGAGAGGCCACAACAGTGAGAGGCCCGCGTACAGGAAAAAAAAAAGAAAACTCGTTACTAATTTTCAAACGTATAGGTTTGAATGCTAACAAACTTTAAAGTACTTATTTTGCAATATAGAGAAGAGCAAACCTTCATCTTAAGACAGGAAATCTAGCTTTGCTCTCCCCAATTCATGCAGACAAAGTTTTCCAAAATGGAGAATTTTGTAAAATACTTTTACTAACCAGTCTTTCGAAACATATATTACTTTTCAAAATTCCAGAACTGAGACTGCTTTAAATGTCAATTTTGTTTTAGGTACAGCCAACTTTCTATTGTAGACTAGTAGTGACATTTGGTAACTGTACAACGTATGAACGTGTCTATTTTTCTTAATGTCAGAAATATTAGTTTGCAATTTATTCTTATTACCTGCCTTAGAATATAGAGTTCTATGAAGAGAAAGGCATTGTGTTATTTACAGTTGAATCAACGTAACAATCCAGGTTCCGAAATGTTGGAAGTTCTCATTAAATAGTTCATAATTGAAAAATTTATAAATGAATGAACAAGGTGATTTAGCTTATTTTTCTCCTGCATGAATCCTTTATGCTAATAATTCCTGAATCATATTTTCCCTTTATGATCAGATAGTTGTTACAGTGTCCCTCCCTTGCATGGGTGTGTGTGTGTGTGTGCACTCAGATGCACATACACACAGTAATGTCGCAGCTAACGTCATGGGTTTAAAAAAAATATTTGTTTAAGATTTTTTTTTTTGATGTGGACCATGTTAAAAGACTTTTATTGAATTTGTTACAATATTGTTACTGTTTTATGTTGTGGTGTTTTGGTTGCAAGCCATGTGAGATCTTAGCTCCCCGACCAGGGATTGAACCCGCCCTCCCTGCATTGGAAGGTGAGGTCTTAACCTCTAGAATGCTAGGAAAGTCCCCATGATGGCCTTTACAGGCCCTAGGATACCATTTCTCAACCCATTAGACTTCCGTGGGCCCGAGGGCTACAACGAATGTTTTGGCCAACAAAGAAGAGGAAAGGGAACTGAAAAGGGGCCAGAACTCATCATGCAGCCTGTGCGCTCTCTCTAGCTAGCCTTCTTGAAGGTTTAATTGACAAAATAGACACTGTCTCTATGGTGATCTTTCTCCCAGAACGTTTTTTAGTACCATTTTTCGACATCAAAGAGTAAAGCTTTAAAGGTAGACTCACCAATGGCTCTCTGCGGGATCTCCTTTGTGTTTATATGATTTAGTATATGCCACCCCTTATCGTTCTAATATATTCTTAAAGTAGAACTCTTTTTATGTCTTCAAAGATCTTTCACCTTCTCAGTCCTGAAGATATCTATCTGTTCTTCTTGGACAAAAAAAAAAAAAAAAAAGAAAAAAGAAAAAAGAAAAAAAACAAAAACAAAGAAACCCTGGGCTACAAAATGCTAAGTAGGCATTAAACCACCTCTGACTCTGAATTCTTGAGTTCTTCCTGTCCATGAACCCACAATTACTCACCTTTCTTTAAATATAATTAATGTATATGTTTTCAAAAAGTCATATGGGAAATAGTAAATGAAAGTTAAGTAATAGAATTAATTGAAGCAGCAGAGGTTAATCACAAAGTATGTGTGTATTTATCCTTGAAGGCATTCATCCCGAACGTGTATACAAATATTTGGACGCTAATGGAAGTGTAAACACGTATCATACTATATTGTACATTTTCAGTTAACATTCATCGTTGTTTTCCGATTGATCCCAGTCTGTGTAGCTATGATGATAATGTTATAAAGAAAGAATGTATCTAATTGATCAACAGTGACAGAGTATTAACAGAAAACGGGCCCATGCTTACTCATCACAATCTTTCATCATGTTGAATGACACATACTCACTCAGTAGTGCTTATATATTTGCAAATACTGATCTACTGAAGCAGGTTGGCTTCGTTTCTCCTTACTTGATCCTGAGTATGGCTTTCAGCACTTCTCAAAACCCTTCACTCTCAACATATTTATATGGTATATTCAAAAAGAAGACAATGGCTGAAAGACTTAATTATTGACTCACTTGCATGCTAACACATTCTTTATAGACTATTTTCCCAGTATGAGTTTTCTGATGTGAATAGCAAGTGAAAGATTTTCCACATCCTCTTTAGAATGGGCATCTCCTCAGTGTGAGCACTTTCTTGTTCAGTCAGGAATAAGGAATCACTGAAGAATGTCCTTCCTTCATTACACTGAGACTATTTTTTCAGTGTGAACCCTGTCATGTCTCATGAGTCCATGACTAATGGAACTCTAGCATCCATTTCATCCGATTTCTTCTCCAGCAGTGATTCGATGGTGTACCCCAAGAGGGCTCTCCTTGTAGTAAACCTTGGGCTGTCTTCTCTACTGTGTCAGGGATGCAGCCCACTCTGAGTTCTCTGTGTATTCTGAGGCTGGAGCTCCACCTGAAGGCTCTTCCACCATGATTCCAGGCTCAGGGTTTCTCTCCACATGACTTTCCTGGCGAGTTAAAAGGGATAATTTCTGGCTGAAGGCTCAATATCACTGATTAGAGGCACAGGGTTTCTACTCGGTTTGAATTCTCGGGTGTTTATAAAAGTGGGAGCTCTGGGTAAAGGCTGCACCACATGGACTCCAGACATAGGGTGTGTCTCCTGTGAGTTTTCTAGTGCGTATAAGCGTGAGAGCTGCGTTTAAAGGCTTTTCCACATCCGTTGCATTTGTAGGGTTTCTCATCAGTGTGAATTCTCACCCATGACTAAGGTTATGGCTTTGGCTAAGTGCTTTCTCACATAAATGATATTCATTGTGGTTTCTCTCCTGTGTGAATGTGCTCATGATATTGAAGGGTTGCATGGTCACCGAAAGCTCCTCCACAGTCATTCCAAGCATAGGGCTTCTCCCCCGTTTGAGTTTATTGGTGTGAATAACTGTCAGCTCTCTGGCTGCAGTACCTTTGTAAGGTTCGTCTCCTCCAGTGCGAGCCGTTGGTGTATACATGCGAGGCTTCAGCCGAATTTTTTCACACGTTCAGGACATTTGCAAGAGTCACTCCAGGGTGCACTCTCTCATGTTGTCTAAGGTTGGAGGGTGACTAAATGCCTTCCACCTTCTGAGTTCTGCATGATTTCCCTCTCGTATAATTAGCTTAGGTCTCTCGCATTCGGGCTGAAAGTGCAACACACGTGGAGTTAAGGTTGCTGTACGCGAAATGTCCTCATGTTCATCGCATTCTGTGAGCGCTTCTCCAGCATGAAATCCCTGCTGTTGACAAGGAAAGAGAGGCTGTTAAAAATTACTCACATACTACTCATTCAGTCATTTCTCTACATGGGAATTCTAGGCGGCGCCCTCCGTGGTGGTCTTCATTCAAAATCTCCGCATACTAGTTACTTTCACAGGTGATGTTCCTTTGCTGAATTCACACAGATTTTCTGCCTGGTAAACCCTCACTGGTCATAGCCTTCTGATTAAGTTTTAGGTCTTCTTTAGGTTTCCAACACCATATCCAGGAGCTCTGTTTAATCAATTACATTTTCACTGACGCTCAGGTCAGAGTTTGACATGTAATGTCAAGTGACATGGGTCCTCAGATTGTTCCATCCTCCATTAAATGGATAGAAAATCTCCTGGCCACAGGTCCAAGGCCATGGAGGGCAGAGCTAGGGTGGAGGCTCTGATGTTGCTGATTCCCACGTGGGGAGGAACCAAGGTGACTGAGGACAATTGCATCCGGGGGAGCGGGGTGGGCCACAGGGAAGGTGGGGTGCTAAAGACCTGGAATGGGTGTTGGAGAACAAATGACGGTTCCTTTCACCAAGAATTATTAAATAAGAATTTTGGAAGAGGTGTCCTTGCTGTGGAGACAAGACTCTCCAGGAGACCATGGTAAGGGTTACCCGGGAATTAATGTTAATCCTAGGAACTGAATCTTAATAAAACAATAACTGTGAACAGTAAGTCGAATCAAAGTGTAACACCCGATCATTTGCATTGTTTCCTGCCAAATGGAGATATTATGTACTCCCTACATGCCGAGGAGCCAATGCAGCCTTGCTCTTGACCATGGGAGGAAAAATCGTTCCTTCTGTCTGCGCATGCCTGTGGGTAAGCTGGCAGGGGTCACCCCCAGCTGAGTGGTTGGCGATTCATGTCTGGTGTATCTAACAAGATTTTGGAAGCCTGGGTTCTCATGGCTGCTTTCTCTTTCCTCAGATTTATCTGCTTGATTTTCGGATTGGCCCTGCCCAAGGATGCAGGGGAGGGCAGGTGGTGGCAGAGTTCCTGATGATGAAACAACAGGTGAGGAAAAAAAAGAAAAAAACAAAAAAACTTAGTTTGATTCCTGAATTGATCCGTCTTTTGCCAAATGGTCAGGTTTCTACTTTGGGTCCGGATCTTCTAAGTGCACCCAGGAAATATTAACTCCAGTTATGTTCACCACCCTGTCTTTAAGGATACAGCAGGTCAGGGACCAATGTAGAAACACTCTCTTTCCCGACACTTACTTTCACTTCTTCCAGCCTCCATTGAGGCTGTGACCTCACAGAGGACGGGAGAGGTATTTTCCTTCTCTTCTTTTAAAGGTCATCCCTTGGGCTCCGTGGCCTCCTTCATCATGCTACTGGCTGCGGTGGACTTAGGAATGCGGTGAACACAGGGGCTAGAGAATGACTCAGGACAGAAATCTCTAGGCCAGTGGGGAGCAGGCGTTTCATCAGGTGAGTCCTGTGTCATAGGTGCTGTGGTGAGCGGGGGTTTGGTGAGAGAGAGCAATAAAGAATCATTTATTTTTCCTGATTTAAAAAGCTTAACTTTTTACAGACTACTCCTAAACATTTTGACAGCTTCCAAAAGATAAACGTAAGTTCCTTAGCAAAGTTATTCACATAAGTGTTTTCCTTTGTGTTCTTAACCTTCATTCCAATTAGGAAGTTGAATGCAGTGTCTGCAGATTCTTATTTTCTTAATTGTGACTGTGTATGGAGGAGAAGGGCCATAGTACACAGAAGAAAATGTCGAGCGCTGGACAGCAAATGACAGTCTGGAGAGCTCCAGGACCTCACTCCCACACAGAGACATCAGTAAAACAACCAGAACCTGCCTGAATGAGCTGGGGTTCTAGCCCAGGGAACCCCAGAAGTGGGAACAATGGGCTTTCTGATCCCACCATTGGCAGCCCTGGTAAGTGTTCCTATTAGACACGGGTGTGTGTGTGTGCGCGCACGTGTGTTTGTTTCTTTTTCCTGACACCCCTGGACTTGCCGAGTGTGCGTCACTGTTGCATGAAAGCCATGGCCATGTGGTGCTAAAGTTATCAGACCCTCTCAGTCTTGTATCGTCCTGCGTGGCATACATAAAATTTCTCTATTGGGTCCAGATGCAAATGTTCAGTTGTCTCCTTGGCTCCTACCTGCAATGGCATGGGCTTGTCTTGCTTGGGAAAGCAGCTCTAGGCTCATGGAGAGAAGAGCTGCACGGGTGTAGGGTGGGCAGAGAGAATTGGAGAAAGCAAGTGAATTGCTATGGTCTCCTGATCCGGAGATAAGAGGCTGGGCACTGAGGCAACCCAAGTCTTCCGAGTCAGGCTTCTGACTGCAGAATTCTCTACATTACCGTGAGGAGCGCCTCTCCTTCGCGTCAGCCTCCTGCCCAAATCTTCCCAGCCCCGTCCGCTGCTGG
Source organism: Mesoplodon mirus (assembly GCF_964341445.2). Lineage (NCBI taxonomy): Eukaryota > Metazoa > Chordata > Mammalia > Artiodactyla > Ziphiidae > Mesoplodon > Mesoplodon mirus. The sequence goes on from NW_028295387.1 coordinate 188,065, forward strand.
GGTCGCGTCGTGCCATGCCGAGCCGGACTGGCAGGCAGGTAGCTCCTAGGCGGACGCCCGGAGACGAACGCGAGCATTTGGGCGGTCGGAGGTGATCCGCCGCCGTCCAGCGATCAGAATCCATCCCGCGGACGTTCAAGCCCGTTGTCGGGAGCCACCTGGCGGCCGCTTTTATATTGTCCCTTCCCTCCTGAGCTTTGGCGAACTTGGCGAGGGATGTGATTCGCCCGCCAGGCGCGGGCCAGAGTTCCGGGAGGCCGGCGACGCTGGCGGCGACCGTCCCGGTGGTGCGGAGCGGTGGGCGATGCCTGCTCTCCCCGGAGACTGAATGTGGAGAGCCGTGTGTTGTGGGGCCGCCGCTGAGCTCCTTGGGCGGGTTATGGGGAGGTCTGCGCCGGTCGACCAGCACTCCCTGGTGTCCCTTGGCCCGCGGAGACTCCCCCCCACCCGACGTCCTGCTACGCGTGACCAGGAGAGGACGTCCGTGCCCGACGTCGTACTCCGTGTGCCACGATGCGTCGGTGCGTCCTCGCCGCCTTGGGGGCCCGGGTCATGCCGGTGCAGTCGTGGCGGTCTGGCTGCGCAACAGGGGCCACTTCAGTTGCTCCGGGTCCCAGGCGAGGCGGTCCCGGGGGCGCAACTTGCACCGAGGCAGGGGCATGGGATGCCTGTCAACAGACCGCATCCACCCGGCAGCTTAAACGGGCGTCTATGCAGGGAGCTCCCGTCCCAACTTCCTGGTAGCCTCGTCAGCGTGGCGCTTGCGTTTCGAACCTGTTCAGGTCCGCTCACCGCGGTGTGTCGAGGGCAAGCGTGTAGGGCGCTCGTGGAGGGGCGGCAGTTCCTCCTAGGCTTCGGTGGTCCTAAGTGGTAGACGTTTCTCTTTGGGAAACAGGGAACGCCTGGGGCATACGTGAGAGTCGGGAGGAGACACGAGCCTGAACGCGGTCCTGCAAGGGCGCGGTTGTCGTTAGCTTCCCTGAAGAAGCTCTGCAGACAGTTAACGGCCTAGAGACGCGCGTGCGGAGGGCAGGACCCCCCCAGAGCAAGAAATGGCAACGGCGGTGTCCTGTTTCGAGGACGGGTGTCAGCGGTGTGGCGGTGCGCCTTCGCTCGTGTGCCATCTGGATACTTCCCGTTGAAGTTCACACCAGTTGCACGTCACTTGGCGTTTGCGGCGGCAAGGTCGACCAGATGGGCAGATTTCGCTATTGGGGCAAGGAGAACATTTAGTGAATTGAGGCTCTTTCGGTTGTGCGAGTCACTACAACGTGAACAGTAGTGAAAAGAGAAACCTTAAGATTTACAATAAATCGACATTACTGTAAGAATTACTATAAAAACATATTATGCAACTTCCAGGTATTCTTGCGTCTGGTAAGCCATTTCTTTCTTAAAAGGGCATTATTGCATAATGAAACATATAAGTAAGTGCATTTTTAGATTTTTATTTTGTATTTAGGAATATATTTAATTTCGAATTTACCAATAGTGTATATAATCGCATTGGGACTCTATACACTAAAGAACACACCGGGAAATTCTGGATTTTATGGTAAATGCGTTCTTTTGGATTGCTTTGGGTTCTCAAAAAAATTAGAAAGAATTCAAGAGCCCAATATAAAGAGCAAGATAGCAATCCTCTTGTCTGTTATCCTTTAAAGGGGTAACCCCTTGAATTTTGAATAAAATGGATGATGGAAGGAATTTTAACAGGCACGTACAATGGAATTATTATCCTTATAATAATCGTTACCAGGCTTCCCCTGTGGCGCCGTGGCTGAGAGTCCCCCTGCCGATGCAGGGGACACGGGTTCGTGCCCCGGTCCGGGAGGATCTCACATGCCGTGGAGCAGCTGGGCCCGTGAGCCATGGCCGCTGAACCTGCGTGTCTGGAGCCTGTGCTCCGCAACGGGAGAGGCCACAACAGTGAGAGGCCCGCGTACAGGAAAAAAAAAAGAAAACTCGTTACTAATTTTCAAACGTATAGGTTTGAATGCTAACAAACTTTAAAGTACTTATTTTGCAATATAGAGAAGAGCAAACCTTCATCTTAAGACAGGAAATCTAGCTTTGCTCTCCCCAATTCATGCAGACAAAGTTTTCCAAAATGGAGAATTTTGTAAAATACTTTTACTAACCAGTCTTTCGAAACATATATTACTTTTCAAAATTCCAGAACTGAGACTGCTTTAAATGTCAATTTTGTTTTAGGTACAGCCAACTTTCTATTGTAGACTAGTAGTGACATTTGGTAACTGTACAACGTATGAACGTGTCTATTTTTCTTAATGTCAGAAATATTAGTTTGCAATTTATTCTTATTACCTGCCTTAGAATATAGAGTTCTATGAAGAGAAAGGCATTGTGTTATTTACAGTTGAATCAACGTAACAATCCAGGTTCCGAAATGTTGGAAGTTCTCATTAAATAGTTCATAATTGAAAAATTTATAAATGAATGAACAAGGTGATTTAGCTTATTTTTCTCCTGCATGAATCCTTTATGCTAATAATTCCTGAATCATATTTTCCCTTTATGATCAGATAGTTGTTACAGTGTCCCTCCCTTGCATGGGTGTGTGTGTGTGTGTGCACTCAGATGCACGTACACACAGTAATGTCGCAGCTAACGTCATGGGTTTAAAAAAAATATTTGTTTAAGATTTTTTTTTTTTTGATGTGGACCATGTTAAAAGACTTTTATTCAATTTGTTACAATATTGTTACTGTTTTATGTTGTGGTGTTTTGGTTGCAAGCCATGTGAGATCTTAGCTCCCCGACCAGGGATTGAACCCGCCCTCCCTGCATTGGAAGGTGAGGTCTTAACCTCTAGAATGCTAGGAAAGTCCCCATGATGGCCTTTACAGGCCCTAGGATACCATTTCGCAACCCATTAGACTTCCGTGGGCCCGAGGGCTACAACGAATGTTTTGGCCAACAAAGAAGAGGAAAGGGAACTGGAAAAGGGCCAGAACTCATCATGCAGCCTGTGCGCTCTCTCTAGCTAGCCTTCTTGAAGGTTTAATTGACAAAATAGACACTGTCTCTATGGTGATCTTTCTCCCAGAACGTTTTTTAGTACCATTTTTCGACATCAAAGAGTAAAGCTTTAAAGGTAGACTCACCAATGGCTCTCTGCGGGATCTCCTTTGTGTTTATATGATTTAGTATATGCCACCCCTTATCGTTCTAATATATTCTTAAAGTAGAACTCTTTTTATGCCTTCAAAGATCTTTCACCTTCTCAGTCCTGAAGATATCTGTCTGTTCTTCTTGGACAAAACAAAACAAAACAAAACAAAACAAAAAACAAAGAAACCCTGGGCTACAAAATGCTAAGTAGGGATTAAACCACCTCTGACTCTGAATTTTTGAGTTCTTCCTGTCCATGAACCCACAATTATTCACCTTTCTTTAAATATAATTAATGTATATATTTTTAAAAGTCATATGGGAAATAGTAAATGAAAGTTAAGTAATAGAATTAATTGAAGCAGCAGAGGTTAATCACAAAGTATGTGTGTATTTATCCTTGAAGGCATTCATCCCGAACGTGTATACAAATATTTGGACGCTAATGGAAGGGTAAACACGTATCATACTATATTGTACATTTTCAGTTAACATTCATCGTTGTTTTCCGATTGATCCCAGTCTGTGTAGCTATGATGATAATGTTATAAAGAAAGAATGTATCTAATTGATCAACAGTGACAGAGTATTAACAGAAAACGGGCCCATGCTTACTCATCACAATCTTTCATCATGTTGAATGACACATACTCACTCAGTAGTGCTTATATATTTGCAAATACTGATCTACTGAAGCAGGTTGGCTTCGTTTCTCCTTACTTGATCCTGAGTATGGCTTTCAGCACTTCTCAAAACCCTTCACTCTCAACATATTTATATGGTATATTCAAAAAGAAGACAATGGCTGAAGGACTTAATTATTGACTCACTTGCATGCTAACACATTCTTTATAGACTATTTTCCCAGTATGGGTTTTCTGATGTGAATAGCAAGTGAAAGATTTTCCACATCCTCTTTAGAATGGGCATCTCCTCAGTGTGAGCACTTTCTTGTTCAGTCAGGAATAAGGAATCACTGAAGAATGTCCTTCCTTCATTACACTGAGACTATTTTTTCAGTGTGAACCCTGTCATGTCTCATGAGTCCATGACTAATGGAACTCTAGCATCCATTTCATCCGATTTCTTCTCCAGCAGTGATTAGATGGTGTACCCCAAGAGGGCTCTCCTTGTAGTAAACCTTGGGCTGTCTTCTCTACTGTGTCAGGGATGCAGCCCACTCTGAGTTCTCTGTGTATTCTGAGGCTGGAGCTCCACCTGAAGGCTCTTCCACCATGATTCCAGGCTCAGGGTTTCTCTCCACATGACTTTCCTGGCGAGTTAAAAGGGATAATTTCTGGCTGAAGGCTCAATATCACTGATTAGAGGCACAGGGTTTCTACTCGGTTTGAATTCTCGGGTGTTTATAAAAGTGGGAGCTCTGGGTAAAGGCTGCACCACATGGACTCCAGACATAGGGTGTGTCTCCTGTGAGTTTTCTAGTGCGTATAAGCGTGAGAGCTGCGTTTAAAGGCTTTTCCACATCCGTTGCATTTGTAGGGTTTCTCATCAGTGTGAATTCTCACCCATGACTAAGGTTATGGCTTTGGCTAAGTGCTTTCTCACATAAATGATATTCATTGTGGTTTCTCTCCTGTGTGAATGTGCTCATGATATTGAAGGGTTGCATGGTCACCGAAAGCTCCTCCACAGTCATTCCAAGCATAGGGCTTCTCCCCCGTTTGAGTTTATTGGTGTGAATAAATGTCAGCTCTCTGGCTGCAGTACCTTTGTAAGGTTCGTCTCCTCCAGTGCGAGCCGTTGGTGTATACATGCGAGGCTTCAGCCGAATTTTTTCACACGTTCAGGACATTTGCAAGAGTCACTCCAGGGTGCACTCTCTCATGTTGTCTAAGGTTGGAGGGTGACTAAATGCCTTCCACCTTCTGAGTTCTGCATGATTTCCCTCTCGTATAATTAGCTTAGGTCTCTCGCATTCGGGCTGAAAGTGCAACACACGTGGAGTTAAGGTTGCTGTACGCGAAATGTCCTCATGTTCATCGCATTCTGTGAGCGCTTCTCCAGCATGAAATCCCTGCTGTTGACAAGGAAAGAGAGGCTGTTAAAAATTACTCACATACTACTCATTCAGTCATTTCTCTACATGGGAATTCTAGGCGGCGCCCTCCGTGGTGGTCTTCATTCAAAATCTCCGCATACTAGTTACTTTCACAGGTGATGTTCCTTTGCTGAATTCACACAGATTTTCTGCCTGGTAAACCCTCACTGGTCATAGCCTTCTGATTAAGTTTTAGGTCTTCTTTAGGTTTCCAACACCATATCCAGGAGCTCTGTTTAATCAATTACATTTTCACTGACGCTCAGGTCAGAGTTTGACATGTAATGTCAAGTGACATGGGTCCTCAGATTGTTCCATCCTCCATTAAATGGATAGAAAATCTCCTGGCCACAGGTCCAAGGCCATGGAGGGCAGAGCTAGGGTGGAGGCTCTGATGTTGCTGATTCCCACGTGGGGAGGAACCAAGGTGACTGAGGACAATTGCATCCGGGGGAGCGGGGTGGGCCACAGGGAAGGTGGGGTGCTAAAGACCTGGAATGGGTGTTGGAGAACAAATGACGGTTCCTTTCACCAAGAATTATTAAATAAGAATTTTGGAAGAGGTGTCCTTGCTGTGGAGACAAGACTCTCCAGGAGACCGTGGTAAGGGTTACCTGGGAATTAATGTTAATCCTAGGAACTGAATCTTAATAAAACAATAACTGTGAACAGTAAGTCGAATCAAAGTGTAACACCCGATCATTTGCATTGTTTCCTGCCAAATGGAGATATTATGTACTCCCTACATGCCGAGGAGCCAATGCAGCCTTGCTCTTGACCATGGGAGGAAAAATCGTTCCTTCTGTCTGCGCATGCCTGTGGGTAAGCTGGCAGGGGTCACCCCCAGCTGAGTGGTTGGCGATTCATGTCTGGTGTATCTAACAAGATTTTGGAAGCCCGGGTTCTCATGGCTGCTTTCTCTTTCCTCAGATTTATCTGCTTGATTTTCGGATTGGCCCTGCCCAAGGATGCAGGGGAGGGCAGGTGGTGGCAGAGTTCCTGATGATGAAACAACAGGTGAGGAAAAAAAAGAAAAAAACAAAAAAACTTAGTTTGATTCCTGAATTGATCCGTCTTTTGCCAAATGGTCAGGTTTCTACTTTGGGTCCGGATCTTCTAAGTGCACCCAGGAAATATTAACTCCAGTTATGTTCACCACCCTGTCTTTAAGGATACAGCAGGTCAGGGACCAATGTAGAAACACTCTCTTTCCCGACACTTACTTTCACTTCTTCCAGCCTCCATTGAGGCTGTGACCTCACAGAGGACGGGAGAGGTATTTTCCTTCTCTTCTTTTAAAGGTCATCCCTTGGGCTCCGTGGCCTCCTTCATCATGCTACTGGCTGCGGTGGACTTAGGAATGCGGTGAACACAGGGGCTAGAGAATGACTCAGGACAGAAATCTCTAGGCCAGTGGGGAGCAGGCGTTTCATCAGGTGAGTCCTGTGTCATAGGTGCTGTGGTGAGCGGGGGTTTGGTGAGAGGGAGCAATAAAGAATCATTGATTTTTCCTGATTTCAAAAGCTTAACTTTTTACAGACTACTCCTAAACATTTTGACAGCTTCCAAAAGATAAACGTAAGTTCCTTAGCAAAGTTATTCACATAAGTGTTTTCCTTTGTGTTCTTAAGCTTCATTCCAATTAGGAAGTTGAATGCAGTGTCTGCAGATTCTTATTTTCTTAATTGTGACTGTGTATGGAGGAGAAGGGCCATAGTACACAGAAGAAAATGTCGAGCGCTGGACAGCAAATGACAGTCTGGAGAGCTCCAGGACCTCACTCCCACACAGAGACATCAGTAAAACAACCAGGACCTGCCTGAATGAGCTGGGGTTCTAGCCCAGGGAACCCCAGAAGTGGGAACAATGGGCTTTCTGATCCCACCATTGGCAGCCCTGGTAAGTGTTCCTATTAGACACGGGTGTGTGTGTGTGTGTGTGTGTGTGTGTGTGCGTGCACGTGTGTTTGTTTCATTTTCCTGACACCCCTGGACTTGCCGAGCGTGCGTCACTGTTGCATGAAAGCCATGGCCATGTGGTGCTAAAGTTATCAGACCCTCTCAGTCTTGTATCTTCCTGTGTTGCATACATAAAATTTCTCTAATGGGTCCAGATGCAAATGTTCAGTTGTCTCCTTGGCTCCTACCTGCAATGGCATGGGCTTGTCTTGCTTGGGAAAGCAGCTCTAGGCTCATGGAGAGAAGAGCTGCACGGGTGTAGGGTGGGCAGAGAGAATTGGAGAAAGCAAGTGAATTGCTATGGTCTCCTGATCCGGAGGTAAGAGGCTGGGCACTGAGGCAACCCAAGTCTTCCGAGTCAGGCTTCTGACTGCAGAATTCTCTACATTACCGTGAGGAGCGCCTCTCCTTCGCGTCAGCCTCCTGCCCAAATCTTCCCAGCCCCGTCCGCTGCTGGGGTCGCGTCGTGCCATGCCGAGCCGGACTGGCAGGCAGGTAGCTCCTAGGCGGACGCCCGGAGACGAACGCGAGCATTTGGGCGGTCGGAGGTGATCCGCCGCCGTCCAGCGATCAGAATCCATCCCGCGGACGTTCAAGCCCGTTGTCGGGAGCCACCTGGCGGCCGCTTTTATATTGTCCCTTCCCTCCTGAGCTTTGGCGAACTTGGCGAGGGATGTGATTCGCCCGCCAGGCGCGGGCCAGAGTTCCGGGAGGCCCGCGACGCTGGCGGCGACCGTCCCGGTGGTGCGGAGCGGTGGGCGATGCCTGCTCTCCCCGGAGATTGAATGTGGAGAGCCGTGTGTTGTGGGGCCGCCGCTGAGCTCCTTGGGCACGTTGGGGGGAGGTCTGCGCCGGTCGACCAGCACTCCCTGGTGTCCCTTGGCCCGCGGAGACTCCCCCCCACCCGACGTCCTGCTACGCGTGACCAGGAGAGGACGTCCGTGCCCGACGTCGTACTCCGTGTGTCACGATGCGTCGGTGCGTCCTCGCCGCCTTGGGGGCCCGGGTCATGCCGGTGCAGTCGTGGCGGTCTGGCTGCGCAACAGGGGCCACTTCAGTTGCTCCGGGTCCCAGGCGAGGCGGTCCCGGGGGCGCAACTTGCACCGAGGCAGGGGCATGGGATGCCTGTCAACAGACCGCATCCACCCGGCAGCTTAAAAGGGCGTCTATGCAGGGAGCTCCCGTCCCAACTTCCTGGTAGCCTCGTCAGCGTGGCGCTTGCGTTTCGAACCTGTTCAGGTCCGCTCACCGCGGTGTGTCGAGGGCAAGCGTGTAGGGCGCTCGTGGAGGGGCGGCAGTTCCTCCTAGGCTTCGGTGGTCCTAAGTGGTAGACGTTTCTCTTTGGGAAACAGGGAACGCCTGGGGCATACGTGAGAGTCGGGAGGAGACACGAGCCTGAACGCGGTCCTGCAAGGGCGCGGTTGTCGTTAGCTTCCCTGAAGAAGCTCTGCAGACAGTGAACGGCCTAGAGACGCGCGTGCGGAGGGCAGGACCCCCCAGAGCAAGAAATGGCAACGACGGTGTCCTGTTTCGAGGACGGGTGTCAGAGGTGTGGCGGTGCGCCTTCGCTCGTGTGCCATCTGGATACTTCCCGTTGAAGTTCACACCAGTTGCACGTCACTTGGCGTTTGCGGCGGCAAGGTCGACCAGATGGGCAGATTTCGCTATTGGGGCAAGGAGAACATTTAGTGAATTGAGGCTCTTTCGGTTGTGCGAGTCACTACAACGTGAACAGTAGTGAAAAGAGAAACCTTAAGATTTACAATAAATCGACATTACTGTAAGAATTACTATAAAAACATATTATGCAACTTCCAGGTATTCTTGCATCTGGGAAGCCATTTCTTTCTTAAAAGGGCATTATTGCATAATGAAACATATAAGTAAGTGCATTTTTAGATTTTTATTTTGTATTTAGGAATATATTTAATTTCGAATTTACCAATAGTGTATATAATCGCATTGGGACTCTATACAGTAAAGAACACACCGGGAAATTCTGGATTTTATGGTAAATGCGTTCTTTTGGATTGCTTTGGGTTCTCAAAAAAATTAGAAAGAATTCAAGAGCCCAATATAAAGAGCAAGATAGCAATCCTCTTGTCTGTTATCCTTTAAAGGGGTAACCCCTTGAATTTTGAATAAAATGGATGATGGAAGGAATTTTAACAGGCACGTACAATGGAATTATTATCCTTATAATAATCGTTACCGGGCTTCCCCTGTGGCGCCGTGGCTGAGAGTCCCCCTGCCGATGCAGGGGACACGGGTTCGTGCCCCGGTCCGGGAGGATCTCACATGCCGTGGAGCAGCTGGGCCCGTGAGCCATGGCCGCTGAACCGGCGTGTCTGGAGCCTGTGCTCCGCAACGGGAGAGGCCACAACAGTGAGAGGCCCGCGTACAGGAAAAAAAAAAGAAAACTCGTTACTAATTTTCAAACGTATAGGTTTGAATGCTAACAAACTTTAAAGTACTTATTTTGCAATATAGAGAAGAGCAAACCTTCATCTTAAGACAGGAAATCTAGCTTTGCTCTCCCCAATTCATGCAGACAAAGTTTTCCAAAATGGAGAATTTTGTAAAATACTTTTACTAACCAGTCTTTCGAAACATATATTAGTTTTCAAAATTCCAGAACTGAGACTGCTTTAAATGTCAATTTTGTTTTAGGTACAGCCAACTTTCTATTGTAGACTAGTAGTGACATTTGGTAACTGTACAATGTATGAACGTGACTATTTTTCTTAATGTCAGAAATATTAGTTTGCAATTTATTCTTATTACCTGCCTTAGAATATAGAGTTCTATGAAGAGAAAGGCATTGTGTTATTTACAGTTGAATCAACGTAACAATCCAGGTTCCGAAATGTTGGAAGTTCTCATTAAATAGTTCATAATTGAAAAATTTATAAATGAATGAACAAGGTGATTTAGCTTATTTTTCTCCTGCATGAATCCTTTATGCTAATAATTCCTGAATCATATTTTCCCTTTATGATCAGATAGTTGTTACAGTGTCCCTCCCTTGCATGGGTGTGTGTGTGTGTGTGCACTCAGGTGCACGTAAACACAGTAATGTCGCAGCTAACGTCATGGGTTTAAAAAAAATATTTGTTTAAGATTTTTTTTTTTTTGATGTGGACCATGTTAAAAGACTTTTATTCAATTTGTTACAATATTGTTACTGTTTTATGTTGTGGTGTTTTGGTTGCAAGCCATGTGAGATCTTAGCTCCCCGACCAGGGATTGAACCCGCCCTCCCTGCATTGGAAGGTGAGGTCTTAACCTCTAGAATGCTAGGAAAGTCCCCATGATGGCCTTTACAGGCCCTAGGATACCATTTCGCAACCCATTAGACTTCCGTGGGCCCGAGGGCTACAACGAATGTTTTGGCCAACAAAGAAGAGGAAAGGGAACTGGAAAAGGGCCAGAACTCATCATGCAGCCTGTGCGCTCTCTCTAGCTAGCCTTCTTGAAGGTTTAATTGACAAAATAGACACTGTCTCTATGGTGATCTTTCTCCCAGAACGTTTTTTAGTACCATTTTTCGACATCAAAGAGTAAAGCTTTAAAGGTAGACTCACCAATGGCTCTCTGCGGGATCTCCTTTGTGTTTATATGATTTAGTATATGCCACCCCTTATCGTTCTAATATATTCTTAAAGTAGAACTCTTTTTATGCCTTCAAAGATCTTTCACCTTCTCAGTCCTGAAGATATCTGTCTGTTCTTCTTGGACAAAACAAAACAAAACAAAACAAAACAAAAAACAAAGAAACCCTGGGCTACAAAATGCTAAGTAGGGATTAAACCACCTCTGACTCTGAATTTTTGAGTTCTTCCTGTCCATGAACCCACAATTATTCACCTTTCTTTAAATATAATTAATGTATATATTTTTAAAAGTCATATGGGAAATAGTAAATGAAAGTTAAGTAATAGAATTAATTGAAGCAGCAGAGGTTAATCACAAAGTATGTGTGTATTTATCCTTGAAGGCATTCATCCCGAACGTGTATACAAATATTTGGACGCTAATGGAAGGGTAAACACGTATCATACTATATTGTACATTTTCAGTTAACATTCATCGTTGTTTTCCGATTGATCCCAGTCTGTGTAGCTATGATGATAATGTTATAAAGAAAGAATGTATCTAATTGATCAACAGTGACAGAGTATTAACAGAAAACGGGCCCATGCTTACTCATCACAATCTTTCATCATGTTGAATGACACATACTCACTCAGTAGTGCTTATATATTTGCAAATACTGATCTACTGAAGCAGGTTGGCTTCGTTTCTCCTTACTTGATCCTGAGTATGGCTTTCAGCACTTCTCAAAACCCTTCACTCTCAACATATTTATATGGTATATTCAAAAAGAAGACAATGGCTGAAGGACTTAATTATTGACTCACTTGCATGCTAACACATTCTTTATAGACTATTTTCCCAGTATGGGTTTTCTGATGTGAATAGCAAGTGAAAGATTTTCCACATCCTCTTTAGAATGGGCATCTCCTCAGTGTGAGCACTTTCTTGTTCAGTCAGGAATAAGGAATCACTGAAGAATGTCCTTCCTTCATTACACTGAGACTATTTTTTCAGTGTGAACCCTGTCATGTCTCATGAGTCCATGACTAATGGAACTCTAGCATCCATTTCATCCGATTTCTTCTCCAGCAGTGATTAGATGGTGTACCCCAAGAGGGCTCTCCTTGTAGTAAACCTTGGGCTGTCTTCTCTACTGTGTCAGGGATGCAGCCCACTCTGAGTTCTCTGTGTATTCTGAGGCTGGAGCTCCACCTGAAGGCTCTTCCACCATGATTCCAGGCTCAGGGTTTCTCTCCACATGACTTTCCTGGCGAGTTAAAAGGGATAATTTCTGGCTGAAGGCTCAATATCACTGATTAGAGGCACAGGGTTTCTACTCGGTTTGAATTCTCGGGTGTTTATAAAAGTGGGAGCTCTGGGTAAAGGCTGCACCACATGGACTCCAGACATAGGGTGTGTCTCCTGTGAGTTTTCTAGTGCGTATAAGCGTGAGAGCTGCGTTTAAAGGCTTTTCCACATCCGTTGCATTTGTAGGGTTTCTCATCAGTGTGAATTCTCACCCATGACTAAGGTTATGGCTTTGGCTAAGTGCTTTCTCACATAAATGATATTCATTGTGGTTTCTCTCCTGTGTGAATGTGCTCATGATATTGAAGGGTTGCATGGTCACCGAAAGCTCCTCCACAGTCATTCCAAGCATAGGGCTTCTCCCCTGTTTGAGTTTATTGGTGTGAATAAATGTCAGCTCTCTGGCTGCAGTACCTTTGTAAGGTTCGTCTCCTCCAGTGCGAGCCGTTGGTGTATACATGCGAGGCTTCAGCCGAATTTTTTCACACGTTCAGGACATTTGCAAGAGTCACTCCAGGGTGCACTCTCTCATGTTGTCTAAGGTTGGAGGGTGACTAAATGCCTTCCACCTTCTGAGTTCTGCATGATTTCCCTCTCGTATAATTAGCTTAGGTCTCTCGCATTCGGGCTGAAAGTGCAACACACGTGGAGTTAAGGTTGCTGTACGCGAAATGTCCTCATGTTCATCGCATTCTGTGAGCGCTTCTCCAGCATGAAATCCCTGCTGTTGACAAGGAAAGAGAGGCTGTTAAAAATTACTCACATACTACTCATTCAGTCATTTCTCTACATGGGAATTCTAGGCGGCGCCCTCCGTGGTGGTCTTCATTCAAAATCTCCGCATACTAGTTACTTTCACAGGTGATGTTCCTTTGCTGAATTCACACAGATTTTCTGCCTGGTAAACCCTCACTGGTCATAGCCTTCTGATTAAGTTTTAGGTCTTCTTTAGGTTTCCAACACCATATCCAGGAGCTCTGTTTAATCAATTACATTTTCACTGACGCTCAGGTCAGAGTTTGACATGTAATGTCAAGTGACATGGGTCCTCAGATTGTTCCATCCTCCATTAAATGGATAGAAAATCTCCTGGCCACAGGTCCAAGGCCATGGAGGGCAGAGCTAGGGTGGAGGCTCTGATGTTGCTGATTCCCACGTGGGGAGGAACCAAGGTGACTGAGGACAATTGCATCCGGGGGAGCGGGGTGGGCCACAGGGAAGGTGGGGTGCTAAAGACCTGGAATGGGTGTTGGAGAACAAATGACGGTTCCTTTCACCAAGAATTATTAAATAAGAATTTTGGAAGAGGTGTCCTTGCTGTGGAGACAAGACTCTCCAGGAGACCGTGGTAAGGGTTACCTGGGAATTAATGTTAATCCTAGGAACTGAATCTTAATAAAACAATAACTGTGAACAGTAAGTCGAATCAAAGTGTAACACCCGATCATTTGCATTGTTTCCTGCCAAATGGAGATATTATGTACTCCCTACATGCCGAGGAGCCAATGCAGCCTTGCTCTTGACCATGGGAGGAAAAATCGTTCCTTCTGTCTGCGCATGCCTGTGGGTAAGCTGGCAGGGGTCACCCCCAGCTGAGTGGTTGGCGATTCATGTCTGGTGTATCTAACAAGATTTTGGAAGCCTGGGTTCTCATGGCTGCTTTCTCTTTCCTCAGATTTATCTGCTTGATTTTCGGATTGGCCCTGCCCAAGGATGCAGGGGAGGGCAGGTGGTGGCAGAGTTCCTGATGATGAAACAACAGGTGAGGAAAAAAAAGAAAAAAACAAAAAAACTTAGTTTGATTCCTGAATTGATCCGTCTTTTGCCAAATGGTCAGGTTTCTACTTTGGGTCCGGATCTTCTAAGTGCACCCAGGAAATATTAACTCCAGTTATGTTCACCACCCTGTCTTTAAGGATACAGCAGGTCAGGGACCAATGTAGAAACACTCTCTTTCCCGACATTTACTTTCACTTCTTCCAGCCTCCATTAAGGCTGTGACCTCACAGAGGACGGGAGAGGTATTTTCCTTCTCTTCTTTTAAAGGTCATCCCTTGGGCTCCGTGGCCTCCTTCATCATGCTACTGGCTGCGGTGGACTTAGGAATGCGGTGAACACAGGGGCTAGAGAATGACTCAGGACAGAAATCTCTAGGCCAGTGGGGAGCAGGCGTTTCATCAGGTGAGTCCTGTGTCATAGGTGCTGTGGTGAGCGGGGGTTTGGTGAGAGAGAGCAATAAAGAATCATTTATTTTTCCTGATTTAAAAAGCTTAACTTTTTACAGACTACTCCTAAACATTTTGACAGCTTCCAAAAGATAAACGTAAGTTCCTTAGCAAAGTTATTCACATAAGTGTTTTCCTTTGTGTTCTTAACCTTCATTCCAATTAGGAAGTTGAATGCAGTGTCTGCAGATTCTTATTTTCTTAATTGTGACTGTGTATGGAGGAGAAGGGCCATAGTACACAGAAGAAAATGTCGAGCGCTGGACAGCAAATGACAGTCTGGAGAGCTCCAGGACCTCACTCCCACACAGAGACATCAGTAAAACAACCAGAACCTGCCTGAATGAGCTGGGGTTCTAGCCCAGGGAACCCCAGAAGTGGGAACAATGGGCTTTCTGATCCCACCATTGGCAGCCCTGGTAAGTGTTCCTATTAGACACGGGTGTGTGTGTGTGCGCGCACGTGTGTTTGTTTCTTTTTCCTGACACCCCTGGACTTGCCGAGTGTGCGTCACTGTTGCATGAAAGCCATGGCCATGTGGTGCTAAAGTTATCAGACCCTCTCAGTCTTGTATCGTCCTGCGTGGCATACATAAAATTTCTCTATTGGGTCCAGATGCAAATGTTCAGTTGTCTCCTTGGCTCCTACCTGCAATGGCATGGGCTTGTCTTGCTTGGGAAAGCAGCTCTAGGCTCATGGAGAGAAGAGCTGCACGGGTGTAGGGTGGGCAGAGAGAATTGGAGAAAGCAAGTGAATTGCTATGGTCTCCTGATCCGGAGATAAGAGGCTGGGCACTGAGGCAACCCAAGTCTTCCGAGTCAGGCTTCTGACTGCAGAATTCTCTACATTACCGTGAGGAGCGCCTCTCCTTCGCGTCAGCCTCCTGCCCAAATCTTCCCAGCCCCGTCCGCTGCTGGGGTCGCGTCGTGCCATGCCGAGCCGAACTGGCAGGCAGGTAGCTCCTAGGCGGACGCCCGGAGACGAACGCGAGCATTTGGGCGGTCGGAGGTGATCCGCCGCCGTCCAGCGATCAGAATCCATCCCGCGGACGTTCAAGCCCGTTGTCGGGAGCCACCTGGCGGCCGCTTTTATATTGTCCCTTCCCTCCTGAGCTTTGGCGAACTTGGCGAGGGATGTGATTCGCCCGCCAGGCGCGGGCCAGAGTTCCGGGAGGCCGGCGACGCTGGCGGCGACCGTCCCGGTGGTGCGGAGCGGTGGGCGATGCCTGCTCTCCCCGGAGATTGAATGTGGAGAGCCGTGTGTTGTGGGGCCGCCGCTGAGCTCCTTGGGCGGGTTAGGGGGAGGTCTGCGCCGGTCGACCAGCACTCCCTGGTGTCCCTTGGCCCGCGGAGACTCCCCCCCACCCGACGTCCTGCTACGCGTGACCAGGAGAGGACGTCCGTGCCCGACGTCGTACTCCGTGTGCCACGATGCGTCGGTGCGTCCTCGCCGCCTTGGGGGCCCGGGTCATGCCGGTGCAGTCGTGGCGGTCTGGCTGCGCAACAGGGGCCACTTCAGTTGCTCCGGGTCCCAGGCGAGGCGGTCCCGGGGGCGCAACTTGCACCGAGGCAGGGGCATGGGATGCCTGTCAACAGACCGCATCCACCCGGCAGCTTAAACGGGCGTCTATGCAGGGAGCTCCCGTCCCAACTTCCTGGTAGCCTCGTCAGCGTGGCGCTTGCGTTTCGAACCTGTTCAGGTCCGCTCACCGCGGTGTGTCGAGGGCAAGCGTGTAGGGCGCTCGTGGAGGGGCGGCAGTTCCTCCTAGGCTTCGGTGGTCCTAAGTGGTAGACGTTTCTCTTTGGGAAACAGGGAACGCCTGGGGCATACGTGAGAGTCGGGAGGAGACACGAGCCTGAACGCGGTCCTGCAAGGGCGCGGTTGTCGTTAGCTTCCCTGAAGAAGCTCTGCAGACAGTGAACGGCCTAGAGACGCGCGTGCGGAGGGCAGGACCCCCCCAGAGCAAGAAATGGCAACGACGGTGTCCTGTTTCGAGGACGGGTGTCAGCGGTGTGGCGGTGCGCCTTCGCTCGTGTGCCATCTGGATACTTCCCGTTGAAGTTCACACCAGTTGCACGTCACTTGGCGTTTGCGGCGGCAAGGTCGACCAGATGGGCAGATTTCGCTATTGGGGCAAGGAGAACATTTAGTGAATTGAGGCTCTTTCGGTTGTGCGAGTCACTACAACGTGAACAGTAGTGAAAAGAGAAACCTTAAGATTTACAATAAATCGACATTACTGTAAGAATTACTATAAAAACATATTATGCAAATTCCAGGTATTCTTGCGTCTGGTAAGCCATTTCTTTCTTAAAAGGGCATTATTGCATAATGAAACATATAAGTAAGTGCATTTTTAGATTTTTATTTTGTATTTAGGAATATATTTAATTTCGAATTTACCAATAGTGTATATAATCGCATTGGGACTCTATACACTAAAGAACACACCGGGAAATTCTGGATTTTATGGTAAATGCGTTCTTTTGGATTGCTTTGGGTTCTCAAAAAAATTAGAAAGAATTCAAGAGCCCAATATAAAGAGCAAGATAGCAATCCTCTTGTCTGTTATCCTTTAAAGGGGTAACCCCTTGAATTTTGAATAAAATGGATGATGGAAGGAATTTTAACAGGCACGTACAATGGAATTATTATCCTTATAATAATCGTTACCAGGCTTCCCCTGTGGCGCCGTGGCTGAGAGTCCCCCTGCCGATGCAGGGGACACGGGTTCGTGCCCCGGTCCGGGAGGATCTCACATGCCGTGGAGCAGCTGGGCCCGTGAGCCATGGCCGCTGAACCTGCGTGTCTGGAGCCTGTGCTCCGCAACGGGAGAGGCCACAACAGTGAGAGGCCCGCGTACAGGAAAAAAAAAAGAAAACTCGTTACTAATTTTCAAACGTATAGGTTTGAATGCTAACAAACTTTAAAGTACTTATTTTGCAATATAGAGAAGAGCAAACCTTCATCTTAAGACAGGAAATCTAGCTTTGCTCTCCCCAATTCATGCAGACAAAGTTTTCCAAAATGGAGAATTTTGTAAAATACTTTTACTAACCAGTCTTTCTAAACATATATTAGTTTTCAATATTCCAGAACTGAGACTGCTTTAAATGTCAATTTTGTTTTAGGTACAGCCAACTTTCTATTGTAGACTAGTAGTGACATTTGGTAACTGTACAACGTATGAACGTGTCTATTTTTCTTAATGTCAGAAATATTAGTTTGCAATTTATTCTTATTACCTGCCTTAGAATATAGAGTTCTATGAAGAGAAAGGCATTGTGTTATTTACAGTTGAATCAACGTAACAATCCAGGTTCCGAAATGTTGGAAGTTCTCATTAAATAGTTCATAATTGAAAAATTTATAAATGAATGAACAAGGTGATTTAGCTTATTTTTCTCCTGCATGAATCCTTTATGCTAATAATTCCTGAATCATATTTTCCCTTTATGATCAGATAGTTGTTACAGTGTCCCTCCCTTGCATGGGTGTGTGTGTGTGTGTGCACTCAGATGCACGTACACACAGTAATGTCGCAGCTAACGTCATGGGTTTAAAAAAAATATTTGTTTAAGATTTTTTTTTTTTTGATGTGGACCATGTTAAAAGACTTTTATTGAATTTGTTACAATATTGTTACTGTTTTATGTTGTGGTGTTTTGGTTGCAAGCCATGTGAGATCTTAGCTCCCCGACCAGGGATTGAACCCGCCCTCCCTGCATTGGAAGGTGAGGTCTTAACCTCTAGAATGCTAGGAAAGTCCCCATGATGGCCTTTACAGGCCCTAGGATACCATTTCTCAACCCATTAGACTTCCGTGGGCCCGAGGGCTACAACGAATGTTTTGGCCAACAAAGAAGAGGAAAGGGAACTGAAAAGGGGCCAGAACTCATCATGCAGCCTGTGCGCTCTCTCTAGCTAGCCTTCTTGAAGGTTTAATTGACAAAATAGACACTGTCTCTATGGTGATCTTTCTCCCAGAACGTTTTTTAGTACCATTTTTCGACATCAAAGAGTAAAGCTTTAAAGGTAGACTCACCAATGGCTCTCTGCGGGATCTCCTTTGTGTTTATATGATTTAGTATATGCCACCCCTTATCGTTCTAATATATTCTTAAAGTAGAACTCTTTTTATGTCTTCAAAGATCTTTCACCTTCTCAGTCCTGAAGATATCTATCTGTTCTTCTTGGACAAAAAAAAAAAAAAAAAAGAAAAAAGAAAAAAGAAAAAAAACAAAAACAAAGAAACCCTGGGCTACAAAATGCTAAGTAGGCATTAAACCACCTCTGACTCTGAATTCTTGAGTTCTTCCTGTCCATGAACCCACAATTACTCACCTTTCTTTAAATATAATTAATGTATATGTTTTCAAAAAGTCATATGGGAAATAGTAAATGAAAGTTAAGTAATAGAATTAATTGAAGCAGCAGAGGTTAATCACAAAGTATGTGTGTATTTATCCTTGAAGGCATTCATCCCGAACGTGTATACAAATATTTGGACGCTAATGGAAGTGTAAACACGTATCATACTATATTGTACATTTTCAGTTAACATTCATCGTTGTTTTCCGATTGATCCCAGTCTGTGTAGCTATGATGATAATGTTATAAAGAAAGAATGTATCTAATTGATCAACAGTGACAGAGTATTAACAGAAAACGGGCCCATGCTTACTCATCACAATCTTTCATCATGTTGAATGACACATACTCACTCAGTAGTGCTTATATATTTGCAAATACTGATCTACTGAAGCAGGTTGGCTTCGTTTCTCCTTACTTGATCCTGAGTATGGCTTTCAGCACTTCTCAAAACCCTTCACTCTCAACATATTTATATGGTATATTCAAAAAGAAGACAATGGCTGAAAGACTTAATTATTGACTCACTTGCATGCTAACACATTCTTTATAGACTATTTTCCCAGTATGAGTTTTCTGATGTGAATAGCAAGTGAAAGATTTTCCACATCCTCTTTAGAATGGGCATCTCCTCAGTGTGAGCACTTTCTTGTTCAGTCAGGAATAAGGAATCACTGAAGAATGTCCTTCCTTCATTACACTGAAACTATTTTTTCAGTGTGAACCCTGTCATGTCTCATGAGTCCATGACTAATGGAACTCTAGCATCCATTTCATCCGATTTCTTCTCCAGCAGTGATTAGATGGTGTACCCCAAGAGGGCTCTCCTTGTAGTAAACCTTGGGCTGTCTTCTCTACTGTGTCAGGGATGCAGCCCACTCTGAGTTCTCTGTGTATTCTGAGGCTGGAGCTCCACCTGAAGGCTCTTCCACCATGATTCCAGGCTCAGGGTTTCTCTCCACATGACTTTCCTGGCGAGTTAAAAGGGATAATTTCTGGCTGAAGGCTCAATATCACTGATTAGAGGCACAGGGTTTCTACTCGGTTTGAATTCTCGGGTGTTTATAAAAGTGGGAGCTCTGGGTAAAGGCTGCACCACATGGACTCCAGACATAGGGTGTGTCTCCTGTGAGTTTTCTAGTGCGTATAAGCGTGAGAGCTGCGTTTAAAGGCTTTTCCACATCCGTTGCATTTGTAGGGTTTCTCATCAGTGTGAATTCTCACCCATGACTAAGGTTATGGCTTTGGCTAAGTGCTTTCTCACATAAATGATATTCATTGTGGTTTCTCTCCTGTGTGAATGTGCTCATGATATTGAAGGGTTGCATGGTCACCGAAAGCTCCTCCACAGTCATTCCAAGCATAGGGCTTCTCCCCCGTTTGAGTTTATTGGTGTGAATAAATGTCAGCTCTCTGGCTGCAGTACCTTTGTAAGGTTCGTCTCCTCCAGTGCGAGCCGTTGGTGTATACATGCGAGGCTTCAGCCGAATTTTTTCACACGTTCAGGACATTTGCAAGAGTCACTCCAGGGTGCACTCTCTCATGTTGTCTAAGGTTGGAGGGTGACTAAATGCCTTCCACCTTCTGAGTTCTGCATGATTTCCCTCTCGTATAATTAGCTTAGGTCTCTCGCATTCGGGCTGAAAGTGCAACACACGTGGAGTTAAGGTTGCTGTACGCGAAATGTCCTCATGTTCATCGCATTCTGTGAGCGCTTCTCCAGCATGAAATCCCTGCTGTTGACAAGGAAAGAGAGGCTGTTAAAAATTACTCACATACTACTCATTCAGTCATTTCTCTACATGGGAATTCTAGGCGGCGCCCTCCGTGGTGGTCTTCATTCAAAATCTCCGCATACTAGTTACTTTCACAGGTGATGTTCCTTTGCTGAATTCACACAGATTTTCTGCCTGGTAAACCCTCACTGGTCATAGCCTTCTGATTAAGTTTTAGGTCTTCTTTAGGTTTCCAACACCATATCCAGGAGCTCTGTTTAATCAATTACATTTTCACTGACGCTCAGGTCAGAGTTTGACATGTAATGTCAAGTGACATGGGTCCTCAGATTGTTCCATCCTCCATTAAATGGATAGAAAATCTCCTGGCCACAGGTCCAAGGCCATGGAGGGCAGAGCTAGGGTGGAGGCTCTGATGTTGCTGATTCCCACGTGGGGAGGAACCAAGGTGACTGAGGACAATTGCATCCGGGGGAGCGGGGTGGGCCACAGGGAAGGTGGGGTGCTAAAGACCTGGAATGGGTGTTGGAGAACAAATGACGGTTCCTTTCACCAAGAATTATTAAATAAGAATTTTGGAAGAGGTGTCCTTGCTGTGGAGACAAGACTCTCCAGGAGACCGTGGTAAGGGTTACCTGGGAATTAATGTTAATCCTAGGAACTGAATCTTAATAAAACAATAACTGTGAACAGTAAGTCGAATCAAAGTGTAACACCCGATCATTTGCATTGTTTCCTGCCAAATGGAGATATTATGTACTCCCTACATGCCGAGGAGCCAATGCAGCCTTGCTCTTGACCATGGGAGGAAAAATCGTTCCTTCTGTCTGCGCATGCCTGTGGGTAAGCTGGCAGGGGTCACCCCCAGCTGAGTGGTTGGCGATTCATGTCTGGTGTATCTAACAAGATTTTGGAAGCCCGGGTTCTCATGGCTGCTTTCTCTTTCCTCAGATTTATCTGCTTGATTTTCGGATTGGCCCTGCCCAAGGATGCAGGGGAGGGCAGGTGGTGGCAGAGTTCCTGATGATGAAACAACAGGTGAGGAAAAAAAAGAAAAAAACAAAAAAACTTAGTTTGATTCCTGAATTGATCCGTCTTTTGCCAAATGGTCAGGTTTCTACTTTGGGTCCGGATCTTCTAAGTGCACCCAGGAAATATTAACTCCAGTTATGTTCACCACCCTGTCTTTAAGGATACAGCAGGTCAGGGACCAATGTAGAAACACTCTCTTTCCCGACACTTACTTTCACTTCTTCCAGCCTCCATTGAGGCTGTGACCTCACAGAGGACGGGAGAGGTATTTTCCTTCTCTTCTTTTAAAGGTCATCCCTTGGGCTCCGTGGCCTCCTTCATCATGCTACTGGCTGCGGTGGACTTAGGAATGCGGTGAACACAGGGGCTAGAGAATGACTCAGGACAGAAATCTCTAGGCCAGTGGGGAGCAGGCGTTTCATCAGGTGAGTCCTGTGTCATAGGTGCTGTGGTGAGCGGGGGTTTGGTGAGAGGGAGCAATAAAGAATCATTGATTTTTCCTGATTTCAAAAGCTTAACTTTTTACAGACTACTCCTAAACATTTTGACAGCTTCCAAAAGATAAACGTAAGTTCCTTAGCAAAGTTATTCACATAAGTGTTTTCCTTTGTGTTCTTAAGCTTCATTCCAATTAGGAAGTTGAATGCAGTGTCTGCAGATTCTTATTTTCTTAATTGTGACTGTGTATGGAGGAGAAGGGCCATAGTACACAGAAGAAAATGTCGAGCGCTGGACAGCAAATGACAGTCTGGAGAGCTCCAGGACCTCACTCCCACACAGAGACATCAGTAAAACAACCAGGACCTGCCTGAATGAGCTGGGGTTCTAGCCCAGGGAACCCCAGAAGTGGGAACAATGGGCTTTCTGATCCCACCATTGGCAGCCCTGGTAAGTGTTCCTATTAGACACGGGTGTGTGTGTGTGTGTGTGTGTGTGTGTGTGTGTGTGCGTGCACGTGTGTTTGTTTCATTTTCCTGACACCCCTGGACTTGCCGAGCGTGCGTCACTGTTGCATGAAAGCCATGGCCATGTGGTGCTAAAGTTATCAGACCCTCTCAGTCTTGTATCTTCCTGTGTTGCATACATAAAATTTCTCTAATGGGTCCAGATGCAAATGTTCAGTTGTCTCCTTGGCTCCTACCTGCAATGGCATGGGCTTGTCTTGCTTGGGAAAGCAGCTCTAGGCTCATGGAGAGAAGAGCTGCACGGGTGTAGGGTGGGCAGAGAGAATTGGAGAAAGCAAGTGAATTGCTATGGTCTCCTGATCCGGAGGTAAGAGGCTGGGCACTGAGGCAACCCAAGTCTTCCGAGTCAGGCTTCTGACTGCAGAATTCTCTACATTACCGTGAGGAGCGCCTCTCCTTCGCGTCAGCCTCCTGCCCAAATCTTCCCAGCCCCGTCCGCTGCTGGGGTCGCGTCGTGCCATGCCGAGCCGGACTGGCAGGCAGGTAGCTCCTAGGCGGACGCCCGGAGACGAACGCGAGCATTTGGGCGGTCGGAGGTGATCCGCCGCCGTCCAGCGATCAGAATCCATCCCGCGGACGTTCAAGCCCGTTGTCGGGAGCCACCTGGCGGCCGCTTTTATATTGTCCCTTCCCTCCTGAGCTTTGGCGAACTTGGCGAGGGATGTGATTCGCCCGCCAGGCGCGGGCCAGAGTTCCGGGAGGCCGGCGACGCTGGCGGCGACCGTCCCGGTGGTGCGGAGCGGTGGGCGATGCCTGCTCTCCCCGGAGATTGAATGTGGAGAGCCGTGTGTTGTGGGGCCGCCGCTGAGCTCCTTGGGCACGTTGGGGGGAGGTCTGCGCCGGTCGACCAGCACTCCCTGGTGTCCCTTGGCCCGCGGAGACTCCCCCCCACCCGACGTCCTGCTACGCGTGACCAGGAGAGGACGTCCGTGCCCGACGTCGTACTCCGTGTGTCACGATGCGTCGGTGCGTCCTCGCCGCCTTGGGGGCCCGGGTCATGCCGGTGCAGTCGTGGCGGTCTGGCTGCGCAACAGGGGCCACTTCAGTTGCTCCGGGTCCCAGGCGAGGCGGTCCCGGGGGCGCAACTTGCACCGAGGCAGGGGCATGGGATGCCTGTCAACAGACCGCATCCACCCGGCAGCTTAAAAGGGCGTCTATGCAGGGAGCTCCCGTCCCAACTTCCTGGTAGCCTCGTCAGCGTGGCGCTTGCGTTTCGAACCTGTTCAGGTCCGCTCACCGCGGTGTGTCGAGGGCAAGCGTGTAGGGCGCTCGTGGAGGGGCGGCAGTTCCTCCTAGGCTTCGGTGGTCCTAAGTGGTAGACGTTTCTCTTTGGGAAACAGGGAACGCCTGGGGCATACGTGAGAGTCGGGAGGAGACACGAGCCTGAACGCGGTCCTGCAAGGGCGCGGTTGTCGTTAGCTTCCCTGAAGAAGCTCTGCAGACAGTGAACGGCCTAGAGACGCGCGTGCGGAGGGCAGGACCCCCCAGAGCAAGAAATGGCAACGACGGTGTCCTGTTTCGAGGACGGGTGTCAGAGGTGTGGCGGTGCGCCTTCGCTCGTGTGCCATCTGGATACTTCCCGTTGAAGTTCACACCAGTTGCACGTCACTTGGCGTTTGCGGCGGCAAGGTCGACCAGATGGGCAGATTTCGCTATTGGGGCAAGGAGAACATTTAGTGAATTGAGGCTCTTTCGGTTGTGCGAGTCACTACAACGTGAACAGTAGTGAAAAGAGAAACCTTAAGATTTACAATAAATCGACATTACTGTAAGAATTACTATAAAAACATATTATGCAACTTCCAGGTATTCTTGCATCTGGGAAGCCATTTCTTTCTTAAAAGGGCATTATTGCATAATGAAACATATAAGTAAGTGCATTTTTAGATTTTTATTTTGTATTTAGGAATATATTTAATTTCGAATTTACCAATAGTGTATATAATCGCATTGGGACTCTATACAGTAAAGAACACACCGGGAAATTCTGGATTTTATGGTAAATGCGTTCTTTTGGATTGCTTTGGGTTCTCAAAAAAATTAGAAAGAATTCAAGAGCCCAATATAAAGAGCAAGATAGCAATCCTCTTGTCTGTTATCCTTTAAAGGGGTAACCCCTTGAATTTTGAATAAAATGGATGATGGAAGGAATTTTAACAGGCACGTACAATGGAATTATTATCCTTATAATAATCGTTACCAGGCTTCCCCTGTGGCGCCGTGGCTGAGAGTCCCCCTGCCGATGCAGGGGACACGGGTTCGTGCCCCGGTCCGGGAGGATCTCACATGCCGTGGAGCAGCTGGGCCCGTGAGCCATGGCCGCTGAACCTGCGTGTCTGGAGCCTGTGCTCCGCAACGGGAGAGGCCACAACAGTGAGAGGCCCGCGTACAGGAAAAAAAAAAGAAAACTCGTTACTAATTTTCAAACGTATAGGTTTGAATGCTAACAAACTTTAAAGTACTTATTTTGCAATATAGAGAAGAGCAAACCTTCATCTTAAGACAGGAAATCTAGCTTTGCTCTCCCCAATTCATGCAGACAAAGTTTTCCAAAATGGAGAATTTTGTAAAATACTTTTACTAACCAGTCTTTCGAAACATATATTACTTTTCAAAATTCCAGAACTGAGACTGCTTTAAATGTCAATTTTGTTTTAGGTACAGCCAACTTTCTATTGTAGACTAGTAGTGACATTTGGTAACTGTACAATGTATGAACGTGACTATTTTTCTTAATGTCAGAAATATTAGTTTGCAATTTATTCTTATTACCTGCCTTAGAATATAGAGTTCTATGAAGAGAAAGGCATTGTGTTATTTACAGTTGAATCAACGTAACAATCCAGGTTCCGAAATGTTGGAAGTTCTCATTAAATATTTCATAATTGAAAAATTTATAAATGAATGAACAAGGTGATTTAGCTTATTTTTCTCCTGCATGAATCCTTTATGCTAATAATTCCTGAATCATATTTTCCCTTTATGATCAGATAGTTGTTACAGTGTCCCTCCCTTGCATGGGTGTGTGTGTGTGTGTGCACTCAGGTGCACGTACACACAGTAATGTCGCAGCTAACGTCATGGGTTTAAAAAAAATATTTGTTTAAGATTTTTTTTTTTGATGTGGACCATGTTAAAAGACTTTTATTCAATTTGTTACAATATTGTTACTGTTTTATGTTGTGGTGTTTTGGTTGCAAGCCATGTGAGATCTTAGCTCCCCGACCAGGGATTGAACCCGCCCTCCCTGCATTGGAAGGTGAGGTCTTAACCTCTAGAATGCTAGGAAAGTCCCCATGATGGCCTTTACAGGCCCTAGGATACCATTTCTCAACCCATTAGACTTCCGTGGGCCCGAGGGCTACAACGAATGTTTTGGCCAACAAAGAAGAGGAAAGGGAACTGGAAAAGGGCCAGAACTCATCATGCAGCCTGTGCGCTCTCTCTAGCTAGCCTTCTTGAAGGTTTAATTGACAAAATAGACACTGTCTCTATGGTGATCTTTCTCCCAGAACGTTTTTTAGTACCATTTTTCGACATCAAAGAGTAAAGCTTTAAAGGTAGACTCACCAATGGCTCTCTGCGGGATCTCCTTTGTGTTTATATGATTTAGTATATGCCACCCCTTATCGTTCTAATATATTCTTAAAGTAGAACTCTTTTTATGCCTTCAAAGATCTTTCACCTTCTCAGTCCTGAAGATATCTGTCTGTTCTTCTTGGACAAAACAAAACAAAACAAAACAAAACAAAAAACAAAGAAACCCTGGGCTACAAAATGCTAAGTAGGGATTAAACCACCTCTGACTCTGAATTTTTGAGTTCTTCCTGTCCATGAACCCACAATTATTCACCTTTCTTTAAATATAATTAATGTATATATTTTTAAAAGTCATATGGGAAATAGTAAATGAAAGTTAAGTAATAGAATTAATTGAAGCAGCAGAGGTTAATCACAAAGTATGTGTGTATTTATCCTTGAAGGCATTCATCCCGAACGTGTATACAAATATTTGGACGCTAATGGAAGGGTAAACACGTATCATACTATATTGTACATTTTCAGTTAACATTCATCGTTGTTTTCCGATTGATCCCAGTCTGTGTAGCTATGATGATAATGTTATAAAGAAAGAATGTATCTAATTGATCAACAGTGACAGAGTATTAACAGAAAACGGGCCCATGCTTACTCATCACAATCTTTCATCATGTTGAATGACACATACTCACTCAGTAGTGCTTATATATTTGCAAATACTGATCTACTGAAGAAGGTTGGCTTCGTTTCTCCTTACTTGATCCTGAGTATGGCTTTCAGCACTTCTCAAAACCCTTCACTCTCAACATATTTATATGGTATATTCAAAAAGAAGACAATGGCTGAAGGACTTAATTATTGACTCACTTGCATGCTAACACATTCTTTATAGACTATTTTCCCAGTATGGGTTTTCTGATGTGAATAGCAAGTGAAAGATTTTCCACATCCTCTTTAGAATGGGCATCTCCTCAGTGTGAGCACTTTCTTGTTCAGTCAGGAATAAGGAATCACTGAAGAATGTCCTTCCTTCATTACACTGAGACTATTTTTTCAGTGTGAACCCTGTCATGTCTCATGAGTCCATGACTAATGGAACTCTAGCATCCATTTCATCAGATTTCTTCTCCAGCAGTGATTAGATGGTGTACCCCAAGAGGGCTCTCCTTGTAGTAAACCTTGGGCTGTCTTCTCTACTGTGTCAGGGATGCAGCCCACTCTGAGTTCTCTGTGTATTCTGAGGCTGGAGCTCCACCTGAAGGCTCTTCCACCATGATTCCAGGCTCAGGGTTTCTCTCCACATGACTTTCCTGGCGAGTTAAAAGGGATAATTTCTGGCTGAAGGCTCAATATCACTGATTAGAGGCACAGGGTTTCTACTCGGTTTGAATTCTCGGGTGTTTATAAAAGTGGGAGCTCTGGGTAAAGGCTGCACCACATGGACTCCAGACATAGGGTGTGTCTCCTGTGAGTTTTCTAGTGCGTATAAGCGTGAGAGCTGCGTTTAAAGGCTTTTCCACATCCGTTGCATTTGTAGGGTTTCTCATCAGTGTGAATTCTCACCCATGACTAAGGTTATGGCTTTGGCTAAGTGCTTTCTCACATAAATGATATTCATTGTGGTTTCTCTCCTGTGTGAATGTGCTCATGATATTGAAGGGTTGCATGGTCACCGAAAGCTCCTCCACAGTCATTCCAAGCATAGGGCTTCTCCCCTGTTTGAGTTTATTGGTGTGAATAAATGTCAGCTCTCTGGCTGCAGTACCTTTGTAAGGTTCGTCTCCTCCAGTGCGAGCCGTTGGTGTATACATGCGAGGCTTCAGCCGAATTTTTTCACACGTTCAGGACATTTGCAAGAGTCACTCCAGGGTGCACTCTCTCATGTTGTCTAAGGTTGGAGGGTGACTAAATGCCTTCCACCTTCTGAGTTCTGCATGATTTCCCTCTCGTATAATTAGCTTAGGTCTCTCGCATTCGGGCTGAAAGTGCAACACACGTGGAGTTAAGGTTGCTGTACGCGAAATGTCCTCATGTTCATCGCATTCTGTGAGCGCTTCTCCAGCATGAAATCCCTGCTGTTGACAAGGAAAGAGAGGCTGTTAAAAATTACTCACATACTACTCATTCAGTCATTTCTCTACACGGGAATTCTAGGCGGCGCCCTCCGTGGTGGTCTTCATTCAAAATCTCCGCATACTAGTTACTTTCACAGGTGATGTTCCTTTGCTGAATTCACACAGATTTTCTGCCTGGTAAACCCTCACTGGTCATAGCCTTCTGATTAAGTTTTAGGTCTTCTTTAGGTTTCCAACACCATATCCAGGAGCTCTGTTTAATCAATTACATTTTCACTGACGCTCAGGTCAGAGTTTGACATGTAATGTCAAGTGACATGGGTCCTCAGATTGTTCCATCCTCCATTAAATGGATAGAAAATCTCCTGGCCACAGGTCCAAGGCCATGGAGGGCAGAGCTAGGGTGGAGGCTCTGATGTTGCTGATTCCCACGTGGGGAGGAACCAAGGTGACTGAGGACAATTGCATCCGGGGGAGCGGGGTGGGCCACAGGGAAGGTGGGGTGCTAAAGACCTGGAATGGGTGTTGGAGAACAAATGACGGTTCCTTTCACCAAGAATTATTAAATAAGAATTTTGGAAGAGGTGTCCTTGCTGTGGAGACAAGACTCTCCAGGAGACCATGGTAAGGGTTACCCGGGAATTAATGTTAATCCTAGGAACTGAATCTTAATAAAACAATAACTGTGAACAGTAAGTCGAATCAAAGTGTAACACCCGATCATTTGCATTGTTTCCTGCCAAATGGAGATATTATGTACTCCCTACATGCCGAGGAGCCAATGCAGCCTTGCTCTTGACCATGGGAGGAAAAATCGTTCCTTCTGTCTGCGCATGCCTGTGGGTAAGCTGGCAGGGGTCACCCCCAGCTGAGTGGTTGGCGATTCATGTCTGGTGTATCTAACAAGATTTTGGAAGCCTGGGTTCTCATGGCTGCTTTCTCTTTCCTCAGATTTATCTGCTTGATTTTCGGATTGGCCCTGCCCAAGGATGCAGGGGAGGGCAGGTGGTGGCAGAGTTCCTGATGATGAAACAACAGGTGAGGAAAAAAAAGAAAAAAACAAAAAAACTTAGTTTGATTCCTGAATTGATCCGTCTTTTGCCAAATGGTCAGGTTTCTACTTTGGGTCCGGATCTTCTAAGTGCACCCAGGAAATATTAACTCCAGTTATGTTCACCACCCTGTCTTTAAGGATACAGCAGGTCAGGGACCAATGTAGAAACACTCTCTTTCCCGACATTTACTTTCACTTCTTCCAGCCTCCATTAAGGCTGTGACCTCACAGAGGACGGGAGAGGTATTTTCCTTCTCTTCTTTTAAAGGTCATCCCTTGGGCTCCGTGGCCTCCTTCATCATGCTACTGGCTGCGGTGGACTTAGGAATGCGGTGAACACAGGGGCTAGAGAATGACTCAGGACAGAAATCTCTAGGCCAGTGGGGAGCAGGCGTTTCATCAGGTGAGTCCTGTGTCATAGGTGCTGTGGTGAGCGGGGGTTTGGTGAGAGAGAGCAATAAAGAATCATTTATTTTTCCTGATTTAAAAAGCTTAACTTTTTACAGACTACTCCTAAACATTTTGACAGCTTCCAAAAGATAAACGTAAGTTCCTTAGCAAAGTTATTCACATAAGTGTTTTCCTTTGTGTTCTTAACCTTCATTCCAATTAGGAAGTTGAATGCAGTGTCTGCAGATTCTTATTTTCTTAATTGTGACTGTGTATGGAGGAGAAGGGCCATAGTACACAGAAGAAAATGTCGAGCGCTGGACAGCAAATGACAGTCTGGAGAGCTCCAGGACCTCACTCCCACACAGAGACATCAGTAAAACAACCAGAACCTGCCTGAATGAGCTGGGGTTCTAGCCCAGGGAACCCCAGAAGTGGGAACAATGGGCTTTCTGATCCCACCATTGGCAGCCCTGGTAAGTGTTCCTATTAGACACGGGTGTGTGTGTGTGCGCGCACGTGTGTTTGTTTCTTTTTCCTGACACCCCTGGACTTGCCGAGTGTGCGTCACTGTTGCATGAAAGCCATGGCCATGTGGTGCTAAAGTTATCAGACCCTCTCAGTCTTGTATCGTCCTGCGTGGCATACATAAAATTTCTCTATTGGGTCCAGATGCAAATGTTCAGTTGTCTCCTTGGCTCCTACCTGCAATGGCATGGGCTTGTCTTGCTTGGGAAAGCAGCTCTAGGCTCATGGAGAGAAGAGCTGCACGGGTGTAGGGTGGGCAGAGAGAATTGGAGAAAGCAAGTGAATTGCTATGGTCTCCTGATCCGGAGATAAGAGGCTGGGCACTGAGGCAACCCAAGTCTTCCGAGTCAGGCTTCTGACTGCAGAATTCTCTACATTACCGTGAGGAGCGCCTCTCCTTCGCGTCAGCCTCCTGCCCAAATCTTCCCAGCCCCGTCCGCTGCTGGGGTCGCGTCGTGCCATGCCGAGCCGAACTGGCAGGCAGGTAGCTCCTAGGCGGACGCCCGGAGACGAACGCGAGCATTTGGGCGGTCGGAGGTGATCCGCCGCCGTCCAGCGATCAGAATCCATCCCGCGGACGTTCAAGCCCGTTGTCGGGAGCCACCTGGCGGCCGCTTTTATATTGTCCCTTCCCTCCTGAGCTTTGGCGAACTTGGCGAGGGATGTGATTCGCCCGCCAGGCGCGGGCCAGAGTTCCGGGAGGCCGGCGACGCTGGCGGCGACCGTCCCGGTGGTGCGGAGCGGTGGGCGATGCCTGCTCTCCCCGGAGATTGAATGTGGAGAGCCGTGTGTTGTGGGGCCGCCGCTGAGCTCCTTGGGCGGGTTAGGGGGAGGTCTGCGCCGGTCGACCAGCACTCCCTGGTGTCCCTTGGCCCGCGGAGACTCCCCCCCACCCGACGTCCTGCTACGCGTGACCAGGAGAGGACGTCCGTGCCCGACGTCGTACTCCGTGTGCCACGATGCGTCGGTGCGTCCTCGCCGCCTTGGGGGCCCGGGTCATGCCGGTGCAGTCGTGGCGGTCTGGCTGCGCAACAGGGGCCACTTCAGTTGCTCCGGGTCCCAGGCGAGGCGGTCCCGGGGGCGCAACTTGCACCGAGGCAGGGGCATGGGATGCCTGTCAACAGACCGCATCCACCCGGCAGCTTAAACGGGCGTCTATGCAGGGAGCTCCCGTCCCAACTTCCTGGTAGCCTCGTCAGCGTGGCGCTTGCGTTTCGAACCTGTTCAGGTCCGCTCACCGCGGTGTGTCGAGGGCAAGCGTGTAGGGCGCTCGTGGAGGGGCGGCAGTTCCTCCTAGGCTTCGGTGGTCCTAAGTGGTAGACGTTTCTCTTTGGGAAACAGGGAACGCCTGGGGCATACGTGAGAGTCGGGAGGAGACACGAGCCTGAACGCGGTCCTGCAAGGGCGCGGTTGTCGTTAGCTTCCCTGAAGAAGCTCTGCAGACAGTGAACGGCCTAGAGACGCGCGTGCGGAGGGCAGGACCCCCCCAGAGCAAGAAATGGCAACGACGGTGTCCTGTTTCGAGGACGGGTGTCAGCGGTGTGGCGGTGCGCCTTCGCTCGTGTGCCATCTGGATACTTCCCGTTGAAGTTCACACCAGTTGCACGTCACTTGGCGTTTGCGGCGGCAAGGTCGACCAGATGGGCAGATTTCGCTATTGGGGCAAGGAGAACATTTAGTGAATTGAGGCTCTTTCGGTTGTGCGAGTCACTACAACGTGAACAGTAGTGAAAAGAGAAACCTTAAGATTTACAATAAATCGACATTACTGTAAGAATTACTATAAAAACATATTATGCAAATTCCAGGTATTCTTGCGTCTGGTAAGCCATTTCTTTCTTAAAAGGGCATTATTGCATAATGAAACATATAAGTAAGTGCATTTTTAGATTTTTATTTTGTATTTAGGAATATATTTAATTTCGAATTTACCAATAGTGTATATAATCGCATTGGGACTCTATACACTAAAGAACACACCGGGAAATTCTGGATTTTATGGTAAATGCGTTCTTTTGGATTGCTTTGGGTTCTCAAAAAAATTAGAAAGAATTCAAGAGCCCAATATAAAGAGCAAGATAGCAATCCTCTTGTCTGTTATCCTTTAAAGGGGTAACCCCTTGAATTTTGAATAAAATGGATGATGGAAGGAATTTTAACAGGCACGTACAATGGAATTATTATCCTTATAATAATCGTTACCGGGCTTCCCCTGTGGCGCCGTGGCTGAGAGTCCCCCTGCCGATGCAGGGGACACGGGTTCGTGCCCCGGTCCGGGAGGATCTCACATGCCGTGGAGCAGCTGGGCCCGTGAGCCATGGCCGCTGAACCTGCGTGTCTGGAGCCTGTGCTCCGCAACGGGAGAGGCCACAACAGTGAGAGGCCCGCGTACAGGAAAAAAAAAAGAAAACTCGTTACTAATTTTCAAACGTATAGGTTTGAATGCTAACAAACTTTAAAGTACTTATTTTGCAATATAGAGAAGAGCAAACCTTCATCTTAAGACAGGAAATCTAGCTTTGCTCTCCCCAATTCATGCAGACAAAGTTTTCCAAAATGGAGAATTTTGTAAAATACTTTTACTAACCAGTCTTTCTAAACATATATTAGTTTTCAATATTCCAGAACTGAGACTGCTTTAAATGTCAATTTTGTTTTAGGTACAGCCAACTTTCTATTGTAGACTAGTAGTGACATTTGGTAACTGTACAACGTATGAACGTGTCTATTTTTCTTAATGTCAGAAATATTAGTTTGCAATTTATTCTTATTACCTGCCTTAGAATATAGAGTTCTATGAAGAGAAAGGCATTGTGTTATTTACAGTTGAATCAACGTAACAATCCAGGTTCCGAAATGTTGGAAGTTCTCATTAAATAGTTCATAATTGAAAAATTTATAAATGAATGAACAAGGTGATTTAGCTTATTTTTCTCCTGCATGAATCCTTTATGCTAATAATTCCTGAATCATATTTTCCCTTTATGATCAGATAGTTGTTACAGTGTCCCTCCCTTGCATGGGTGTGTGTGTGTGTGTGCACTCAGATGCACGTACACACAGTAATGTCGCAGCTAACGTCATGGGTTTAAAAAAAATATTTGTTTAAGATTTTTTTTTTTTGATGTGGACCATGTTAAAAGACTTTTATTGAATTTGTTACAATATTGTTACTGTTTTATGTTGTGGTGTTTTGGTTGCAAGCCATGTGAGATCTTAGCTCCCCGACCAGGGATTGAACCCGCCCTCCCTGCATTGGAAGGTGAGGTCTTAACCTCTAGAATGCTAGGAAAGTCCCCATGATGGCCTTTACAGGCCCTAGGATACCATTTCTCAACCCATTAGACTTCCGTGGGCCCGAGGGCTACAACGAATGTTTTGGCCAACAAAGAAGAGGAAAGGGAACTGAAAAGGGGCCAGAACTCATCATGCAGCCTGTGCGCTCTCTCTAGCTAGCCTTCTTGAAGGTTTAATTGACAAAATAGACACTGTCTCTATGGTGATCTTTCTCCCAGAACGTTTTTTAGTACCATTTTTCGACATCAAAGAGTAAAGCTTTAAAGGTAGACTCACCAATGGCTCTCTGCGGGATCTCCTTTGTGTTTATATGATTTAGTATATGCCACCCCTTATCGTTCTAATATATTCTTAAAGTAGAACTCTTTTTATGCCTTCAAAGATCTTTCACCTTCTCAGTCCTGAAGATATCTATCTGTTCTTCTTGGACAAAACAAAACAAAACAAAACAAAACAAAAAACAAAGAAACCCTGGGCTACAAAATGCTAAGTAGGGATTAAACCACCTCTGACTCTGAATTTTTGAGTTCTTCC
Organism: Mesoplodon mirus; assembly: GCF_964341445.2. Taxonomy (NCBI): domain Eukaryota; kingdom Metazoa; phylum Chordata; class Mammalia; order Artiodactyla; family Ziphiidae; genus Mesoplodon; species Mesoplodon mirus. The sequence goes on from NW_028295387.1 coordinate 221,869, forward strand.
TGTCCATGAACCCACAATTATTCACCTTTCTTTAAATATAATTAATGTATATATTTTTAAAAGTCATATGGGAAATAGTAAATGAAAGTTAAGTAATAGAATTAATTGAAGCAGCAGAGGTTAATCACAAAGTATGTGTGTATTTATCCTTGAAGGCATTCATCCCGAACGTGTATACAAATATTTGGACGCTAATGGAAGGGTAAACACGTATCATACTATATTGTACATTTTCAGTTAACATTCATCGTTGTTTTCCGATTGATCCCAGTCTGTGTAGCTATGATGATAATGTTATAAAGAAAGAATGTATCTAATTGATCAACAGTGACAGAGTATTAACAGAAAACGGGCCCATGCTTACTCATCACAATCTTTCATCATGTTGAATGACACATACTCACTCAGTAGTGCTTATATATTTGCAAATACTGATCTACTGAAGCAGGTTGGCTTCGTTTCTCCTTACTTGATCCTGAGTATGGCTTTCAGCACTTCTCAAAACCCTTCACTCTCAACATATTTATATGGTATATTCAAAAAGAAGACAATGGCTGAAAGACTTAATTATTGACTCACTTGCCTGCTAACACATTCTTTATAGACTATTTTCCCAGTATGAGTTTTCTGATGTGAATAGCAAGTGAAAGATTTTCCACATCCTCTTTAGAATGGGCATCTCCTCAGTGTGAGCACTTTCTTGTTCAGTCAGGAATAAGGAATCACTGAAGAATGTCCTTCCTTCATTACACTGAGACTATTTTTTCAGTGTGAACCCTGTCATGTCTCATGAGTCCATGACTAATGGAACTCTAGCATCCATTTCATCCGATTTCTTCTCCAGCAGTGATTAGATGGTGTACCCCAAGAGGGCTCTCCTTGTAGTAAACCTTGGGCTGTCTTCTCTACTGTGTCAGGGATGCAGCCCACTCTGAGTTCTCTGTGTATTCTGAGGCTGGAGCTCCACCTGAAGGCTCTTCCACCATGATTCCAGGCTCAGGGTTTCTCTCCACATGACTTTCCTGGCGAGTTAAAAGGGATAATTTCTGGCTGAAGGCTCAATATCACTGATTAGAGGCACAGGGTTTCTACTCGGTTTGAATTCTCGGGTGTTTATAAAAGTGGGAGCTCTGGGTAAAGGCTGCACCACATGGACTCCAGACATAGGGTGTGTCTCCTGTGAGTTTTCTAGTGCGTATAAGCGTGAGAGCTGCGTTTAAAGGCTTTTCCACATCCGTTGCATTTGTAGGGTTTCTCATCAGTGTGAATTCTCACCCATGACTAAGGTTATGGCTTTGGCTAAGTGCTTTCTCACATAAATGATATTCATTGTGGTTTCTCTCCTGTGTGAATGTGCTCATGATATTGAAGGGTTGCATGGTCACCGAAAGCTCCTCCACAGTCATTCCAAGCATAGGGCTTCTCCCCCGTTTGAGTTTATTGGTGTGAATAAATGTCAGCTCTCTGGCTGCAGTACCTTTGTAAGGTTCGTCTCCTCCAGTGCGAGCCGTTGGTGTATACATGCGAGGCTTCAGCCGAATTTTTTCACACGTTCAGGACATTTGCAAGAGTCACTCCAGGGTGCACTCTCTCATGTTGTCTAAGGTTGGAGGGTGACTAAATGCCTTCCACCTTCTGAGTTCTGCATGATTTCCCTCTCGTATAATTAGCTTAGGTCTCTCGCATTCGGGCTGAAAGTGCAACACACGTGGAGTTAAGGTTGCTGTACGCGAAATGTCCTCATGTTCATCGCATTCTGTGAGCGCTTCTCCAGCATGAAATCCCTGCTGTTGACAAGGAAAGAGAGGCTGTTAAAAATTACTCACATACTACTCATTCAGTCATTTCTCTACATGGGAATTCTAGGCGGCGCCCTCCGTGGTGGTCTTCATTCAAAATCTCCGCATACTAGTTACTTTCACAGGTGATGTTCCTTTGCTGAATTCACACAGATTTTCTGCCTGGTAAACCCTCACTGGTCATAGCCTTCTGATTAAGTTTTAGGTCTTCTTTAGGTTTCCAACACCATATCCAGGAGCTCTGTTTAATCAATTACATTTTCACTGACGCTCAGGTCAGAGTTTGACATGTAATGTCAAGTGACATGGGTCCTCAGATTGTTCCATCCTCCATTAAATGGATAGAAAATCTCCTGGCCACAGGTCCAAGGCCATGGAGGGCAGAGCTAGGGTGGAGGCTCTGATGTTGCTGATTCCCACGTGGGGAGGAACCAAGGTGACTGAGGACAATTGCATCCGGGGGAGCGGGGTGGGCCACAGGGAAGGTGGGGTGCTAAAGACCTGGAATGGGTGTTGGAGAACAAATGACGGTTCCTTTCACCAAGAATTATTAAATAAGAATTTTGGAAGAGGTGTCCTTGCTGTGGAGACAAGACTCTCCAGGAGACCGTGGTAAGGGTTACCTGGGAATTAATGTTAATCCTAGGAACTGAATCTTAATAAAACAATAACTGTGAACAGTAAGTCGAATCAAAGTGTAACACCCGATCATTTGCATTGTTTCCTGCCAAATGGAGATATTATGTACTCCCTACATGCCGAGGAGCCAATGCAGCCTTGCTCTTGACCATGGGAGGAAAAATCGTTCCTTCTGTCTGCGCATGCCTGTGGGTAAGCTGGCAGGGGTCACCCCCAGCTGAGTGGTTGGCGATTCATGTCTGGTGTATCTAACAAGATTTTGGAAGCCCGGGTTCTCATGGCTGCTTTCTCTTTCCTCAGATTTATCTGCTTGATTTTCGGATTGGCCCTGCCCAAGGATGCAGGGGAGGGCAGGTGGTGGCAGAGTTCCTGATGATGAAACAACAGGTGAGGAAAAAAAAGAAAAAAACAAAAAAACTTAGTTTGATTCCTGAATTGATCCGTCTTTTGCCAAATGGTCAGGTTTCTACTTTGGGTCCGGATCTTCTAAGTGCACCCAGGAAATATTAACTCCAGTTATGTTCACCACCCTGTCTTTAAGGATACAGCAGGTCAGGGACCAATGTAGAAACACTCTCTTTCCCGACACTTACTTTCACTTCTTCCAGCCTCCATTGAGGCTGTGACCTCACAGAGGACGGGAGAGGTATTTTCCTTCTCTTCTTTTAAAGGTCATCCCTTGGGCTCCGTGGCCTCCTTCATCATGCTACTGGCTGCGGTGGACTTAGGAATGCGGTGAACACAGGGGCTAGAGAATGACTCAGGACAGAAATCTCTAGGCCAGTGGGGAGCAGGCGTTTCATCAGGTGAGTCCTGTGTCATAGGTGCTGTGGTGAGCGGGGGTTTGGTGAGAGGGAGCAATAAAGAATCATTGATTTTTCCTGATTTCAAAAGCTTAACTTTTTACAGACTACTCCTAAACATTTTGACAGCTTCCAAAAGATAAACGTAAGTTCCTTAGCAAAGTTATTCACATAAGTGTTTTCCTTTGTGTTCTTAAGCTTCATTCCAATTAGGAAGTTGAATGCAGTGTCTGCAGATTCTTATTTTCTTAATTGTGACTGTGTATGGAGGAGAAGGGCCATAGTACACAGAAGAAAATGTCGAGCGCTGGACAGCAAATGACAGTCTGGAGAGCTCCAGGACCTCACTCCCACACAGAGACATCAGTAAAACAACCAGGACCTGCCTGAATGAGCTGGGGTTCTAGCCCAGGGAACCCCAGAAGTGGGAACAATGGGCTTTCTGATCCCACCATTGGCAGCCCTGGTAAGTGTTCCTATTAGACACGGGTGTGTGTGTGTGTGTGTGTGTGTGTGTGTGTGTGCGTGCACGTGTGTTTGTTTCATTTTCCTGACACCCCTGGACTTGCCGAGCGTGCGTCACTGTTGCATGAAAGCCATGGCCATGTGGTGCTAAAGTTATCAGACCCTCTCAGTCTTGTATCTTCCTGTGTTGCATACATAAAATTTCTCTAATGGGTCCAGATGCAAATGTTCAGTTGTCTCCTTGGCTCCTACCTGCAATGGCATGGGCTTGTCTTGCTTGGGAAAGCAGCTCTAGGCTCATGGAGAGAAGAGCTGCACGGGTGTAGGGTGGGCAGAGAGAATTGGAGAAAGCAAGTGAATTGCTATGGTCTCCTGATCCGGAGGTAAGAGGCTGGGCACTGAGGCAACCCAAGTCTTCCGAGTCAGGCTTCTGACTGCAGAATTCTCTACATTACCGTGAGGAGCGCCTCTCCTTCGCGTCAGCCTCCTGCCCAAATCTTCCCAGCCCCGTCCGCTGCTGGGGTCGCGTCGTGCCATGCCGAGCCGGACTGGCAGGCAGGTAGCTCCTAGGCGGACGCCCGGAGACGAACGCGAGCATTTGGGCGGTCGGAGGTGATCCGCCGCCGTCCAGCGATCAGAATCCATCCCGCGGACGTTCAAGCCCGTTGTCGGGAGCCACCTGGCGGCCGCTTTTATATTGTCCCTTCCCTCCTGAGCTTTGGCGAACTTGGCGAGGGATGTGATTCGCCCGCCAGGCGCGGGCCAGAGTTCCGGGAGGCCGGCGACGCTGGCGGCGACCGTCCCGGTGGTGCGGAGCGGTGGGCGATGCCTGCTCTCCCCGGAGATTGAATGTGGAGAGCCGTGTGTTGTGGGGCCGCCGCTGAGCTCCTTGGGCACGTTGGGGGGAGGTCTGCGCCGGTCGACCAGCACTCCCTGGTGTCCCTTGGCCCGCGGAGACTCCCCCCCACCCGACGTCCTGCTACGCGTGACCAGGAGAGGACGTCCGTGCCCGACGTCGTACTCCGTGTGTCACGATGCGTCGGTGCGTCCTCGCCGCCTTGGGGGCCCGGGTCATGCCGGTGCAGTCGTGGCGGTCTGGCTGCGCAACAGGGGCCACTTCAGTTGCTCCGGGTCCCAGGCGAGGCGGTCCCGGGGGCGCAACTTGCACCGAGGCAGGGGCATGGGATGCCTGTCAACAGACCGCATCCACCCGGCAGCTTAAAAGGGCGTCTATGCAGGGAGCTCCCGTCCCAACTTCCTGGTAGCCTCGTCAGCGTGGCGCTTGCGTTTCGAACCTGTTCAGGTCCGCTCACCGCGGTGTGTCGAGGGCAAGCGTGTAGGGCGCTCGTGGAGGGGCGGCAGTTCCTCCTAGGCTTCGGTGGTCCTAAGTGGTAGACGTTTCTCTTTGGGAAACAGGGAACGCCTGGGGCATACGTGAGAGTCGGGAGGAGACACGAGCCTGAACGCGGTCCTGCAAGGGCGCGGTTGTCGTTAGCTTCCCTGAAGAAGCTCTGCAGACAGTGAACGGCCTAGAGACGCGCGTGCGGAGGGCAGGACCCCCCAGAGCAAGAAATGGCAACGACGGTGTCCTGTTTCGAGGACGGGTGTCAGAGGTGTGGCGGTGCGCCTTCGCTCGTGTGCCATCTGGATACTTCCCGTTGAAGTTCACACCAGTTGCACGTCACTTGGCGTTTGCGGCGGCAAGGTCGACCAGATGGGCAGATTTCGCTATTGGGGCAAGGAGAACATTTAGTGAATTGAGGCTCTTTCGGTTGTGCGAGTCACTACAACGTGAACAGTAGTGAAAAGAGAAACCTTAAGATTTACAATAAATCGACATTACTGTAAGAATTACTATAAAAACATATTATGCAACTTCCAGGTATTCTTGCATCTGGGAAGCCATTTCTTTCTTAAAAGGGCATTATTGCATAATGAAACATATAAGTAAGTGCATTTTTAGATTTTTATTTTGTATTTAGGAATATATTTAATTTCGAATTTACCAATAGTGTATATAATCGCATTGGGACTCTATACAGTAAAGAACACACCGGGAAATTCTGGATTTTATGGTAAATGCGTTCTTTTGGATTGCTTTGGGTTCTCAAAAAAATTAGAAAGAATTCAAGAGCCCAATATAAAGAGCAAGATAGCAATCCTCTTGTCTGTTATCCTTTAAAGGGGTAACCCCTTGAATTTTGAATAAAATGGATGATGGAAGGAATTTTAACAGGCACGTACAATGGAATTATTATCCTTATAATAATCGTTACCGGGCTTCCCCTGTGGCGCCGTGGCTGAGAGTCCCCCTGCCGATGCAGGGGACACGGGTTCGTGCCCCGGTCCGGGAGGATCTCACATGCCGTGGAGCAGCTGGGCCCGTGAGCCATGGCCGCTGAACCTGCGTGTCTGGAGCCTGTGCTCCGCAACGGGAGAGGCCACAACAGTGAGAGGCCCGCGTACAGGAAAAAAAAAAGAAAACTCGTTACTAATTTTCAAACGTATAGGTTTGAATGCTAACAAACTTTAAAGTACTTATTTTGCAATATAGAGAAGAGCAAACCTTCATCTTAAGACAGGAAATCTAGCTTTGCTCTCCCCAATTCATGCAAAGTTTTCCAAAATGGAGAATTTTGTAAAATACTTTTACTAACCAGTCTTTCTAAACATATATTAGTTTTCAAAATTCCAGAACTGAGACTGCTTTAAATGTCAATTTTGTTTTAGGTACAGCCAACTTTCTATTGTAGACTAGTAGTGACATTTGGTAACTGTACAACGTATGAACGTGACTATTTTTCTTAATGTCAGAAATATTAGTTTGCAATTTATTCTTATTACCTGCCTTAGAATATAGAGTTCTATGAAGAGAAAGGCATTGTGTTATTTACAGTTGAATCAACGTAACAATCCAGGTTCCGAAATGTTGGAAGTTCTCATTAAATATTTCATAATTGAAAAATTTATAAATGAATGAACAAGGTGATTTAGCTTATTTTTCTCCTGCATGAATCCTTTATGCTAATAATTCCTGAATCATATTTTCCCTTTATGATCAGATAGTTGTTACAGTGTCCCTCCCTTGCATGGGTGTGTGTGTGTGTGTGCACTCAGGTGCACGTACACACAGTAATGTCGCAGCTAACGTCATGGGTTTAAAAAAAATATTTGTTTAAGATTTTTTTTTTTTTGATGTGGACCATGTTAAAAGACTTTTATTCAATTTGTTACAATATTGTTACTGTTTTATGTTGTGGTGTTTTGGTTGCAAGCCATGTGAGATCTTAGCTCCCCGACCAGGGATTGAACCCGCCCTCCCTGCATTGGAAGGTGAGGTCTTAACCTCTAGAATGCTAGGAAAGTCCCCATGATGGCCTTTACAGGCCCTAGGATACCATTTCGCAACCCATTAGACTTCCGTGGGCCCGAGGGCTACAACGAATGTTTTGGCCAACAAAGAAGAGGAAAGGGAACTGGAAAAGGGCCAGAACTCATCATGCAGCCTGTGCGCTCTCTCTAGCTAGCCTTCTTGAAGGTTTAATTGACAAAATAGACACTGTCTCTATGGTGATCTTTCTCCCAGAACGTTTTTTAGTACCATTTTTCGACATCAAAGAGTAAAGCTTTAAAGGTAGACTCACCAATGGCTCTCTGCGGGATCTCCTTTGTGTTTATATGATTTAGTATATGCCACCCCTTATCGTTCTAATATATTCTTAAAGTAGAACTCTTTTTATGTCTTCAAAGATCTTTCACCTTCTCAGTCCTGAAGATATCTATCTGTTCTTCTTGGACAAAAAAAAAAAAAAAAAAAAAAAAAAAAAAAGAAAAAAGAAAAAAAACAAAAACAAAGAAACCCTGGGCTACAAAATGCTAAGTAGGCATTAAACCACCTCTGACTCTGAATTCTTGAGTTCTTCCTGTCCATGAACCCACAATTACTCACCTTTCTTTAAATATAATTAATGTATATGTTTTTAAAAAGTCATATGGGAAATAGTAAATGAAAGTTAAGTAATAGAATTAATTGAAGCAGCAGAGGTTAATCACAAAGTATGTGTGTATTTATCCTTGAAGGCATTCATCCCGAACGTGTATACAAATATTTGGACGCTAATGGAAGTGTAAACACGTATCATACTATATTGTACATTTTCAGTTAACATTCATCGTTGTTTTCCGATTGATCCCAGTCTGTGTAGCTATGATGATAATGTTATAAAGAAAGAATGTATCTAATTGATCAACAGTGACAGAGTATTAACAGAAAACGGGCCCATGCTTACTCATCACAATCTTTCATCATGTTGAATGACACATACTCACTCAGTAGTGCTTATATATTTGCAAATACTGATCTACTGAAGCAGGTTGGCTTCGTTTCTCCTTACTTGATCCTGAGTATGGCTTTCAGCACTTCTCAAAACCCTTCACTCTCAACATATTTATATGGTATATTCAAAAAGAAGACAATGGCTGAAAGACTTAATTATTGACTCACTTGCCTGCTAACACATTCTTTATAGACTATTTTCCCAGTATGAGTTTTCTGATGTGAATAGCAAGTGAAAGATTTTCCACATCCTCTTTAGAATGGGCATCTCCTCAGTGTGAGCACTTTCTTGTTCAGTCAGGAATAAGGAATCACTGAAGAATGTCCTTCCTTCATTACACTGAGACTATTTTTTCAGTGTGAACCCTGTCATGTCTCATGAGTCCATGACTAATGGAACTCTAGCATCCATTTCATCCGATTTCTTCTCCAGCAGTGATTAGATGGTGTACCCCAAGAGGGCTCTCCTTGTAGTAAACCTTGGGCTGTCTTCTCTACTGTGTCAGGGATGCAGCCCACTCTGAGTTCTCTGTGTATTCTGAGGCTGGAGCTCCACCTGAAGGCTCTTCCACCATGATTCCAGGCTCAGGGTTTCTCTCCACATGACTTTCCTGGCGAGTTAAAAGGGATAATTTCTGGCTGAAGGCTCAATATCACTGATTAGAGGCACAGGGTTTCTACTCGGTTTGAATTCTCGGGTGTTTATAAAAGTGGGAGCTCTGGGTAAAGGCTGCACCACATGGACTCCAGACATAGGGTGTGTCTCCTGTGAGTTTTCTAGTGCGTATAAGCGTGAGAGCTGCGTTTAAAGGCTTTTCCACATCCGTTGCATTTGTAGGGTTTCTCATCAGTGTGAATTCTCACCCATGACTAAGGTTATGGCTTTGGCTAAGTGCTTTCTCACATAAATGATATTCATTGTGGTTTCTCTCCTGTGTGAATGTGCTCATGATATTGAAGGGTTGCATGGTCACCGAAAGCTCCTCCACAGTCATTCCAAGCATAGGGCTTCTCCCCCGTTTGAGTTTATTGGTGTGAATAAATGTCAGCTCTCTGGCTGCAGTACCTTTGTAAGGTTCGTCTCCTCCAGTGCGAGCCGTTGGTGTATACATGCGAGGCTTCAGCCGAATTTTTTCACACGTTCAGGACATTTGCAAGAGTCACTCCAGGGTGCACTCTCTCATGTTGTCTAAGGTTGGAGGGTGACTAAATGCCTTCCACCTTCTGAGTTCTGCATGATTTCCCTCTCGTATAATTAGCTTAGGTCTCTCGCATTCGGGCTGAAAGTGCAACACACGTGGAGTTAAGGTTGCTGTACGCGAAATGTCCTCATGTTCATCGCATTCTGTGAGCGCTTCTCCAGCATGAAATCCCTGCTGTTGACAAGGAAAGAGAGGCTGTTAAAAATTACTCACATACTACTCATTCAGTCATTTCTCTACATGGGAATTCTAGGCGGCGCCCTCCGTGGTGGTCTTCATTCAAAATCTCCGCATACTAGTTACTTTCACAGGTGATGTTCCTTTGCTGAATTCACACAGATTTTCTGCCTGGTAAACCCTCACTGGTCATAGCCTTCTGATTAAGTTTTAGGTCTTCTTTAGGTTTCCAACACCATATCCAGGAGCTCTGTTTAATCAATTACATTTTCACTGACGCTCAGGTCAGAGTTTGACATGTAATGTCAAGTGACATGGGTCCTCAGATTGTTCCATCCTCCATTAAATGGATAGAAAATCTCCTGGCCACAGGTCCAAGGCCATGGAGGGCAGAGCTAGGGTGGAGGCTCTGATGTTGCTGATTCCCACGTGGGGAGGAACCAAGGTGACTGAGGACAATTGCATCCGGGGGAGCGGGGTGGGCCACAGGGAAGGTGGGGTGCTAAAGACCTGGAATGGGTGTTGGAGAACAAATGACGGTTCCTTTCACCAAGAATTATTAAATAAGAATTTTGGAAGAGGTGTCCTTGCTGTGGAGACAAGACTCTCCAGGAGACCGTGGTAAGGGTTACCTGGGAATTAATGTTAATCCTAGGAACTGAATCTTAATAAAACAATAACTGTGAACAGTAAGTCGAATCAAAGTGTAACACCCGATCATTTGCATTGTTTCCTGCCAAATGGAGATATTATGTACTCCCTACATGCCGAGGAGCCAATGCAGCCTTGCTCTTGACCATGGGAGGAAAAATCGTTCCTTCTGTCTGCGCATGCCTGTGGGTAAGCTGGCAGGGGTCACCCCCAGCTGAGTGGTTGGCGATTCATGTCTGGTGTATCTAACAAGATTTTGGAAGCCCGGGTTCTCATGGCTGCTTTCTCTTTCCTCAGATTTATCTGCTTGATTTTCGGATTGGCCCTGCCCAAGGATGCAGGGGAGGGCAGGTGGTGGCAGAGTTCCTGATGATGAAACAACAGGTGAGGAAAAAAAAGAAAAAAACAAAAAAACTTAGTTTGATTCCTGAATTGATCCGTCTTTTGCCAAATGGTCAGGTTTCTACTTTGGGTCCGGATCTTCTAAGTGCACCCAGGAAATATTAACTCCAGTTATGTTCACCACCCTGTCTTTAAGGATACAGCAGGTCAGGGACCAATGTAGAAACACTCTCTTTCCCGACACTTACTTTCACTTCTTCCAGCCTCCATTGAGGCTGTGACCTCACAGAGGACGGGAGAGGTATTTTCCTTCTCTTCTTTTAAAGGTCATCCCTTGGGCTCCGTGGCCTCCTTCATCATGCTACTGGCTGCGGTGGACTTAGGAATGCGGTGAACACAGGGGCTAGAGAATGACTCAGGACAGAAATCTCTAGGCCAGTGGGGAGCAGGCGTTTCATCAGGTGAGTCCTGTGTCATAGGTGCTGTGGTGAGCGGGGGTTTGGTGAGAGGGAGCAATAAAGAATCATTGATTTTTCCTGATTTCAAAAGCTTAACTTTTTACAGACTACTCCTAAACATTTTGACAGCTTCCAAAAGATAAACGTAAGTTCCTTAGCAAAGTTATTCACATAAGTGTTTTCCTTTGTGTTCTTAAGCTTCATTCCAATTAGGAAGTTGAATGCAGTGTCTGCAGATTCTTATTTTCTTAATTGTGACTGTGTATGGAGGAGAAGGGCCATAGTACACAGAAGAAAATGTCGAGCGCTGGACAGCAAATGACAGTCTGGAGAGCTCCAGGACCTCACTCCCACACAGAGACATCAGTAAAACAACCAGGACCTGCCTGAATGAGCTGGGGTTCTAGCCCAGGGAACCCCAGAAGTGGGAACAATGGGCTTTCTGATCCCACCATTGGCAGCCCTGGTAAGTGTTCCTATTAGACACGGGTGTGTGTGTGTGTGTGTGTGTGTGTGTGTGTGTGTGTGCGTGCACGTGTGTTTGTTTCATTTTCCTGACACCCCTGGACTTGCCGAGCGTGCGTCACTGTTGCATGAAAGCCATGGCCATGTGGTGCTAAAGTTATCAGACCCTCTCAGTCTTGTATCTTCCTGTGTTGCATACATAAAATTTCTCTAATGGGTCCAGATGCAAATGTTCAGTTGTCTCCTTGGCTCCTACCTGCAATGGCATGGGCTTGTCTTGCTTGGGAAAGCAGCTCTAGGCTCATGGAGAGAAGAGCTGCACGGGTGTAGGGTGGGCAGAGAGAATTGGAGAAAGCAAGTGAATTGCTATGGTCTCCTGATCCGGAGGTAAGAGGCTGGGCACTGAGGCAACCCAAGTCTTCCGAGTCAGGCTTCTGACTGCAGAATTCTCTACATTACCGTGAGGAGCGCCTCTCCTTCGCGTCAGCCTCCTGCCCAAATCTTCCCAGCCCCGTCCGCTGCTGGGGTCGCGTCGTGCCATGCCGAGCCGGACTGGCAGGCAGGTAGCTCCTAGGCGGACGCCCGGAGACGAACGCGAGCATTTGGGCGGTCGGAGGTGATCCGCCGCCGTCCAGCGATCAGAATCCATCCCGCGGACGTTCAAGCCCGTTGTCGGGAGCCACCTGGCGGCCGCTTTTATATTGTCCCTTCCCTCCTGAGCTTTGGCGAACTTGGCGAGGGATGTGATTCGCCCGCCAGGCGCGGGCCAGAGTTCCGGGAGGCCGGCGACGCTGGCGGCGACCGTCCCGGTGGTGCGGAGCGGTGGGCGATGCCTGCTCTCCCCGGAGATTGAATGTGGAGAGCCGTGTGTTGTGGGGCCGCCGCTGAGCTCCTTGGGCACGTTGGGGGGAGGTCTGCGCCGGTCGACCAGCACTCCCTGGTGTCCCTTGGCCCGCGGAGACTCCCCCCCACCCGACGTCCTGCTACGCGTGACCAGGAGAGGACGTCCGTGCCCGACGTCGTACTCCGTGTGTCACGATGCGTCGGTGCGTCCTCGCCGCCTTGGGGGCCCGGGTCATGCCGGTGCAGTCGTGGCGGTCTGGCTGCGCAACAGGGGCCACTTCAGTTGCTCCGGGTCCCAGGCGAGGCGGTCCCGGGGGCGCAACTTGCACCGAGGCAGGGGCATGGGATGCCTGTCAACAGACCGCATCCACCCGGCAGCTTAAAAGGGCGTCTATGCAGGGAGCTCCCGTCCCAACTTCCTGGTAGCCTCGTCAGCGTGGCGCTTGCGTTTCGAACCTGTTCAGGTCCGCTCACCGCGGTGTGTCGAGGGCAAGCGTGTAGGGCGCTCGTGGAGGGGCGGCAGTTCCTCCTAGGCTTCGGTGGTCCTAAGTGGTAGACGTTTCTCTTTGGGAAACAGGGAACGCCTGGGGCATACGTGAGAGTCGGGAGGAGACACGAGCCTGAACGCGGTCCTGCAAGGGCGCGGTTGTCGTTAGCTTCCCTGAAGAAGCTCTGCAGACAGTGAACGGCCTAGAGACGCGCGTGCGGAGGGCAGGACCCCCCAGAGCAAGAAATGGCAACGACGGTGTCCTGTTTCGAGGACGGGTGTCAGAGGTGTGGCGGTGCGCCTTCGCTCGTGTGCCATCTGGATACTTCCCGTTGAAGTTCACACCAGTTGCACGTCACTTGGCGTTTGCGGCGGCAAGGTCGACCAGATGGGCAGATTTCGCTATTGGGGCAAGGAGAACATTTAGTGAATTGAGGCTCTTTCGGTTGTGCGAGTCACTACAACGTGAACAGTAGTGAAAAGAGAAACCTTAAGATTTACAATAAATCGACATTACTGTAAGAATTACTATAAAAACATATTATGCAACTTCCAGGTATTCTTGCATCTGGGAAGCCATTTCTTTCTTAAAAGGGCATTATTGCATAATGAAACATATAAGTAAGTGCATTTTTAGATTTTTATTTTGTATTTAGGAATATATTTAATTTCGAATTTACCAATAGTGTATATAATCGCATTGGGACTCTATACAGTAAAGAACACACCGGGAAATTCTGGATTTTATGGTAAATGCGTTCTTTTGGATTGCTTTGGGTTCTCAAAAAAATTAGAAAGAATTCAAGAGCCCAATATAAAGAGCAAGATAGCAATCCTCTTGTCTGTTATCCTTTAAAGGGGTAACCCCTTGAATTTTGAATAAAATGGATGATGGAAGGAATTTTAACAGGCACGTACAATGGAATTATTATCCTTATAATAATCGTTACCGGGCTTCCCCTGTGGCGCCGTGGCTGAGAGTCCCCCTGCCGATGCAGGGGACACGGGTTCGTGCCCCGGTCCGGGAGGATCTCACATGCCGTGGAGCAGCTGGGCCCGTGAGCCATGGCCGCTGAACCTGCGTGTCTGGAGCCTGTGCTCCGCAACGGGAGAGGCCACAACAGTGAGAGGCCCGCGTACAGGAAAAAAAAAAGAAAACTCGTTACTAATTTTCAAACGTATAGGTTTGAATGCTAACAAACTTTAAAGTACTTATTTTGCAATATAGAGAAGAGCAAACCTTCATCTTAAGACAGGAAATCTAGCTTTGCTCTCCCCAATTCATGCAAAGTTTTCCAAAATGGAGAATTTTGTAAAATACTTTTACTAACCAGTCTTTCTAAACATATATTAGTTTTCAAAATTCCAGAACTGAGACTGCTTTAAATGTCAATTTTGTTTTAGGTACAGCCAACTTTCTATTGTAGACTAGTAGTGACATTTGGTAACTGTACAACGTATGAACGTGACTATTTTTCTTAATGTCAGAAATATTAGTTTGCAATTTATTCTTATTACCTGCCTTAGAATATAGAGTTCTATGAAGAGAAAGGCATTGTGTTATTTACAGTTGAATCAACGTAACAATCCAGGTTCCGAAATGTTGGAAGTTCTCATTAAATATTTCATAATTGAAAAATTTATAAATGAATGAACAAGGTGATTTAGCTTATTTTTCTCCTGCATGAATCCTTTATGCTAATAATTCCTGAATCATATTTTCCCTTTATGATCAGATAGTTGTTACAGTGTCCCTCCCTTGCATGGGTGTGTGTGTGTGTGTGCACTCAGGTGCACGTACACACAGTAATGTCGCAGCTAACGTCATGGGTTTAAAAAAAATATTTGTTTAAGATTTTTTTTTTTTTGATGTGGACCATGTTAAAAGACTTTTATTCAATTTGTTACAATATTGTTACTGTTTTATGTTGTGGTGTTTTGGTTGCAAGCCATGTGAGATCTTAGCTCCCCGACCAGGGATTGAACCCGCCCTCCCTGCATTGGAAGGTGAGGTCTTAACCTCTAGAATGCTAGGAAAGTCCCCATGATGGCCTTTACAGGCCCTAGGATACCATTTCGCAACCCATTAGACTTCCGTGGGCCCGAGGGCTACAACGAATGTTTTGGCCAACAAAGAAGAGGAAAGGGAACTGGAAAAGGGCCAGAACTCATCATGCAGCCTGTGCGCTCTCTCTAGCTAGCCTTCTTGAAGGTTTAATTGACAAAATAGACACTGTCTCTATGGTGATCTTTCTCCCAGAACGTTTTTTAGTACCATTTTTCGACATCAAAGAGTAAAGCTTTAAAGGTAGACTCACCAATGGCTCTCTGCGGGATCTCCTTTGTGTTTATATGATTTAGTATATGCCACCCCTTATCGTTCTAATATATTCTTAAAGTAGAACTCTTTTTATGTCTTCAAAGATCTTTCACCTTCTCAGTCCTGAAGATATCTATCTGTTCTTCTTGGACAAAAAAAAAAAAAAAAAAAAAAAAAAAAAGAAAAAAGAAAAAAAACAAAAACAAAGAAACCCTGGGCTACAAAATGCTAAGTACGCATTAAACCACCTCTGACTCTGAATTCTTGAGTTCTTCCTGTCCATGAACCCACAATTACTCACCTTTCTTTAAATATAATTAATGTATATGTTTTTAAAAAGTCATATGGGAAATAGTAAATGAAAGTTAAGTAATAGAATTAATTGAAGCAGCAGAGGTTAATCACAAAGTATGTGTGTATTTATCCTTGAAGGCATTCATCCCGAACGTGTATACAAATATTTGGACGCTAATGGAAGTGTAAACACGTATCATACTATATTGTACATTTTCAGTTAACATTCATCGTTGTTTTCCGATTGATCCCAGTCTGTGTAGCTATGATGATAATGTTATAAAGAAAGAATGTATCTAATTGATCAACAGTGACAGAGTATTAACAGAAAACGGGCCCATGCTTACTCATCACAATCTTTCATCATGTTGAATGACACATACTCACTCAGTAGTGCTTATATATTTGCAAATACTGATCTACTGAAGCAGGTTGGCTTCGTTTCTCCTTACTTGATCCTGAGTATGGCTTTCAGCACTTCTCAAAACCCTTCACTCTCAACATATTTATATGGTATATTCAAAAAGAAGACAATGGCTGAAAGACTTAATTATTGACTCACTTGCCTGCTAACACATTCTTTATAGACTATTTTCCCAGTATGAGTTTTCTGATGTGAATAGCAAGTGAAAGATTTTCCACATCCTCTTTAGAATGGGCATCTCCTCAGTGTGAGCACTTTCTTGTTCAGTCAGGAATAAGGAATCACTGAAGAATGTCCTTCCTTCATTACACTGAGACTATTTTTTCAGTGTGAACCCTGTCATGTCTCATGAGTCCATGACTAATGGAACTCTAGCATCCATTTCATCCGATTTCTTCTCCAGCAGTGATTAGATGGTGTACCCCAAGAGGGCTCTCCTTGTAGTAAACCTTGGGCTGTCTTCTCTACTGTGTCAGGGATGCAGCCCACTCTGAGTTCTCTGTGTATTCTGAGGCTGGAGCTCCACCTGAAGGCTCTTCCACCATGATTCCAGGCTCAGGGTTTCTCTCCACATGACTTTCCTGGCGAGTTAAAAGGGATAATTTCTGGCTGAAGGCTCAATATCACTGATTAGAGGCACAGGGTTTCTACTCGGTTTGAATTCTCGGGTGTTTATAAAAGTGGGAGCTCTGGGTAAAGGCTGCACCACATGGACTCCAGACATAGGGTGTGTCTCCTGTGAGTTTTCTAGTGCGTATAAGCGTGAGAGCTGCGTTTAAAGGCTTTTCCACATCCGTTGCATTTGTAGGGTTTCTCATCAGTGTGAATTCTCACCCATGACTAAGGTTATGGCTTTGGCTAAGTGCTTTCTCACATAAATGATATTCATTGTGGTTTCTCTCCTGTGTGAATGTGCTCATGATATTGAAGGGTTGCATGGTCACCGAAAGCTCCTCCACAGTCATTCCAAGCATAGGGCTTCTCCCCTGTTTGAGTTTATTGGTGTGAATAAATGTCAGCTCTCTGGCTGCAGTACCTTTGTAAGGTTCGTCTCCTCCAGTGCGAGCCGTTGGTGTATACATGCGAGGCTTCAGCCGAATTTTTTCACACGTTCAGGACATTTGCAAGAGTCACTCCAGGGTGCACTCTCTCATGTTGTCTAAGGTTGGAGGGTGACTAAATGCCTTCCACCTTCTGAGTTCTGCATGATTTCCCTCTCGTATAATTAGCTTAGGTCTCTCGCATTCGGGCTGAAAGTGCAACACACGTGGAGTTAAGGTTGCTGTACGCGAAATGTCCTCATGTTCATCGCATTCTGTGAGCGCTTCTCCAGCATGAAATCCCTGCTGTTGACAAGGAAAGAGAGGCTGTTAAAAATTACTCACATACTACTCATTCAGTCATTTCTCTACATGGGAATTCTAGGCGGCGCCCTCCGTGGTGGTCTTCATTCAAAATCTCCGCATACTAGTTACTTTCACAGGTGATGTTCCTTTGCTGAATTCACACAGATTTTCTGCCTGGTAAACCCTCACTGGTCATAGCCTTCTGATTAAGTTTTAGGTCTTCTTTAGGTTTCCAACACCATATCCAGGAGCTCTGTTTAATCAATTACATTTTCACTGACGCTCAGGTCAGAGTTTGACATGTAATGTCAAGTGACATGGGTCCTCAGATTGTTCCATCCTCCATTAAATGGATAGAAAATCTCCTGGCCACAGGTCCAAGGCCATGGAGGGCAGAGCTAGGGTGGAGGCTCTGATGTTGCTGATTCCCACGTGGGGAGGAACCAAGGTGACTGAGGACAATTGCATCCGGGGGAGCGGGGTGGGCCACAGGGAAGGTGGGGTGCTAAAGACCTGGAATGGGTGTTGGAGAACAAATGACGGTTCCTTTCACCAAGAATTATTAAATAAGAATTTTGGAAGAGGTGTCCTTGCTGTGGAGACAAGACTCTCCAGGAGACCATGGTAAGGGTTACCCGGGAATTAATGTTAATCCTAGGAACTGAATCTTAATAAAACAATAACTGTGAACAGTAAGTCGAATCAAAGTGTAACACCCGATCATTTGCATTGTTTCCTGCCAAATGGAGATATTATGTACTCCCTACATGCCGAGGAGCCAATGCAGCCTTGCTCTTGACCATGGGAGGAAAAATCGTTCCTTCTGTCTGCGCATGCCTGTGGGTAAGCTGGCAGGGGTCACCCCCAGCTGAGTGGTTGGCGATTCATGTCTGGTGTATCTAACAAGATTTTGGAAGCCTGGGTTCTCATGGCTGCTTTCTCTTTCCTCAGATTTATCTGCTTGATTTTCGGATTGGCCCTGCCCAAGGATGCAGGGGAGGGCAGGTGGTGGCAGAGTTCCTGATGATGAAACAACAGGTGAGGAAAAAAAAGAAAAAAACAAAAAAACTTAGTTTGATTCCTGAATTGATCCGTCTTTTGCCAAATGGTCAGGTTTCTACTTTGGGTCCGGATCTTCTAAGTGCACCCAGGAAATATTAACTCCAGTTATGTTCACCACCCTGTCTTTAAGGATACAGCAGGTCAGGGACCAATGTAGAAACACTCTCTTTCCCGACATTTACTTTCACTTCTTCCAGCCTCCATTAAGGCTGTGACCTCACAGAGGACGGGAGAGGTATTTTCCTTCTCTTCTTTTAAAGGTCATCCCTTGGGCTCCGTGGCCTCCTTCATCATGCTACTGGCTGCGGTGGACTTAGGAATGCGGTGAACACAGGGGCTAGAGAATGACTCAGGACAGAAATCTCTAGGCCAGTGGGGAGCAGGCGTTTCATCAGGTGAGTCCTGTGTCATAGGTGCTGTGGTGAGCGGGGGTTTGGTGAGAGAGAGCAATAAAGAATCATTTATTTTTCCTGATTTAAAAAGCTTAACTTTTTACAGACTACTCCTAAACATTTTGACAGCTTCCAAAAGATAAACGTAAGTTCCTTAGCAAAGTTATTCACATAAGTGTTTTCCTTTGTGTTCTTAACCTTCATTCCAATTAGGAAGTTGAATGCAGTGTCTGCAGATTCTTATTTTCTTAATTGTGACTGTGTATGGAGGAGAAGGGCCATAGTACACAGAAGAAAATGTCGAGCGCTGGACAGCAAATGACAGTCTGGAGAGCTCCAGGACCTCACTCCCACACAGAGACATCAGTAAAACAACCAGAACCTGCCTGAATGAGCTGGGGTTCTAGCCCAGGGAACCCCAGAAGTGGGAACAATGGGCTTTCTGATCCCACCATTGGCAGCCCTGGTAAGTGTTCCTATTAGACACGGGTGTGTGTGTGTGCGCGCACGTGTGTTTGTTTCTTTTTCCTGACACCCCTGGACTTGCCGAGTGTGCGTCACTGTTGCATGAAAGCCATGGCCATGTGGTGCTAAAGTTATCAGACCCTCTCAGTCTTGTATCGTCCTGCGTGGCATACATAAAATTTCTCTATTGGGTCCAGATGCAAATGTTCAGTTGTCTCCTTGGCTCCTACCTGCAATGGCATGGGCTTGTCTTGCTTGGGAAAGCAGCTCTAGGCTCATGGAGAGAAGAGCTGCACGGGTGTAGGGTGGGCAGAGAGAATTGGAGAAAGCAAGTGAATTGCTATGGTCTCCTGATCCGGAGATAAGAGGCTGGGCACTGAGGCAACCCAAGTCTTCCGAGTCAGGCTTCTGACTGCAGAATTCTCTACATTACCGTGAGGAGCGCCTCTCCTTCGCGTCAGCCTCCTGCCCAAATCTTCCCAGCCCCGTCCGCTGCTGGGGTCGCGTCGTGCCATGCCGAGCCGAACTGGCAGGCAGGTAGCTCCTAGGCGGACGCCCGGAGACGAACGCGAGCATTTGGGCGGTCGGAGGTGATCCGCCGCCGTCCAGCGATCAGAATCCATCCCGCGGACGTTCAAGCCCGTTGTCGGGAGCCACCTGGCGGCCGCTTTTATATTGTCCCTTCCCTCCTGAGCTTTGGCGAACTTGGCGAGGGATGTGATTCGCCCGCCAGGCGCGGGCCAGAGTTCCGGGAGGCCGGCGACGCTGGCGGCGACCGTCCCGGTGGTGCGGAGCGGTGGGCGATGCCTGCTCTCCCCGGAGATTGAATGTGGAGAGCCGTGTGTTGTGGGGCCGCCGCTGAGCTCCTTGGGCGGGTTAGGGGGAGGTCTGCGCCGGTCGACCAGCACTCCCTGGTGTCCCTTGGCCCGCGGAGACTCCCCCCCACCCGACGTCCTGCTACGCGTGACCAGGAGAGGACGTCCGTGCCCGACATCGTACTCCGTGTGCCACGATGCGTCGGTGCGTCCTCGACGCCTTGGGGGCCCGGGTCATGCCGGTGCAGTCGTGGCGGTCTGGCTGCGCAACAGGGGCCACTTCAGTTGCTCCGGGTCCCAGGCGAGGCGGTCCCGGGGGCGCAACTTGCACCGAGGCAGGGGCATGGGATGCCTGTCAACAGACCGCATCCACCCGGCAGCTTAAACGGGCGTCTATGCAGGGAGCTCCCGTCCCAACTTCCTGGTAGCCTCGTCAGCGTGGCGCTTGCGTTTCGAACCTGTTCAGGTCCGCTCACCGCGGTGTGTCGAGGGCAAGCGTGTAGGGCGCTCGGGGAGGGGCGGCAGTTCCTCCTAGGCTTCGGTGGTCCTAAGTGGTAGACGTTTCTCTTTGGGAAACAGGGAACGCCTGGGGCATACGTGAGAGTCGGGAGGAGACACGAGCCTGAACGCGGTCCTGCAAGGGCGCGGTTGTCGTTAGCTTCCCTGAAGAAGCTCTGCAGACAGTGAACGGCCTAGAGACGCGCGTGCGGAGGGCAGGACCCCCCCAGAGCAAGAAATGGCAACGACGGTGTCCTGTTTCGAGGACGGGTGTCAGCGGTGTGGCGGTGCGCCTTCGCTCGTGTGCCATCTGGATACTTCCCGTTGAAGTTCACACCAGTTGCACGTCACTTGGCGTTTGCGGCGGCAAGGTCGACCAGATGGGCAGATTTCGCTATTGGGGCAAGGAGAACATTTAGTGAATTGAGGCTCTTTCGGTTGTGCGAGTCACTACAACGTGAACAGTAGTGAAAAGAGAAACCTTAAGATTTACAATAAATCGACATTACTGTAAGAATTACTATAAAAACATATTATGCAACTTCCAGGTATTCTTGCGTCTGGTAAGCCATTTCTTTCTTAAAAGGGCATTATTGCATAATGAAACATATAAGTAAGTGCATTTTTAGATTTTTATTTTGTATTTAGGAATATATTTAATTTCGAATTTACCAATAGTGTATATAATCGCATTGGGACTCTATACACTAAAGAACACACCGGGAAATTCTGGATTTTATGGTAAATGCGTTCTTTTGGATTGCTTTGGGTTCTCAAAAAAATTAGAAAGAATTCAAGAGCCCAATATAAAGAGCAAGATAGCAATCCTCTTGTCTGTTATCCTTTAAAGGGGTAACCCCTTGAATTTTGAATAAAATGGATGATGGAAGGAATTTTAACAGGCACGTACAATGGAATTATTATCCTTATAATAATCGTTACCAGGCTTCCCCTGTGGCGCCGTGGCTGAGAGTCCCCCTGCCGATGCAGGGGACACGGGTTCGTGCCCCGGTCCGGGAGGATCTCACATGCCGTGGAGCAGCTGGGCCCGTGAGCCATGGCCGCTGAACCTGCGTGTCTGGAGCCTGTGCTCCGCAACGGGAGAGGCCACAACAGTGAGAGGCCCGCGTACAGGAAAAAAAAAAGAAAACTCGTTACTAATTTTCAAACGTATAGGTTTGAATGCTAACAAACTTTAAAGTACTTATTTTGCAATATAGAGAAGAGCAAACCTTCATCTTAAGACAGGAAATCTAGCTTTGCTCTCCCCAATTCATGCAGACAAAGTTTTCCAAAATGGAGAATTTTGTAAAATACTTTTACTAACCAGTCTTTCGAAACATATATTACTTTTCAAAATTCCAGAACTGAGACTGCTTTAAATGTCAATTTTGTTTTAGGTACAGCCAACTTTCTATTGTAGACCAGTAGTGACATTTGGTAACTGTACAACGTA
The DNA here is from genome assembly GCF_964341445.2 of Mesoplodon mirus. Taxonomy (NCBI): domain Eukaryota; kingdom Metazoa; phylum Chordata; class Mammalia; order Artiodactyla; family Ziphiidae; genus Mesoplodon; species Mesoplodon mirus. The sequence continues at coordinate 243,608 of NW_028295387.1, forward strand.
TGAACGTGTCTATTTTTCTTAATGTCAGAAATATTAGTTTGCAATTTATTCTTATTACCTGCCTTAGAATATAGAGTTCTATGAAGAGAAAGGCATTGTGTTATTTACAGTTGAATCAACGTAACAATCCAGGTTCCGAAATGTTGGAAGTTCTCATTAAATAGTTCATAATTGAAAAATTTATAAATGAATGAACAAGGTGATTTAGCTTATTTTTCTCCTGCATGAATCCTTTATGCTAATAATTCCTGAATCATATTTTCCCTTTATGATCAGATAGTTGTTACAGTGTCCCTCCCTTGCATGGGTGTGTGTGTGTGTGTGCACTCAGGTGCACGTACACACAGTAATGTCGCAGCTAACGTCATGGGTTTAAAAAAAATATTTGTTTAAGATTTTTTTTTTTTTGATGTGGACCATGTTAAAAGACTTTTATTCAATTTGTTACAATATTGTTACTGTTTTATGTTGTGGTGTTTTGGTTGCAAGCCATGTGAGATCTTAGCTCCCCGACCAGGGATTGAACCCGCCCTCCCTGCATTGGAAGGTGAGGTCTTAACCTCTAGAATGCTAGGAAAGTCCCCATGATGGCCTTTACAGGCCCTAGGATACCATTTCGCAACCCATTAGACTTCCGTGGGCCCGAGGGCTACAACGAATGTTTTGGCCAACAAAGAAGAGGAAAGGGAACTGGAAAAGGGCCAGAACTCATCATGCAGCCTGTGCGCTCTCTCTAGCTAGCCTTCTTGAAGGTTTAATTGACAAAATAGACACTGTCTCTATGGTGATCTTTCTCCCAGAACGTTTTTTAGTACCATTTTTCGACATCAAAGAGTAAAGCTTTAAAGGTAGACTCACCAATGGCTCTCTGCGGGATCTCCTTTGTGTTTATATGATTTAGTATATGCCACCCCTTATCGTTCTAATATATTCTTAAAGTAGAACTCTTTTTATGTCTTCAAAGATCTTTCACCTTCTCAGTCCTGAAGATATCTATCTGTTCTTCTTGGACAAAAAAAAAAAAAAAAAAAAAAAAAAAAAAGAAAAAAGAAAAAAAACAAAAACAAAGAAACCCTGGGCTACAAAATGCTAAGTAGGCATTAAACCACCTCTGACTCTGAATTCTTGAGTTCTTCCTGTCCATGAACCCACAATTACTCACCTTTCTTTAAATATAATTAATGTATATGTTTTTAAAAAGTCATATGGGAAATAGTAAATGAAAGTTAAGTAATAGAATTAATTGAAGCAGCAGAGGTTAATCACAAAGTATGTGTGTATTTATCCTTGAAGGCATTCATCCCGAACGTGTATACAAATATTTGGACGCTAATGGAAGTGTAAACACGTATCATACTATATTGTACATTTTCAGTTAACATTCATCGTTGTTTTCCGATTGATCCCAGTCTGTGTAGCTATGATGATAATGTTATAAAGAAAGAATGTATCTAATTGATCAACAGTGACAGAGTATTAACAGAAAACGGGCCCATGCTTACTCATCACAATCTTTCATCATGTTGAATGACACATACTCACTCAGTAGTGCTTATATATTTGCAAATACTGATCTACTGAAGCAGGTTGGCTTCGTTTCTCCTTACTTGATCCTGAGTATGGCTTTCAGCACTTCTCAAAACCCTTCACTCTCAACATATTTATATGGTATATTCAAAAAGAAGACAATGGCTGAAAGACTTAATTATTGACTCACTTGCCTGCTAACACATTCTTTATAGACTATTTTCCCAGTATGAGTTTTCTGATGTGAATAGCAAGTGAAAGATTTTCCACATCCTCTTTAGAATGGGCATCTCCTCAGTGTGAGCACTTTCTTGTTCAGTCAGGAATAAGGAATCACTGAAGAATGTCCTTCCTTCATTACACTGAGACTATTTTTTCAGTGTGAACCCTGTCATGTCTCATGAGTCCATGACTAATGGAACTCTAGCATCCATTTCATCCGATTTCTTCTCCAGCAGTGATTAGATGGTGTACCCCAAGAGGGCTCTCCTTGTAGTAAACCTTGGGCTGTCTTCTCTACTGTGTCAGGGATGCAGCCCACTCTGAGTTCTCTGTGTATTCTGAGGCTGGAGCTCCACCTGAAGGCTCTTCCACCATGATTCCAGGCTCAGGGTTTCTCTCCACATGACTTTCCTGGCGAGTTAAAAGGGATAATTTCTGGCTGAAGGCTCAATATCACTGATTAGAGGCACAGGGTTTCTACTCGGTTTGAATTCTCGGGTGTTTATAAAAGTGGGAGCTCTGGGTAAAGGCTGCACCACATGGACTCCAGACATAGGGTGTGTCTCCTGTGAGTTTTCTAGTGCGTATAAGCGTGAGAGCTGCGTTTAAAGGCTTTTCCACATCCGTTGCATTTGTAGGGTTTCTCATCAGTGTGAATTCTCACCCATGACTAAGGTTATGGCTTTGGCTAAGTGCTTTCTCACATAAATGATATTCATTGTGGTTTCTCTCCTGTGTGAATGTGCTCATGATATTGAAGGGTTGCATGGTCACCGAAAGCTCCTCCACAGTCATTCCAAGCATAGGGCTTCTCCCCTGTTTGAGTTTATTGGTGTGAATAAATGTCAGCTCTCTGGCTGCAGTACCTTTGTAAGGTTCGTCTCCTCCAGTGCGAGCCGTTGGTGTATACATGCGAGGCTTCAGCCGAATTTTTTCACACGTTCAGGACATTTGCAAGAGTCACTCCAGGGTGCACTCTCTCATGTTGTCTAAGGTTGGAGGGTGACTAAATGCCTTCCACCTTCTGAGTTCTGCATGATTTCCCTCTCGTATAATTAGCTTAGGTCTCTCGCATTCGGGCTGAAAGTGCAACACACGTGGAGTTAAGGTTGCTGTACGCGAAATGTCCTCATGTTCATCGCATTCTGTGAGCGCTTCTCCAGCATGAAATCCCTGCTGTTGACAAGGAAAGAGAGGCTGTTAAAAATTACTCACATACTACTCATTCAGTCATTTCTCTACATGGGAATTCTAGGCGGCGCCCTCCGTGGTGGTCTTCATTCAAAATCTCCGCATACTAGTTACTTTCACAGGTGATGTTCCTTTGCTGAATTCACACAGATTTTCTGCCTGGTAAACCCTCACTGGTCATAGCCTTCTGATTAAGTTTTAGGTCTTCTTTAGGTTTCCAACACCATATCCAGGAGCTCTGTTTAATCAATTACATTTTCACTGACGCTCAGGTCAGAGTTTGACATGTAATGTCAAGTGACATGGGTCCTCAGATTGTTCCATCCTCCATTAAATGGATAGAAAATCTCCTGGCCACAGGTCCAAGGCCATGGAGGGCAGAGCTAGGGTGGAGGCTCTGATGTTGCTGATTCCCACGTGGGGAGGAACCAAGGTGACTGAGGACAATTGCATCCGGGGGAGCGGGGTGGGCCACAGGGAAGGTGGGGTGCTAAAGACCTGGAATGGGTGTTGGAGAACAAATGACGGTTCCTTTCACCAAGAATTATTAAATAAGAATTTTGGAAGAGGTGTCCTTGCTGTGGAGACAAGACTCTCCAGGAGACCATGGTAAGGGTTACCCGGGAATTAATGTTAATCCTAGGAACTGAATCTTAATAAAACAATAACTGTGAACAGTAAGTCGAATCAAAGTGTAACACCCGATCATTTGCATTGTTTCCTGCCAAATGGAGATATTATGTACTCCCTACATGCCGAGGAGCCAATGCAGCCTTGCTCTTGACCATGGGAGGAAAAATCGTTCCTTCTGTCTGCGCATGCCTGTGGGTAAGCTGGCAGGGGTCACCCCCAGCTGAGTGGTTGGCGATTCATGTCTGGTGTATCTAACAAGATTTTGGAAGCCTGGGTTCTCATGGCTGCTTTCTCTTTCCTCAGATTTATCTGCTTGATTTTCGGATTGGCCCTGCCCAAGGATGCAGGGGAGGGCAGGTGGTGGCAGAGTTCCTGATGATGAAACAACAGGTGAGGAAAAAAAAGAAAAAAACAAAAAAACTTAGTTTGATTCCTGAATTGATCCGTCTTTTGCCAAATGGTCAGGTTTCTACTTTGGGTCCGGATCTTCTAAGTGCACCCAGGAAATATTAACTCCAGTTATGTTCACCACCCTGTCTTTAAGGATACAGCAGGTCAGGGACCAATGTAGAAACACTCTCTTTCCCGACATTTACTTTCACTTCTTCCAGCCTCCATTAAGGCTGTGACCTCACAGAGGACGGGAGAGGTATTTTCCTTCTCTTCTTTTAAAGGTCATCCCTTGGGCTCCGTGGCCTCCTTCATCATGCTACTGGCTGCGGTGGACTTAGGAATGCGGTGAACACAGGGGCTAGAGAATGACTCAGGACAGAAATCTCTAGGCCAGTGGGGAGCAGGCGTTTCATCAGGTGAGTCCTGTGTCATAGGTGCTGTGGTGAGCGGGGGTTTGGTGAGAGAGAGCAATAAAGAATCATTTATTTTTCCTGATTTAAAAAGCTTAACTTTTTACAGACTACTCCTAAACATTTTGACAGCTTCCAAAAGATAAACGTAAGTTCCTTAGCAAAGTTATTCACATAAGTGTTTTCCTTTGTGTTCTTAACCTTCATTCCAATTAGGAAGTTGAATGCAGTGTCTGCAGATTCTTATTTTCTTAATTGTGACTGTGTATGGAGGAGAAGGGCCATAGTACACAGAAGAAAATGTCGAGCGCTGGACAGCAAATGACAGTCTGGAGAGCTCCAGGACCTCACTCCCACACAGAGACATCAGTAAAACAACCAGAACCTGCCTGAATGAGCTGGGGTTCTAGCCCAGGGAACCCCAGAAGTGGGAACAATGGGCTTTCTGATCCCACCATTGGCAGCCCTGGTAAGTGTTCCTATTAGACACGGGTGTGTGTGTGTGCGCGCACGTGTGTTTGTTTCTTTTTCCTGACACCCCTGGACTTGCCGAGTGTGCGTCACTGTTGCATGAAAGCCATGGCCATGTGGTGCTAAAGTTATCAGACCCTCTCAGTCTTGTATCGTCCTGCGTGGCATACATAAAATTTCTCTATTGGGTCCAGATGCAAATGTTCAGTTGTCTCCTTGGCTCCTACCTGCAATGGCATGGGCTTGTCTTGCTTGGGAAAGCAGCTCTAGGCTCATGGAGAGAAGAGCTGCACGGGTGTAGGGTGGGCAGAGAGAATTGGAGAAAGCAAGTGAATTGCTATGGTCTCCTGATCCGGAGATAAGAGGCTGGGCACTGAGGCAACCCAAGTCTTCCGAGTCAGGCTTCTGACTGCAGAATTCTCTACATTACCGTGAGGAGCGCCTCTCCTTCGCGTCAGCCTCCTGCCCAAATCTTCCCAGCCCCGTCCGCTGCTGGGGTCGCGTCGTGCCATGCCGAGCCGAACTGGCAGGCAGGTAGCTCCTAGGCGGACGCCCGGAGACGAACGCGAGCATTTGGGCGGTCGGAGGTGATCCGCCGCCGTCCAGCGATCAGAATCCATCCCGCGGACGTTCAAGCCCGTTGTCGGGAGCCACCTGGCGGCCGCTTTTATATTGTCCCTTCCCTCCTGAGCTTTGGCGAACTTGGCGAGGGATGTGATTCGCCCGCCAGGCGCGGGCCAGAGTTCCGGGAGGCCGGCGACGCTGGCGGCGACCGTCCCGGTGGTGCGGAGCGGTGGGCGATGCCTGCTCTCCCCGGAGATTGAATGTGGAGAGCCGTGTGTTGTGGGGCCGCCGCTGAGCTCCTTGGGCGGGTTAGGGGGAGGTCTGCGCCGGTCGACCAGCACTCCCTGGTGTCCCTTGGCCCGCGGAGACTCCCCCCCACCCGACGTCCTGCTACGCGTGACCAGGAGAGGACGTCCGTGCCCGACATCGTACTCCGTGTGCCACGATGCGTCGGTGCGTCCTCGCCGCCTTGGGGGCCCGGGTCATGCCGGTGCAGTCGTGGCGGTCTGGCTGCGCAACAGGGGCCACTTCAGTTGCTCCGGGTCCCAGGCGAGGCGGTCCCGGGGGCGCAACTTGCACCGAGGCAGGGGCATGGGATGCCTGTCAACAGACCGCATCCACCCGGCAGCTTAAACGGGCGTCTATGCAGGGAGCTCCCGTCCCAACTTCCTGGTAGCCTCGTCAGCGTGGCGCTTGCGTTTCGAACCTGTTCAGGTCCGCTCACCGCGGTGTGTCGAGGGCAAGCGTGTAGGGCGCTCGGGGAGGGGCGGCAGTTCCTCCTAGGCTTCGGTGGTCCTAAGTGGTAGACGTTTCTCTTTGGGAAACAGGGAACGCCTGGGGCATACGTGAGAGTCGGGAGGAGACACGAGCCTGAACGCGGTCCTGCAAGGGCGCGGTTGTCGTTAGCTTCCCTGAAGAAGCTCTGCAGACAGTGAACGGCCTAGAGACGCGCGTGCGGAGGGCAGGACCCCCCCAGAGCAAGAAATGGCAACGACGGTGTCCTGTTTCGAGGACGGGTGTCAGCGGTGTGGCGGTGCGCCTTCGCTCGTGTGCCATCTGGATACTTCCCGTTGAAGTTCACACCAGTTGCACGTCACTTGGCGTTTGCGGCGGCAAGGTCGACCAGATGGGCAGATTTCGCTATTGGGGCAAGGAGAACATTTAGTGAATTGAGGCTCTTTCGGTTGTGCGAGTCACTACAACGTGAACAGTAGTGAAAAGAGAAACCTTAAGATTTACAATAAATCGACATTACTGTAAGAATTACTATAAAAACATATTATGCAAATTCCAGGTATTCTTGCGTCTGGTAAGCCATTTCTTTCTTAAAAGGGCATTATTGCATAATGAAACATATAAGTAAGTGCATTTTTAGATTTTTATTTTGTATTTAGGAATATATTTAATTTCGAATTTACCAATAGTGTATATAATCGCATTGGGACTCTATACACTAAAGAACACACCGGGAAATTCTGGATTTTATGGTAAATGCGTTCTTTTGGATTGCTTTGGGTTCTCAAAAAAATTAGAAAGAATTCAAGAGCCCAATATAAAGAGCAAGATAGCAATCCTCTTGTCTGTTATCCTTTAAAGGGGTAACCCCTTGAATTTTGAATAAAATGGATGATGGAAGGAATTTTAACAGGCACGTACAATGGAATTATTATCCTTATAATAATCGTTACCAGGCTTCCCCTGTGGCGCCGTGGCTGAGAGTCCCCCTGCCGATGCAGGGGACACGGGTTCGTGCCCCGGTCCGGGAGGATCTCACATGCCGTGGAGCAGCTGGGCCCGTGAGCCATGGCCGCTGAACCTGCGTGTCTGGAGCCTGTGCTCCGCAACGGGAGAGGCCACAACAGTGAGAGGCCCGCGTACAGGAAAAAAAAAAGAAAACTCGTTACTAATTTTCAAACGTATAGGTTTGAATGCTAACAAACTTTAAAGTACTTATTTTGCAATATAGAGAAGAGCAAACCTTCATCTTAAGACAGGAAATCTAGCTTTGCTCTCCCCAATTCATGCAGACAAAGTTTTCCAAAATGGAGAATTTTGTAAAATACTTTTACTAACCAGTCTTTCGAAACATATATTACTTTTCAAAATTCCAGAACTGAGACTGCTTTAAATGTCAATTTTGTTTTAGGTACAGCCAACTTTCTATTGTAGACCAGTAGTGACATTTGGTAACTGTACAACGTATGAACGTGTCTATTTTTCTTAATGTCAGAAATATTAGTTTGCAATTTATTCTTATTACCTGCCTTAGAATATAGAGTTCTATGAAGAGAAAGGCATTGTGTTATTTACAGTTGAATCAACGTAACAATCCAGGTTCCGAAATGTTGGAAGTTCTCATTAAATAGTTCATAATTGAAAAATTTATAAATGAATGAACAAGGTGATTTAGCTTATTTTTCTCCTGCATGAATCCTTTATGCTAATAATTCCTGAATCATATTTTCCCTTTATGATCAGATAGTTGTTACAGTGTCCCTCCCTTGCATGGGTGTGTGTGTGTGTGTGCACTCAGATGCACGTACACACAGTAATGTCGCAGCTAACGTCATGGGTTTAAAAAAAATATTTGTTTAAGATTTTTTTTTTTTGATGTGGACCATGTTAAAAGACTTTTATTGAATTTGTTACAATATTGTTACTGTTTTATGTTGTGGTGTTTTGGTTGCAAGCCATGTGAGATCTTAGCTCCCCGACCAGGGATTGAACCCGCCCTCCCTGCATTGGAAGGTGAGGTCTTAACCTCTAGAATGCTAGGAAAGTCCCCATGATGGCCTTTACAGGCCCTAGGATACCATTTCTCAACCCATTAGACTTCCGTGGGCCCGAGGGCTACAACGAATGTTTTGGCCAACAAAGAAGAGGAAAGGGAACTGAAAAGGGGCCAGAACTCATCATGCAGCCTGTGCGCTCTCTCTAGCTAGCCTTCTTGAAGGTTTAATTGACAAAATAGACACTGTCTCTATGGTGATCTTTCTCCCAGAACGTTTTTTAGTACCATTTTTCGACATCAAAGAGTAAAGCTTTAAAGGTAGACTCACCAATGGCTCTCTGCGGGATCTCCTTTGTGTTTATATGATTTAGTATATGCCACCCCTTATCGTTCTAATATATTCTTAAAGTAGAACTCTTTTTATGCCTTCAAAGATCTTTCACCTTCTCAGTCCTGAAGATATCTATCTGTTCTTCTTGGACAAAACAAAACAAAACAAAACAAAACAAAAAACAAAGAAACCCTGGGCTACAAAATGCTAAGTAGGGATTAAACCACCTCTGACTCTGAATTTTTGAGTTCTTCCTGTCCATGAACCCACAATTATTCACCTTTCTTTAAATATAATTAATGTATATATTTTTAAAAGTCATATGGGAAATAGTAAATGAAAGTTAAGTAATAGAATTAATTGAAGCAGCAGAGGTTAATCACAAAGTATGTGTGTATTTATCCTTGAAGGCATTCATCCCGAACGTGTATACAAATATTTGGACGCTAATGGAAGGGTAAACACGTATCATACTATATTGTACATTTTCAGTTAACATTCATCGTTGTTTTCCGATTGATCCCAGTCTGTGTAGCTATGATGATAATGTTATAAAGAAAGAATGTATCTAATTGATCAACAGTGACAGAGTATTAACAGAAAACGGGCCCATGCTTACTCATCACAATCTTTCATCATGTTGAATGACACATACTCACTCAGTAGTGCTTATATATTTGCAAATACTGATCTACTGAAGCAGGTTGGCTTCGTTTCTCCTTACTTGATCCTGAGTATGGCTTTCAGCACTTCTCAAAACCCTTCACTCTCAACATATTTATATGGTATATTCAAAAAGAAGACAATGGCTGAAAGACTTAATTATTGACTCACTTGCCTGCTAACACATTCTTTATAGACTATTTTCCCAGTATGAGTTTTCTGATGTGAATAGCAAGTGAAAGATTTTCCACATCCTCTTTAGAATGGGCATCTCCTCAGTGTGAGCACTTTCTTGTTCAGTCAGGAATAAGGAATCACTGAAGAATGTCCTTCCTTCATTACACTGAGACTATTTTTTCAGTGTGAACCCTGTCATGTCTCATGAGTCCATGACTAATGGAACTCTAGCATCCATTTCATCCGATTTCTTCTCCAGCAGTGATTAGATGGTGTACCCCAAGAGGGCTCTCCTTGTAGTAAACCTTGGGCTGTCTTCTCTACTGTGTCAGGGATGCAGCCCACTCTGAGTTCTCTGTGTATTCTGAGGCTGGAGCTCCACCTGAAGGCTCTTCCACCATGATTCCAGGCTCAGGGTTTCTCTCCACATGACTTTCCTGGCGAGTTAAAAGGGATAATTTCTGGCTGAAGGCTCAATATCACTGATTAGAGGCACAGGGTTTCTACTCGGTTTGAATTCTCGGGTGTTTATAAAAGTGGGAGCTCTGGGTAAAGGCTGCACCACATGGACTCCAGACATAGGGTGTGTCTCCTGTGAGTTTTCTAGTGCGTATAAGCGTGAGAGCTGCGTTTAAAGGCTTTTCCACATCCGTTGCATTTGTAGGGTTTCTCATCAGTGTGAATTCTCACCCATGACTAAGGTTATGGCTTTGGCTAAGTGCTTTCTCACATAAATGATATTCATTGTGGTTTCTCTCCTGTGTGAATGTGCTCATGATATTGAAGGGTTGCATGGTCACCGAAAGCTCCTCCACAGTCATTCCAAGCATAGGGCTTCTCCCCCGTTTGAGTTTATTGGTGTGAATAAATGTCAGCTCTCTGGCTGCAGTACCTTTGTAAGGTTCGTCTCCTCCAGTGCGAGCCGTTGGTGTATACATGCGAGGCTTCAGCCGAATTTTTTCACACGTTCAGGACATTTGCAAGAGTCACTCCAGGGTGCACTCTCTCATGTTGTCTAAGGTTGGAGGGTGACTAAATGCCTTCCACCTTCTGAGTTCTGCATGATTTCCCTCTCGTATAATTAGCTTAGGTCTCTCGCATTCGGGCTGAAAGTGCAACACACGTGGAGTTAAGGTTGCTGTACGCGAAATGTCCTCATGTTCATCGCATTCTGTGAGCGCTTCTCCAGCATGAAATCCCTGCTGTTGACAAGGAAAGAGAGGCTGTTAAAAATTACTCACATACTACTCATTCAGTCATTTCTCTACATGGGAATTCTAGGCGGCGCCCTCCGTGGTGGTCTTCATTCAAAATCTCCGCATACTAGTTACTTTCACAGGTGATGTTCCTTTGCTGAATTCACACAGATTTTCTGCCTGGTAAACCCTCACTGGTCATAGCCTTCTGATTAAGTTTTAGGTCTTCTTTAGGTTTCCAACACCATATCCAGGAGCTCTGTTTAATCAATTACATTTTCACTGACGCTCAGGTCAGAGTTTGACATGTAATGTCAAGTGACATGGGTCCTCAGATTGTTCCATCCTCCATTAAATGGATAGAAAATCTCCTGGCCACAGGTCCAAGGCCATGGAGGGCAGAGCTAGGGTGGAGGCTCTGATGTTGCTGATTCCCACGTGGGGAGGAACCAAGGTGACTGAGGACAATTGCATCCGGGGGAGCGGGGTGGGCCACAGGGAAGGTGGGGTGCTAAAGACCTGGAATGGGTGTTGGAGAACAAATGACGGTTCCTTTCACCAAGAATTATTAAATAAGAATTTTGGAAGAGGTGTCCTTGCTGTGGAGACAAGACTCTCCAGGAGACCGTGGTAAGGGTTACCTGGGAATTAATGTTAATCCTAGGAACTGAATCTTAATAAAACAATAACTGTGAACAGTAAGTCGAATCAAAGTGTAACACCCGATCATTTGCATTGTTTCCTGCCAAATGGAGATATTATGTACTCCCTACATGCCGAGGAGCCAATGCAGCCTTGCTCTTGACCATGGGAGGAAAAATCGTTCCTTCTGTCTGCGCATGCCTGTGGGTAAGCTGGCAGGGGTCACCCCCAGCTGAGTGGTTGGCGATTCATGTCTGGTGTATCTAACAAGATTTTGGAAGCCCGGGTTCTCATGGCTGCTTTCTCTTTCCTCAGATTTATCTGCTTGATTTTCGGATTGGCCCTGCCCAAGGATGCAGGGGAGGGCAGGTGGTGGCAGAGTTCCTGATGATGAAACAACAGGTGAGGAAAAAAAAGAAAAAAACAAAAAAACTTAGTTTGATTCCTGAATTGATCCGTCTTTTGCCAAATGGTCAGGTTTCTACTTTGGGTCCGGATCTTCTAAGTGCACCCAGGAAATATTAACTCCAGTTATGTTCACCACCCTGTCTTTAAGGATACAGCAGGTCAGGGACCAATGTAGAAACACTCTCTTTCCCGACACTTACTTTCACTTCTTCCAGCCTCCATTGAGGCTGTGACCTCACAGAGGACGGGAGAGGTATTTTCCTTCTCTTCTTTTAAAGGTCATCCCTTGGGCTCCGTGGCCTCCTTCATCATGCTACTGGCTGCGGTGGACTTAGGAATGCGGTGAACACAGGGGCTAGAGAATGACTCAGGACAGAAATCTCTAGGCCAGTGGGGAGCAGGCGTTTCATCAGGTGAGTCCTGTGTCATAGGTGCTGTGGTGAGCGGGGGTTTGGTGAGAGGGAGCAATAAAGAATCATTGATTTTTCCTGATTTCAAAAGCTTAACTTTTTACAGACTACTCCTAAACATTTTGACAGCTTCCAAAAGATAAACGTAAGTTCCTTAGCAAAGTTATTCACATAAGTGTTTTCCTTTGTGTTCTTAAGCTTCATTCCAATTAGGAAGTTGAATGCAGTGTCTGCAGATTCTTATTTTCTTAATTGTGACTGTGTATGGAGGAGAAGGGCCATAGTACACAGAAGAAAATGTCGAGCGCTGGACAGCAAATGACAGTCTGGAGAGCTCCAGGACCTCACTCCCACACAGAGACATCAGTAAAACAACCAGGACCTGCCTGAATGAGCTGGGGTTCTAGCCCAGGGAACCCCAGAAGTGGGAACAATGGGCTTTCTGATCCCACCATTGGCAGCCCTGGTAAGTGTTCCTATTAGACACGGGTGTGTGTGTGTGTGTGTGTGTGTGTGTGTGTGTGTGTGTGTGCGTGCACGTGTGTTTGTTTCATTTTCCTGACACCCCTGGACTTGCCGAGCGTGCGTCACTGTTGCATGAAAGCCATGGCCATGTGGTGCTAAAGTTATCAGACCCTCTCAGTCTTGTATCTTCCTGTGTTGCATACATAAAATTTCTCTAATGGGTCCAGATGCAAATGTTCAGTTGTCTCCTTGGCTCCTACCTGCAATGGCATGGGCTTGTCTTGCTTGGGAAAGCAGCTCTAGGCTCATGGAGAGAAGAGCTGCACGGGTGTAGGGTGGGCAGAGAGAATTGGAGAAAGCAAGTGAATTGCTATGGTCTCCTGATCCGGAGGTAAGAGGCTGGGCACTGAGGCAACCCAAGTCTTCCGAGTCAGGCTTCTGACTGCAGAATTCTCTACATTACCGTGAGGAGCGCCTCTCCTTCGCGTCAGCCTCCTGCCCAAATCTTCCCAGCCCCGTCCGCTGCTGGGGTCGCGTCGTGCCATGCCGAGCCGGACTGGCAGGCAGGTAGCTCCTAGGCGGACGCCCGGAGACGAACGCGAGCATTTGGGCGGTCGGAGGTGATCCGCCGCCGTCCAGCGATCAGAATCCATCCCGCGGACGTTCAAGCCCGTTGTCGGGAGCCACCTGGCGGCCGCTTTTATATTGTCCCTTCCCTCCTGAGCTTTGGCGAACTTGGCGAGGGATGTGATTCGCCCGCCAGGCGCGGGCCAGAGTTCCGGGAGGCCGGCGACGCTGGCGGCGACCGTCCCGGTGGTGCGGAGCGGTGGGCGATGCCTGCTCTCCCCGGAGATTGAATGTGGAGAGCCGTGTGTTGTGGGGCCGCCGCTGAGCTCCTTGGGCACGTTGGGGGGAGGTCTGCGCCGGTCGACCAGCACTCCCTGGTGTCCCTTGGCCCGCGGAGACTCCCCCCCACCCGACGTCCTGCTACGCGTGACCAGGAGAGGACGTCCGTGCCCGACGTCGTACTCCGTGTGTCACGATGCGTCGGTGCGTCCTCGCCGCCTTGGGGGCCCGGGTCATGCCGGTGCAGTCGTGGCGGTCTGGCTGCGCAACAGGGGCCACTTCAGTTGCTCCGGGTCCCAGGCGAGGCGGTCCCGGGGGCGCAACTTGCACCGAGGCAGGGGCATGGGATGCCTGTCAACAGACCGCATCCACCCGGCAGCTTAAAAGGGCGTCTATGCAGGGAGCTCCCGTCCCAACTTCCTGGTAGCCTCGTCAGCGTGGCGCTTGCGTTTCGAACCTGTTCAGGTCCGCTCACCGCGGTGTGTCGAGGGCAAGCGTGTAGGGCGCTCGTGGAGGGGCGGCAGTTCCTCCTAGGCTTCGGTGGTCCTAAGTGGTAGACGTTTCTCTTTGGGAAACAGGGAACGCCTGGGGCATACGTGAGAGTCGGGAGGAGACACGAGCCTGAACGCGGTCCTGCAAGGGCGCGGTTGTCGTTAGCTTCCCTGAAGAAGCTCTGCAGACAGTGAACGGCCTAGAGACGCGCGTGCGGAGGGCAGGACCCCCCAGAGCAAGAAATGGCAACGACGGTGTCCTGTTTCGAGGACGGGTGTCAGAGGTGTGGCGGTGCGCCTTCGCTCGTGTGCCATCTGGATACTTCCCGTTGAAGTTCACACCAGTTGCACGTCACTTGGCGTTTGCGGCGGCAAGGTCGACCAGATGGGCAGATTTCGCTATTGGGGCAAGGAGAACATTTAGTGAATTGAGGCTCTTTCGGTTGTGCGAGTCACTACAACGTGAACAGTAGTGAAAAGAGAAACCTTAAGATTTACAATAAATCGACATTACTGTAAGAATTACTATAAAAACATATTATGCAACTTCCAGGTATTCTTGCATCTGGGAAGCCATTTCTTTCTTAAAAGGGCATTATTGCATAATGAAACATATAAGTAAGTGCATTTTTAGATTTTTATTTTGTATTTAGGAATATATTTAATTTCGAATTTACCAATAGTGTATATAATCGCATTGGGACTCTATACACTAAAGAACACACCGGGAAATTCTGGATTTTATGGTAAATGCGTTCTTTTGGATTGCTTTGGGTTCTCAAAAAAATTAGAAAGAATTCAAGAGCCCAATATAAAGAGCAAGATAGCAATCCTCTTGTCTGTTATCCTTTAAAGGGGTAACCCCTTGAATTTTGAATAAAATGGATGATGGAAGGAATTTTAACAGGCACGTACAATGGAATTATTATCCTTATAATAATCGTTACCGGGCTTCCCCTGTGGCGCCGTGGCTGAGAGTCCCCCTGCCGATGCAGGGGACACGGGTTCGTGCCCCGGTCCGGGAGGATCTCACGTGCCGTGGAGCAGCTGGGCCCGTGAGCCATGGCCGCTGAACCTGCGTGTCTGGAGCCTGTGCTCCGCAACGGGAGAGGCCACAACAGTGAGAGGCCCGCGTACAGGAAAAAAAAAAGAAAACTCGTTACTAATTTTCAAACGTATAGGTTTGAATGCTAACAAACTTTAAAGTACTTATTTTGCAATATAGAGAAGAGCAAACCTTCATCTTAAGACAGGAAATCTAGCTTTGCTCTCCCCAATTCATGCAGACAAAGTTTTCCAAAATGGAGAATTTTGTAAAATACTTTTACTAACCAGTCTTTCGAAACATATATTACTTTTCAAAATTCCAGAACTGAGACTGCTTTAAATGTCAATTTTGTTTTAGGTACAGCCAACTTTCTATTGTAGACTAGTAGTGACATTTGGTAACCGTACAATGTATGAACGTGTCTATTTTTCTTAATGTCAGAAATATTAGTTTGCAATTTATTCTTATTACCTGCCTTAGAATATAGAGTTCTATGAAGAGAAAGGCATTGTGTTATTTACAGTTGAATCAACGTAACAATCCAGGTTCCGAAATGTTGGAAGTTCTCATTAAATATTTCATAATTGAAAAATTTATAAATGAATGAACAAGGTGATTTAGCTTATTTTTCTCCTGCATGAATCCTTTATGCTAATAATTCCTGAATCATATTTTCCCTTTATGATCAGATAGTTGTTACAGTGTCCCTCCCTTGCATGGGTGTGTGTGTGTGTGTGCACTCAGATGCACGTACACACAGTAATGTCGCAGCTAAGGTCATGGGTTTAAAAAAAATATTTGTTTAAGATCTTTTTTTTTTTTGATGTGGACCATGTTAAAAGACTTTTATTGAATTTGTTACAATATTGTTACTGTTTTATGTTGTGGTGTTTTGGTTGCAAGCCATGTGAGATCTTAGCTCCCCGACCAGGGATTGAACCCGCCCTCCCTGCATTGGAAGGTGAGGTCTTAACCTCTAGAATGCTAGGAAAGTCCCCATGATGGCCTTTACAGGCCCTAGGATACCATTTCTCAACCCATTAGACTTCCGTGGGCCCGAGGGCTACAACGAATGTTTTGGCCAACAAAGAAGAGGAAAGGGAACTGAAAAAGGGCCAGAACTCATCATGCAGCCTGTGCGCTCTCTCTAGCTAGCCTTCTTGAAGGTTTAATTGACAAAATAGACACTGTCTCTATGGTGATCTTTCTCCCAGACCTTTTTTTAGTACCATTTTTCGACATCAAAGAGTAAAGCTTTAAAGGTAGACTCACCAATGGCTCTCTGCGGGATCTCCTTTGTGTTTATATGATTTAGTATATGCCACCCCTTATCGTTCTAATATATTCTTAAAGTAGAACTCTTTTTATGTCTTCAAAGATCTTTCACCTTCTCAGTCCTGAAGATATCTATCTGTTCTTCTTGGACAAAAAAAAAAAAAAAAAAAAAGAAAAAAGAAAAAAAACAAAAACAAAGAAACCCTGGGCTACAAAATGCTAAGTAGGCATTAAACCACCTCTGACTCTGAATTCTTGAGTTCTTCCTGTCCATGAACCCACAATTACTCACCTTTCTTTAAATATAATTAATGTATATGTTTTCAAAAAGTCATATGGGAAATAGTAAATGAAAGTTAAGTAATAGAATTAATTGAAGCAGCAGAGGTTAATCACAAAGTATGTGTGTATTTATCCTTGAAGGCATTCATCCCGAACGTGTATACAAATATTTGGACGCTAATGGAAGTGTAAACACGTATCATACTATATTGTACATTTTCAGTTAACATTCATCGTTGTTTTCCGATTGATCCCAGTCTGTGTAGCTATGATGATAATGTTATAAAGAAAGAATGTATCTAATTGATCAACAGTGACAGAGTATTAACAGAAAACGGGCCCATGCTTACTCATCACAATCTTTCATCATGTTGAATGACACATACTCACTCAGTAGTGCTTATATATTTGCAAATACTGATCTACTGAAGCAGGTTGGCTTCGTTTCTCCTTACTTGATCCTGAGTATGGCTTTCAGCACTTCTCAAAACCCTTCACTCTCAACATATTTATATGGTATATTCAAAAAGAAGACAATGGCTGAAAGACTTAATTATTGACTCACTTGCATGCTTACACATTCTTTATAGACTATTTTCCCAGTATGAGTTTTCTGATGTGAATAGCAAGTGAAAGATTTTCCACATCCTCTTTAGAATGGGCATCTCCTCAGTGTGAGCACTTTCTTGTTCAGTCAGGAATAAGGAATCACTGAAGAATGTCCTTCCTTCATTACACTGAGACTATTTTTTCAGTGTGAACCCTGTCATGTCTCATGAGTCCATGACTAATGGAACTCTAGCATCCATTTCATCCGATTTCTTCTCCAGCAGTGATTAGATGGTGTACCCCAAGAGGGCTCTCCTTGTAGTAAACCTTGGGCTGTCTTCTCTACTGTGTCAGGGATGCAGCCCACTCTGAGTTCTCTGTGTATTCTGAGGCTGGAGCTCCACCTGAAGGCTCTTCCACCATGATTCCAGGCTCAGGGTTTCTCTCCACATGACTTTCCTGGCGAGTTAAAAGGGATAATTTCTGGCTGAAGGCTCAATATCACTGATTAGAGGCACAGGGTTTCTACTCGGTTTGAATTCTCGGGTGTTTATAAAAGTGGGAGCTCTGGGTAAAGGCTGCACCACATGGACTCCAGACATAGGGTGTGTCTCCTGTGAGTTTTCTAGTGCGTATAAGCGTGAGAGCTGCGTTTAAGGGCTTTTCCACATCCGTTGCATTTGTAGGGTTTCTCATCAGTGTGAATTCTCACCCATGACTAAGGTTATGGCTTTGGCTAAGTGCTTTCTCACATAAATGATATTCATTGTGGTTTCTCTCCTGTGTGAATGTGCTCATGATATTGAAGGGTTGCATGGTCACCGAAAGCTCCTCCACAGTCATTCCAAGCATAGGGCTTCTCCCCTGTTTGAGTTTATTGGTGTGAATAAATGTCAGCTCTCTGGCTGCAGTACCTTTGTAAGGTTCGTCTCCTCCAGTGCGAGCCGTTGGTGTATACATGCGAGGCTTCAGCCGAATTTTTTCACACGTTCAGGACATTTGCAAGAGTCACTCCAGGGTGCACTCTCTCATGTTGTCTAAGGTTGGAGGGTGACTAAATGCCTTCCACCTTCTGAGTTCTGCATGATTTCCCTCTCGTATAATTAGCTTAGGTCTCTCGCATTCGGGCTGAAAGTGCAACACACGTGGAGTTAAGGTTGCTGTACGCGAAATGTCCTCATGTTCATCGCATTCTGTGAGCGCTTCTCCAGCATGAAATCCCTGCTGTTGACAAGGAAAGAGAGGCTGTTAAAAATTACTCACATACTACTCATTCAGTCATTTCTCTACATGGGAATTCTAGGCGGCGCCCTCCGTGGTGGTCTTCATTCAAAATCTCCGCATACTAGTTACTTTCACAGGTGATGTTCCTTTGCTGAATTCACACAGATTTTCTGCCTGGTAAACCCTCACTGGTCATAGCCTTCTGATTAAGTTTTAGGTCTTCTTTAGGTTTCCAACACCATATCCAGGAGCTCTGTTTAATCAATTACATTTTCACTGACGCTCAGGTCAGAGTTTGACATGTAATGTCAAGTGACATGGGTCCTCAGATTGTTCCATCCTCCATTAAATGGATAGAAAATCTCCTGGCCACAGGTCCAAGGCCATGGAGGGCAGAGCTAGGGTGGAGGCTCTGATGTTGCTGATTCCCACGTGGGGAGGAACCAAGGTGACTGAGGACAATTGCATCCGGGGGAGCGGGGTGGGCCACAGGGAAGGTGGGGTGCTAAAGACCTGGAATGGGTGTTGGAGAACAAATGACGGTTCCTTTCACCAAGAATTATTAAATAAGAATTTTGGAAGAGGTGTCCTTGCTGTGGAGACAAGACTCTCCAGGAGACCATGGTAAGGGTTACCCGGGAATTAATGTTAATCCTAGGAACTGAATCTTAATAAAACAATAACTGTGAACAGTAAGTCGAATCAAAGTGTAACACCCGATCATTTGCATTGTTTCCTGCCAAATGGAGATATTATGTACTCCCTACATGCCGAGGAGCCAATGCAGCCTTGCTCTTGACCATGGGAGGAAAAATCGTTCCTTCTGTCTGCGCATGCCTGTGGGTAAGCTGGCAGGGGTCACCCCCAGCTGAGTGGTTGGCGATTCATGTCTGGTGTATCTAACAAGATTTTGGAAGCCTGGGTTCTCATGGCTGCTTTCTCTTTCCTCAGATTTATCTGCTTGATTTTCGGATTGGCCCTGCCCAAGGATGCAGGGGAGGGCAGGTGGTGGCAGAGTTCCTGATGATGAAACAACAGGTGAGGAAAAAAAAGAAAAAAACAAAAAAACTTAGTTTGATTCCTGAATTGATCCGTCTTTTGCCAAATGGTCAGGTTTCTACTTTGGGTCCGGATCTTCTAAGTGCACCCAGGAAATATTAACTCCAGTTATGTTCACCACCCTGTCTTTAAGGATACAGCAGGTCAGGGACCAATGTAGAAACACTCTCTTTCCCGACATTTACTTTCACTTCTTCCAGCCTCCATTAAGGCTGTGACCTCACAGAGGACGGGAGAGGTATTTTCCTTCTCTTCTTTTAAAGGTCATCCCTTGGGCTCCGTGGCCTCCTTCATCATGCTACTGGCTGCGGTGGACTTAGGAATGCGGTGAACACAGGGGCTAGAGAATGACTCAGGACAGAAATCTCTAGGCCAGTGGGGAGCAGGCGTTTCATCAGGTGAGTCCTGTGTCATAGGTGCTGTGGTGAGCGGGGGTTTGGTGAGAGAGAGCAATAAAGAATCATTTATTTTTCCTGATTTCAAAAGCTTAACTTTTTACAGACTACTCCTAAACATTTTGACAGCTTCCAAAAGATAAACGTAAGTTCCTTAGCAAAGTTATTCACATAAGTGTTTTCCTTTGTGTTCTTAACCTTCATTCCAATTAGGAAGTTGAATGCAGTGTCTGCAGATTCTTATTTTCTTAATTGTGACTGTGTATGGAGGAGAAGGGCCATAGTACACAGAAGAAAATGTCGAGCGCTGGACAGCAAATGACAGTCTGGAGAGCTCCAGGACCTCACTCCCACACAGAGACATCAGTAAAACAACCAGAACCTGCCTGAATGAGCTGGGGTTCTAGCCCAGGGAACCCCAGAAGTGGGAACAATGGGCTTTCTGATCCCACCATTGGCAGCCCTGGTAAGTGTTCCTATTAGACACGGGTGTGTGTGTGTGCGCGCACGTGTGTTTGTTTCTTTTTCCTGACACCCCTGGACTTGCCGAGTGTGCGTCACTGTTGCATGAAAGCCATGGCCATGTGGTGCTAAAGTTATCAGACCCTCTCAGTCTTGTATCGTCCTGCGTGGCATACATAAAATTTCTCTATTCGGTCCAGATGCAAATGTTCAGTTGTCTCCTTGGCTCCTACCTGCAATGGCATGGGCTTGTCTTGCTTGGGAAAGCAGCTCTAGGCTCATGGAGAGAAGAGCTGCACGGGTGTAGGGTGGGCAGAGAGAATTGGAGAAAGCAAGTGAATTGCTATGGTCTCCTGATCCGGAGATAAGAGGCTGGGCACTGAGGCAACCCAAGTCTTCCGAGTCAGGCTTCTGACTGCAGAATTCTCTACATTACCGTGAGGAGCGCCTCTCCTTCGCGTCAGCCTCCTGCCCAAATCTTCCCAGCCCCGTCCGCTGCTGGGGTCGCGTCGTGCCATGCCGAGCCGAACTGGCAGGCAGGTAGCTCCTAGGCGGACGCCCGGAGACGAACGCGAGCATTTGGGCGGTCGGAGGTGATCCGCCGCCGTCCAGCGATCAGAATCCATCCCGCGGACGTTCAAGCCCGTTGTCGGGAGCCACCTGGCGGCCGCTTTTATATTGTCCCTTCCCTCCTGAGCTTTGGCGAACTTGGCGAGGGATGTGATTCGCCCGCCAGGCGCGGGCCAGAGTTCCGGGAGGCCGGCGACGCTGGCGGCGACCGTCCCGGTGGTGCGGAGCGGTGGGCGATGCCTGCTCTCCCCGGAGATTGAATGTGGAGAGCCGTGTGTTGTGGGGCCGCCGCTGAGCTCCTTGGGCACGTTGGGGGGAGGTCTGCGCCGGTCGACCAGCACTCCCTGGTGTCCCTTGGCCCGCGGAGACTCCCCCCCACCCGACGTCCTGCTACGCGTGACCAGGAGAGGACGTCCGTGCCCGACGTCGTACTCCGTGTGCCACGATGCGTCGGTGCGTCCTCGCCGCCTTGGGGGCCCGGGTCATGCCGGTGCAGTCGTGGCGGTCTGGCTGCGCAACAGGGGCCACTTCAGTTGCTCCGGGTCCCAGGCGAGGCGGTCCCGGGGGCGCAACTTGCACCGAGGCAGGGGCATGGGATGCCTGTCAACAGACCGCATCCACCCGGCAGCTTAAAAGGGCGTCTATGCAGGGAGCTCCCGTCCCAACTTCCTGGTAGCCTCGTCAGCGTGGCGCTTGCGTTTCGAACCTGTTCAGGTCCGCTCACCGCGGTGTGTCGAGGGCAAGCGTGTAGGGCGCTCGGGGAGGGGCGGCAGTTCCTCCTAGGCTTCGGTGGTCCTAAGTGGTAGACGTTTCTCTTTGGGAAACAGGGAACGCCTGGGGCATACGTGAGAGTCGGGAGGAGACACGAGCCTGAACGCGGTCCTGCAAGGGCGCGGTTGTCGTTAGCTTCCCTGAAGAAGCTCTGCAGACAGTGAACGGCCTAGAGACGCGCGTGCGGAGGGCAGGACCCCCCCAGAGCAAGAAATGGCAACGACGGTGTCCTGTTTCGAGGACGGGTGTCAGCGGTGTGGCGGTGCGCCTTCGCTCGTGTGCCATCTGGATACTTCCCGTTGAAGTTCACACCAGTTGCACGTCACTTGGCGTTTGCGGCGGCAAGGTCGACCAGATGGGCAGATTTCGCTATTGGGGCAAGGAGAACATTTAGTGAATTGAGGCTCTTTCGGTTGTGCGAGTCACTACAACGTGAACAGTAGTGAAAAGAGAAACCTTAAGATTTACAATAAATCGACATTACTGTAAGAATTACTATAAAAACATATTATGCAAATTCCAGGTATTCTTGCGTCTGGTAAGCCATTTCTTTCTTAAAAGGGCATTATTGCATAATGAAACATATAAGTAAGTGCATTTTTAGATTTTTATTTTGTATTTAGGAATATATTTAATTTCGAATTTACCAATAGTGTATATAATCGCATTGGGACTCTATACACTAAAGAACACACCGGGAAATTCTGGATTTTATGGTAAATGCGTTCTTTTGGATTGCTTTGGGTTCTCAAAAAAATTAGAAAGAATTCAAGAGCCCAATATAAAGAGCAAGATAGCAATCCTCTTGTCTGTTATCCTTTAAAGGGGTAACCCCTTGAATTTTGAATAAAATGGATGATGGAAGGAATTTTAACAGGCACGTACAATGGAATTATTATCCTTATAATAATCGTTACCAGGCTTCCCCTGTGGCGCCGTGGCTGAGAGTCCCCCTGCCGATGCAGGGGACACGGGTTCGTGCCCCGGTCCGGGAGGATCTCACATGCCGTGGAGCAGCTGGGCCCGTGAGCCATGGCCGCTGAACCTGCGTGTCTGGAGCCTGTGCTCCGCAACGGGAGAGGCCACAACAGTGAGAGGCCCGCGTACAGGAAAAAAAAAAAGAAAACTCGTTACTAATTTTCAAACGTATAGGTTTGAATGCTAACAAACTTTAAAGTACTTATTTTGCAATATAGAGAAGAGCAAACCTTCATCTTAAGACAGGAAATCTAGCTTTGCTCTCCCCAATTCATGCAGACAAAGTTTTCCAAAATGGAGAATTTTGTAAAATACTTTTACTAACCAGTCTTTCGAAACATATATTACTTTTCAAAATTCCAGAACTGAGACTGCTTTAAATGTCAATTTTGTTTTAGGTACAGCCAACTTTCTATTGTAGACTAGTAGTGACATTTGGTAACTGTACAACGTATGAACGTGTCTATTTTTCTTAATGTCAGAAATATTAGTTTGCAATTTATTCTTATTACCTGCCTTAGAATATAGAGTTCTATGAAGAGAAAGGCATTGTGTTATTTACAGTTGAATCAACGTAACAATCCAGGTTCCGAAATGTTGGAAGTTCTCATTAAATAGTTCATAATTGAAAAATTTATAAATGAATGAACAAGGTGATTTAGCTTATTTTTCTCCTGCATGAATCCTTTATGCTAATAATTCCTGAATCATATTTTCCCTTTATGATCAGATAGTTGTTACAGTGTCCCTCCCTTGCATGGGTGTGTGTGTGTGTGTGCACTCAGATGCACGTACACACAGTAATGTCGCAGCTAACGTCATGGGTTTAAAAAAAATATTTGTTTAAGATTTTTTTTTTTTTGATGTGGACCATGTTAAAAGACTTTTATTGAATTTGTTACAATATTGTTACTGTTTTATGTTGTGGTGTTTTGGTTGCAAGCCATGTGAGATCTTAGCTCCCCGACCAGGGATTGAACCCGCCCTCCCTGCATTGGAAGGTGAGGTCTTAACCTCTAGAATGCTAGGAAAGTCCCCATGATGGCCTTTACAGGCCCTAGGATACCATTTCTCAACCCATTAGACTTCCGTGGGCCCGAGGGCTACAACGAATGTTTTGGCCAACAAAGAAGAGGAAAGGGAACTGAAAAGGGGCCAGAACTCATCATGCAGCCTGTGCGCTCTCTCTAGCTAGCCTTCTTGAAGGTTTAATTGACAAAATAGACACTGTCTCTATGGTGATCTTTCTCCCAGAACGTTTTTTAGTACCATTTTTCGACATCAAAGAGTAAAGCTTTAAAGGTAGACTCACCAATGGCTCTCTGCGGGATCTCCTTTGTGTTTATATGATTTAGTATATGCCACCCCTTATCGTTCTAATATATTCTTAAAGTAGAACTCTTTTTATGCCTTCAAAGATCTTTCACCTTCTCAGTCCTGAAGATATCTATCTGTTCTTCTTGGACAAAACAAAACAAAACAAAACAAAACAAAAAACAAAGAAACCCTGGGCTACAAAATGCTAAGTAGGGATTAAACCACCTCTGACTCTGAATTTTTGAGTTCTTCCTGTCCATGAACCCACAATTATTCACCTTTCTTTAAATATAATTAATGTATATATTTTTAAAAGTCATATGGGAAATAGTAAATGAAAGTTAAGTAATAGAATTAATTGAAGCAGCAGAGGTTAATCACAAAGTATGTGTGTATTTATCCTTGAAGGCATTCATCCCGAACGTGTATACAAATATTTGGACGCTAATGGAAGGGTAAACACGTATCATACTATATTGTACATTTTCAGTTAACATTCATCGTTGTTTTCCGATTGATCCCAGTCTGTGTAGCTATGATGATAATGTTATAAAGAAAGAATGTATCTAATTGATCAACAGTGACAGAGTATTAACAGAAAACGGGCCCATGCTTACTCATCACAATCTTTCATCATGTTGAATGACACATACTCACTCAGTAGTGCTTATATATTTGCAAATACTGATCTACTGAAGCAGGTTGGCTTCGTTTCTCCTTACTTGATCCTGAGTATGGCTTTCAGCACTTCTCAAAACCCTTCACTCTCAACATATTTATATGGTATATTCAAAAAGAAGACAATGGCTGAAGGACTTAATTATTGACTCACTTGCCTGCTAACACATTCTTTATAGACTATTTTCCCAGTATGGGTTTTCTGATGTGAATAGCAAGTGAAAGATTTTCCACATCCTCTTTAGAATGGGCATCTCCTCAGTGTGAGCACTTTCTTGTTCAGTCAGGAATAAGGAATCACTGAAGAATGTCCTTCCTTCATTACACTGAGACTATTTTTTCAGTGTGAACCCTGTCATGTCTCATGAGTCCATGACTAATGGAACTCTAGCATCCATTTCATCCGATTTCTTCTCCAGCAGTGATTAGATGGTGTACCCCAAGAGGGCTCTCCTTGTAGTAAACCTTGGGCTGTCTTCTCTACTGTGTCAGGGATGCAGCCCACTCTGAGTTCTCTGTGTATTCTGAGGCTGGAGCTCCACCTGAAGGCTCTTCCACCATGATTCCAGGCTCAGGGTTTCTCTCCACATGACTTTCCTGGCGAGTTAAAAGGGATAATTTCTGGCTGAAGGCTCAATATCACTGATTAGAGGCACAGGGTTTCTACTCGGTTTGAATTCTCGGGTGTTTATAAAAGTGGG
Organism: Mesoplodon mirus; assembly: GCF_964341445.2. Taxonomy (NCBI): domain Eukaryota; kingdom Metazoa; phylum Chordata; class Mammalia; order Artiodactyla; family Ziphiidae; genus Mesoplodon; species Mesoplodon mirus. Next base: position 268,688 of record NW_028295387.1, read on the forward strand.
AGCTCTGGGTAAAGGCTGCACCACATGGACTCCAGACATAGGGTGTGTCTCCTGTGAGTTTTCTAGTGCGTATAAGCGTGAGAGCTGCGTTTAAAGGCTTTTCCACATCCGTTGCATTTGTAGGGTTTCTCATCAGTGTGAATTCTCACCCATGACTAAGGTTATGGCTTTGGCTAAGTGCTTTCTCACATAAATGATATTCATTGTGGTTTCTCTCCTGTGTGAATGTGCTCATGATATTGAAGGGTTGCATGGTCACCGAAAGCTCCTCCACAGTCATTCCAAGCATAGGGCTTCTCCCCCGTTTGAGTTTATTGGTGTGAATAAATGTCAGCTCTCTGGCTGCAGTACCTTTGTAAGGTTCGTCTCCTCCAGTGCGAGCCGTTGGTGTATACATGCGAGGCTTCAGCCGAATTTTTTCACACGTTCAGGACATTTGCAAGAGTCACTCCAGGGTGCACTCTCTCATGTTGTCTAAGGTTGGAGGGTGACTAAATGCCTTCCACCTTCTGAGTTCTGCATGATTTCCCTCTCGTATAATTAGCTTAGGTCTCTCGCATTCGGGCTGAAAGTGCAACACACGTGGAGTTAAGGTTGCTGTACGCGAAATGTCCTCATGTTCATCGCATTCTGTGAGCGCTTCTCCAGCATGAAATCCCTGCTGTTGACAAGGAAAGAGAGGCTGTTAAAAATTACTCACATACTACTCATTCAGTCATTTCTCTACATGGGAATTCTAGGCGGCGCCCTCCGTGGTGGTCTTCATTCAAAATCTCCGCATACTAGTTACTTTCACAGGTGATGTTCCTTTGCTGAATTCACACAGATTTTCTGCCTGGTAAACCCTCACTGGTCATAGCCTTCTGATTAAGTTTTAGGTCTTCTTTAGGTTTCCAACACCATATCCAGGAGCTCTGTTTAATCAATTACATTTTCACTGACGCTCAGGTCAGAGTTTGACATGTAATGTCAAGTGACATGGGTCCTCAGATTGTTCCATCCTCCATTAAATGGATAGAAAATCTCCTGGCCACAGGTCCAAGGCCATGGAGGGCAGAGCTAGGGTGGAGGCTCTGATGTTGCTGATTCCCACGTGGGGAGGAACCAAGGTGACTGAGGACAATTGCATCCGGGGGAGCGGGGTGGGCCACAGGGAAGGTGGGGTGCTAAAGACCTGGAATGGGTGTTGGAGAACAAATGACGGTTCCTTTCACCAAGAATTATTAAATAAGAATTTTGGAAGAGGTGTCCTTGCTGTGGAGACAAGACTCTCCAGGAGACCGTGGTAAGGGTTACCTGGGAATTAATGTTAATCCTAGGAACTGAATCTTAATAAAACAATAACTGTGAACAGTAAGTCGAATCAAAGTGTAACACCCGATCATTTGCATTGTTTCCTGCCAAATGGAGATATTATGTACTCCCTACATGCCGAGGAGCCAATGCAGCCTTGCTCTTGACCATGGGAGGAAAAATCGTTCCTTCTGTCTGCGCATGCCTGTGGGTAAGCTGGCAGGGGTCACCCCCAGCTGAGTGGTTGGCGATTCATGTCTGGTGTATCTAACAAGATTTTGGAAGCCCGGGTTCTCATGGCTGCTTTCTCTTTCCTCAGATTTATCTGCTTGATTTTCGGATTGGCCCTGCCCAAGGATGCAGGGGAGGGCAGGTGGTGGCAGAGTTCCTGATGATGAAACAACAGGTGAGGAAAAAAAAGAAAAAAACAAAAAAACTTAGTTTGATTCCTGAATTGATCCGTCTTTTGCCAAATGGTCAGGTTTCTACTTTGGGTCCGGATCTTCTAAGTGCACCCAGGAAATATTAACTCCAGTTATGTTCACCACCCTGTCTTTAAGGATACAGCAGGTCAGGGACCAATGTAGAAACACTCTCTTTCCCGACACTTACTTTCACTTCTTCCAGCCTCCATTGAGGCTGTGACCTCACAGAGGACGGGAGAGGTATTTTCCTTCTCTTCTTTTAAAGGTCATCCCTTGGGCTCCGTGGCCTCCTTCATCATGCTACTGGCTGCGGTGGACTTAGGAATGCGGTGAACACAGGGGCTAGAGAATGACTCAGGACAGAAATCTCTAGGCCAGTGGGGAGCAGGCGTTTCATCAGGTGAGTCCTGTGTCATAGGTGCTGTGGTGAGCGGGGGTTTGGTGAGAGGGAGCAATAAAGAATCATTGATTTTTCCTGATTTCAAAAGCTTAACTTTTTACAGACTACTCCTAAACATTTTGACAGCTTCCAAAAGATAAACGTAAGTTCCTTAGCAAAGTTATTCACATAAGTGTTTTCCTTTGTGTTCTTAAGCTTCATTCCAATTAGGAAGTTGAATGCAGTGTCTGCAGATTCTTATTTTCTTAATTGTGACTGTGTATGGAGGAGAAGGGCCATAGTACACAGAAGAAAATGTCGAGCGCTGGACAGCAAATGACAGTCTGGAGAGCTCCAGGACCTCACTCCCACACAGAGACATCAGTAAAACAACCAGGACCTGCCTGAATGAGCTGGGGTTCTAGCCCAGGGAACCCCAGAAGTGGGAACAATGGGCTTTCTGATCCCACCATTGGCAGCCCTGGTAAGTGTTCCTATTAGACACGGGTGTGTGTGTGTGTGTGTGTGTGTGTGTGTGTGTGTGTGTGCGTGCACGTGTGTTTGTTTCATTTTCCTGACACCCCTGGACTTGCCGAGCGTGCGTCACTGTTGCATGAAAGCCATGGCCATGTGGTGCTAAAGTTATCAGACCCTCTCAGTCTTGTATCTTCCTGTGTTGCATACATAAAATTTCTCTAATGGGTCCAGATGCAAATGTTCAGTTGTCTCCTTGGCTCCTACCTGCAATGGCATGGGCTTGTCTTGCTTGGGAAAGCAGCTCTAGGCTCATGGAGAGAAGAGCTGCACGGGTGTAGGGTGGGCAGAGAGAATTGGAGAAAGCAAGTGAATTGCTATGGTCTCCTGATCCGGAGGTAAGAGGCTGGGCACTGAGGCAACCCAAGTCTTCCGAGTCAGGCTTCTGACTGCAGAATTCTCTACATTACCGTGAGGAGCGCCTCTCCTTCGCGTCAGCCTCCTGCCCAAATCTTCCCAGCCCCGTCCGCTGCTGGGGTCGCGTCGTGCCATGCCGAGCCGGACTGGCAGGCAGGTAGCTCCTAGGCGGACGCCCGGAGACGAACGCGAGCATTTGGGCGGTCGGAGGTGATCCGCCGCCGTCCAGCGATCAGAATCCATCCCGCGGACGTTCAAGCCCGTTGTCGGGAGCCACCTGGCGGCCGCTTTTATATTGTCCCTTCCCTCCTGAGCTTTGGCGAACTTGGCGAGGGATGTGATTCGCCCGCCAGGCGCGGGCCAGAGTTCCGGGAGGCCGGCGACGCTGGCGGCGACCGTCCCGGTGGTGCGGAGCGGTGGGCGATGCCTGCTCTCCCCGGAGATTGAATGTGGAGAGCCGTGTGTTGTGGGGCCGCCGCTGAGCTCCTTGGGCACGTTGGGGGGAGGTCTGCGCCGGTCGACCAGCACTCCCTGGTGTCCCTTGGCCCGCGGAGACTCCCCCCCACCCGACGTCCTGCTACGCGTGACCAGGAGAGGACGTCCGTGCCCGACGTCGTACTCCGTGTGTCACGATGCGTCGGTGCGTCCTCGCCGCCTTGGGGGCCCGGGTCATGCCGGTGCAGTCGTGGCGGTCTGGCTGCGCAACAGGGGCCACTTCAGTTGCTCCGGGTCCCAGGCGAGGCGGTCCCGGGGGCGCAACTTGCACCGAGGCAGGGGCATGGGATGCCTGTCAACAGACCGCATCCACCCGGCAGCTTAAAAGGGCGTCTATGCAGGGAGCTCCCGTCCCAACTTCCTGGTAGCCTCGTCAGCGTGGCGCTTGCGTTTCGAACCTGTTCAGGTCCGCTCACCGCGGTGTGTCGAGGGCAAGCGTGTAGGGCGCTCGTGGAGGGGCGGCAGTTCCTCCTAGGCTTCGGTGGTCCTAAGTGGTAGACGTTTCTCTTTGGGAAACAGGGAACGCCTGGGGCATACGTGAGAGTCGGGAGGAGACACGAGCCTGAACGCGGTCCTGCAAGGGCGCGGTTGTCGTTAGCTTCCCTGAAGAAGCTCTGCAGACAGTGAACGGCCTAGAGACGCGCGTGCGGAGGGCAGGACCCCCCAGAGCAAGAAATGGCAACGACGGTGTCCTGTTTCGAGGACGGGTGTCAGAGGTGTGGCGGTGCGCCTTCGCTCGTGTGCCATCTGGATACTTCCCGTTGAAGTTCACACCAGTTGCACGTCACTTGGCGTTTGCGGCGGCAAGGTCGACCAGATGGGCAGATTTCGCTATTGGGGCAAGGAGAACATTTAGTGAATTGAGGCTCTTTCGGTTGTGCGAGTCACTACAACGTGAACAGTAGTGAAAAGAGAAACCTTAAGATTTACAATAAATCGACATTACTGTAAGAATTACTATAAAAACATATTATGCAACTTCCAGGTATTCTTGCATCTGGGAAGCCATTTCTTTCTTAAAAGGGCATTATTGCATAATGAAACATATAAGTAAGTGCATTTTTAGATTTTTATTTTGTATTTAGGAATATATTTAATTTCGAATTTACCAATAGTGTATATAATCGCATTGGGACTCTATACAGTAAAGAACACACCGGGAAATTCTGGATTTTATGGTAAATGCGTTCTTTTGGATTGCTTTGGGTTCTCAAAAAAATTAGAAAGAATTCAAGAGCCCAATATAAAGAGCAAGATAGCAATCCTCTTGTCTGTTATCCTTTAAAGGGGTAACCCCTTGAATTTTGAATAAAATGGATGATGGAAGGAATTTTAACAGGCACGTACAATGGAATTATTATCCTTATAATAATCGTTACCGGGCTTCCCCTGTGGCGCCGTGGCTGAGAGTCCCCCTGCCGATGCAGGGGACACGGGTTCGTGCCCCGGTCCGGGAGGATCTCACATGCCGTGGAGCAGCTGGGCCCGTGAGCCATGGCCGCTGAACCTGCGTGTCTGGAGCCTGTGCTCCGCAACGGGAGAGGCCACAACAGTGAGAGGCCCGCGTACAGGAAAAAAAAAAGAAAACTCGTTACTAATTTTCAAACGTATAGGTTTGAATGCTAACAAACTTTAAAGTACTTATTTTGCAATATAGAGAAGAGCAAACCTTCATCTTAAGACAGGAAATCTAGCTTTGCTCTCCCCAATTCATGCAGACAAAGTTTTCCAAAATGGAGAATTTTGTAAAATACTTTTACTAACCAGTCTTTCGAAACATATATTACTTTTCAAAATTCCAGAACTGAGACTGCTTTAAATGTCAATTTTGTTTTAGGTACAGCCAACTTTCTATTGTAGACTAGTAGTGACATTTGGTAACCGTACAATGTATGAACGTGTCTATTTTTCTTAATGTCAGAAATATTAGTTTGCAATTTATTCTTATTACCTGCCTTAGAATATAGAGTTCTATGAAGAGAAAGGCATTGTGTTATTTACAGTTGAATCAACGTAACAATCCAGGTTCCGAAATGTTGGAAGTTCTCATTAAATATTTCATAATTGAAAAATTTATAAATGAATGAACAAGGTGATTTAGCTTATTTTTCTCCTGCATGAATCCTTTATGCTAATAATTCCTGAATCATATTTTCCCTTTATGATCAGATAGTTGTTACAGTGTCCCTCCCTTGCATGGGTGTGTGTGTGTGTGTGCACTCAGATGCACGTACACACAGTAATGTCGCAGCTAAGGTCATGGGTTTAAAAAAAATATTTGTTTAAGATCTTTTTTTTTTTTGATGTGGACCATGTTAAAAGACTTTTATTGAATTTGTTACAATATTGTTACTGTTTTATGTTGTGGTGTTTTGGTTGCAAGCCATGTGAGATCTTAGCTCCCCGACCAGGGATTGAACCCGCCCTCCCTGCATTGGAAGGTGAGGTCTTAACCTCTAGAATGCTAGGAAAGTCCCCATGATGGCCTTTACAGGCCCTAGGATACCATTTCTCAACCCATTAGACTTCCGTGGGCCCGAGGGCTACAACGAATGTTTTGGCCAACAAAGAAGAGGAAAGGGAACTGAAAAAGGGCCAGAACTCATCATGCAGCCTGTGCGCTCTCTCTAGCTAGCCTTCTTGAAGGTTTAATTGACAAAATAGACACTGTCTCTATGGTGATCTTTCTCCCAGACCTTTTTTTAGTACCATTTTTCGACATCAAAGAGTAAAGCTTTAAAGGTAGACTCACCAATGGCTCTCTGCGGGATCTCCTTTGTGTTTATATGATTTAGTATATGCCACCCCTTATCGTTCTAATATATTCTTAAAGTAGAACTCTTTTTATGTCTTCAAAGATCTTTCACCTTCTCAGTCCTGAAGATATCTATCTGTTCTTCTTGGACAAAAAAAAAAAAAAAAAAAAAAGAAAAAAGAAAAAAAACAAAAACAAAGAAACCCTGGGCTACAAAATGCTAAGTAGGCATTAAACCACCTCTGACTCTGAATTCTTGAGTTCTTCCTGTCCATGAACCCACAATTACTCACCTTTCTTTAAATATAATTAATGTATATGTTTTCAAAAAGTCATATGGGAAATAGTAAATGAAAGTTAAGTAATAGAATTAATTGAAGCAGCAGAGGTTAATCACAAAGTATGTGTGTATTTATCCTTGAAGGCATTCATCCCGAACGTGTATACAAATATTTGGACGCTAATGGAAGTGTAAACACGTATCATACTATATTGTACATTTTCAGTTAACATTCATCGTTGTTTTCCGATTGATCCCAGTCTGTGTAGCTATGATGATAATGTTATAAAGAAAGAATGTATCTAATTGATCAACAGTGACAGAGTATTAACAGAAAACGGGCCCATGCTTACTCATCACAATCTTTCATCATGTTGAATGACACATACTCACTCAGTAGTGCTTATATATTTGCAAATACTGATCTACTGAAGCAGGTTGGCTTCGTTTCTCCTTACTTGATCCTGAGTATGGCTTTCAGCACTTCTCAAAACCCTTCACTCTCAACATATTTATATGGTATATTCAAAAAGAAGACAATGGCTGAAAGACTTAATTATTGACTCACTTGCATGCTTACACATTCTTTATAGACTATTTTCCCAGTATGAGTTTTCTGATGTGAATAGCAAGTGAAAGATTTTCCACATCCTCTTTAGAATGGGCATCTCCTCAGTGTGAGCACTTTCTTGTTCAGTCAGGAATAAGGAATCACTGAAGAATGTCCTTCCTTCATTACACTGAGACTATTTTTTCAGTGTGAACCCTGTCATGTCTCATGAGTCCATGACTAATGGAACTCTAGCATCCATTTCATCCGATTTCTTCTCCAGCAGTGATTAGATGGTGTACCCCAAGAGGGCTCTCCTTGTAGTAAACCTTGGGCTGTCTTCTCTACTGTGTCAGGGATGCAGCCCACTCTGAGTTCTCTGTGTATTCTGAGGCTGGAGCTCCACCTGAAGGCTCTTCCACCATGATTCCAGGCTCAGGGTTTCTCTCCACATGACTTTCCTGGCGAGTTAAAAGGGATAATTTCTGGCTGAAGGCTCAATATCACTGATTAGAGGCACAGGGTTTCTACTCGGTTTGAATTCTCGGGTGTTTATAAAAGTGGGAGCTCTGGGTAAAGGCTGCACCACATGGACTCCAGACATAGGGTGTGTCTCCTGTGAGTTTTCTAGTGCGTATAAGCGTGAGAGCTGCGTTTAAGGGCTTTTCCACATCCGTTGCATTTGTAGGGTTTCTCATCAGTGTGAATTCTCACCCATGACTAAGGTTATGGCTTTGGCTAAGTGCTTTCTCACATAAATGATATTCATTGTGGTTTCTCTCCTGTGTGAATGTGCTCATGATATTGAAGGGTTGCATGGTCACCGAAAGCTCCTCCACAGTCATTCCAAGCATAGGGCTTCTCCCCTGTTTGAGTTTATTGGTGTGAATAAATGTCAGCTCTCTGGCTGCAGTACCTTTGTAAGGTTCGTCTCCTCCAGTGCGAGCCGTTGGTGTATACATGCGAGGCTTCAGCCGAATTTTTTCACACGTTCAGGACATTTGCAAGAGTCACTCCAGGGTGCACTCTCTCATGTTGTCTAAGGTTGGAGGGTGACTAAATGCCTTCCACCTTCTGAGTTCTGCATGATTTCCCTCTCGTATAATTAGCTTAGGTCTCTCGCATTCGGGCTGAAAGTGCAACACACGTGGAGTTAAGGTTGCTGTACGCGAAATGTCCTCATGTTCATCGCATTCTGTGAGCGCTTCTCCAGCATGAAATCCCTGCTGTTGACAAGGAAAGAGAGGCTGTTAAAAATTACTCACATACTACTCATTCAGTCATTTCTCTACATGGGAATTCTAGGCGGCGCCCTCCGTGGTGGTCTTCATTCAAAATCTCCGCATACTAGTTACTTTCACAGGTGATGTTCCTTTGCTGAATTCACACAGATTTTCTGCCTGGTAAACCCTCACTGGTCATAGCCTTCTGATTAAGTTTTAGGTCTTCTTTAGGTTTCCAACACCATATCCAGGAGCTCTGTTTAATCAATTACATTTTCACTGACGCTCAGGTCAGAGTTTGACATGTAATGTCAAGTGACATGGGTCCTCAGATTGTTCCATCCTCCATTAAATGGATAGAAAATCTCCTGGCCACAGGTCCAAGGCCATGGAGGGCAGAGCTAGGGTGGAGGCTCTGATGTTGCTGATTCCCACGTGGGGAGGAACCAAGGTGACTGAGGACAATTGCATCCGGGGGAGCGGGGTGGGCCACAGGGAAGGTGGGGTGCTAAAGACCTGGAATGGGTGTTGGAGAACAAATGACGGTTCCTTTCACCAAGAATTATTAAATAAGAATTTTGGAAGAGGTGTCCTTGCTGTGGAGACAAGACTCTCCAGGAGACCATGGTAAGGGTTACCCGGGAATTAATGTTAATCCTAGGAACTGAATCTTAATAAAACAATAACTGTGAACAGTAAGTCGAATCAAAGTGTAACACCCGATCATTTGCATTGTTTCCTGCCAAATGGAGATATTATGTACTCCCTACATGCCGAGGAGCCAATGCAGCCTTGCTCTTGACCATGGGAGGAAAAATCGTTCCTTCTGTCTGCGCATGCCTGTGGGTAAGCTGGCAGGGGTCACCCCCAGCTGAGTGGTTGGCGATTCATGTCTGGTGTATCTAACAAGATTTTGGAAGCCTGGGTTCTCATGGCTGCTTTCTCTTTCCTCAGATTTATCTGCTTGATTTTCGGATTGGCCCTGCCCAAGGATGCAGGGGAGGGCAGGTGGTGGCAGAGTTCCTGATGATGAAACAACAGGTGAGGAAAAAAAAGAAAAAAACAAAAAAACTTAGTTTGATTCCTGAATTGATCCGTCTTTTGCCAAATGGTCAGGTTTCTACTTTGGGTCCGGATCTTCTAAGTGCACCCAGGAAATATTAACTCCAGTTATGTTCACCACCCTGTCTTTAAGGATACAGCAGGTCAGGGACCAATGTAGAAACACTCTCTTTCCCGACATTTACTTTCACTTCTTCCAGCCTCCATTAAGGCTGTGACCTCACAGAGGACGGGAGAGGTATTTTCCTTCTCTTCTTTTAAAGGTCATCCCTTGGGCTCCGTGGCCTCCTTCATCATGCTACTGGCTGCGGTGGACTTAGGAATGCGGTGAACACAGGGGCTAGAGAATGACTCAGGACAGAAATCTCTAGGCCAGTGGGGAGCAGGCGTTTCATCAGGTGAGTCCTGTGTCATAGGTGCTGTGGTGAGCGGGGGTTTGGTGAGAGAGAGCAATAAAGAATCATTTATTTTTCCTGATTTAAAAAGCTTAACTTTTTACAGACTACTCCTAAACATTTTGACAGCTTCCAAAAGATAAACGTAAGTTCCTTAGCAAAGTTATTCACATAAGTGTTTTCCTTTGTGTTCTTAACCTTCATTCCAATTAGGAAGTTGAATGCAGTGTCTGCAGATTCTTATTTTCTTAATTGTGACTGTGTATGGAGGAGAAGGGCCATAGTACACAGAAGAAAATGTCGAGCGCTGGACAGCAAATGACAGTCTGGAGAGCTCCAGGACCTCACTCCCACACAGAGACATCAGTAAAACAACCAGAACCTGCCTGAATGAGCTGGGGTTCTAGCCCAGGGAACCCCAGAAGTGGGAACAATGGGCTTTCTGATCCCACCATTGGCAGCCCTGGTAAGTGTTCCTATTAGACACGGGTGTGTGTGTGTGCGCGCACGTGTGTTTGTTTCTTTTTCCTGACACCCCTGGACTTGCCGAGTGTGCGTCACTGTTGCATGAAAGCCATGGCCATGTGGTGCTAAAGTTATCAGACCCTCTCAGTCTTGTATCGTCCTGCGTGGCATACATAAAATTTCTCTATTCGGTCCAGATGCAAATGTTCAGTTGTCTCCTTGGCTCCTACCTGCAATGGCATGGGCTTGTCTTGCTTGGGAAAGCAGCTCTAGGCTCATGGAGAGAAGAGCTGCACGGGTGTAGGGTGGGCAGAGAGAATTGGAGAAAGCAAGTGAATTGCTATGGTCTCCTGATCCGGAGATAAGAGGCTGGGCACTGAGGCAACCCAAGTCTTCCGAGTCAGGCTTCTGACTGCAGAATTCTCTACATTACCGTGAGGAGCGCCTCTCCTTCGCGTCAGCCTCCTGCCCAAATCTTCCCAGCCCCGTCCGCTGCTGGGGTCGCGTCGTGCCATGCCGAGCCGAACTGGCAGGCAGGTAGCTCCTAGGCGGACGCCCGGAGACGAACGCGAGCATTTGGGCGGTCGGAGGTGATCCGCCGCCGTCCAGCGATCAGAATCCATCCCGCGGACGTTCAAGCCCGTTGTCGGGAGCCACCTGGCGGCCGCTTTTATATTGTCCCTTCCCTCCTGAGCTTTGGCGAACTTGGCGAGGGATGTGATTCGCCCGCCAGGCGCGGGCCAGAGTTCCGGGAGGCCGGCGACGCTGGCGGCGACCGTCCCGGTGGTGCGGAGCGGTGGGCGATGCCTGCTCTCCCCGGAGATTGAATGTGGAGAGCCGTGTGTTGTGGGGCCGCCGCTGAGCTCCTTGGGCACGTTGGGGGGAGGTCTGCGCCGGTCGACCAGCACTCCCTGGTGTCCCTTGGCCCGCGGAGACTCCCCCCCACCCGACGTCCTGCTACGCGTGACCAGGAGAGGACGTCCGTGCCCGACGTCGTACTCCGTGTGCCACGATGCGTCGGTGCGTCCTCGCCGCCTTGGGGGCCCGGGTCATGCCGGTGCAGTCGTGGCGGTCTGGCTGCGCAACAGGGGCCACTTCAGTTGCTCCGGGTCCCAGGCGAGGCGGTCCCGGGGGCGCAACTTGCACCGAGGCAGGGGCATGGGATGCCTGTCAACAGACCGCATCCACCCGGCAGCTTAAAAGGGCGTCTATGCAGGGAGCTCCCGTCCCAACTTCCTGGTAGCCTCGTCAGCGTGGCGCTTGCGTTTCGAACCTGTTCAGGTCCGCTCACCGCGGTGTGTCGAGGGCAAGCGTGTAGGGCGCTCGGGGAGGGGCGGCAGTTCCTCCTAGGCTTCGGTGGTCCTAAGTGGTAGACGTTTCTCTTTGGGAAACAGGGAACGCCTGGGGCATACGTGAGAGTCGGGAGGAGACACGAGCCTGAACGCGGTCCTGCAAGGGCGCGGTTGTCGTTAGCTTCCCTGAAGAAGCTCTGCAGACAGTGAACGGCCTAGAGACGCGCGTGCGGAGGGCAGGACCCCCCCAGAGCAAGAAATGGCAACGACGGTGTCCTGTTTCGAGGACGGGTGTCAGCGGTGTGGCGGTGCGCCTTCGCTCGTGTGCCATCTGGATACTTCCCGTTGAAGTTCACACCAGTTGCACGTCACTTGGCGTTTGCGGCGGCAAGGTCGACCAGATGGGCAGATTTCGCTATTGGGGCAAGGAGAACATTTAGTGAATTGAGGCTCTTTCGGTTGTGCGAGTCACTACAACGTGAACAGTAGTGAAAAGAGAAACCTTAAGATTTACAATAAATCGACATTACTGTAAGAATTACTATAAAAACATATTATGCAAATTCCAGGTATTCTTGCGTCTGGTAAGCCATTTCTTTCTTAAAAGGGCATTATTGCATAATGAAACATATAAGTAAGTGCATTTTTAGATTTTTATTTTGTATTTAGGAATATATTTAATTTCGAATTTACCAATAGTGTATATAATCGCATTGGGACTCTATACACTAAAGAACACACCGGGAAATTCTGGATTTTATGGTAAATGCGTTCTTTTGGATTGCTTTGGGTTCTCAAAAAAATTAGAAAGAATTCAAGAGCCCAATATAAAGAGCAAGATAGCAATCCTCTTGTCTGTTATCCTTTAAAGGGGTAACCCCTTGAATTTTGAATAAAATGGATGATGGAAGGAATTTTAACAGGCACGTACAATGGAATTATTATCCTTATAATAATCGTTACCAGGCTTCCCCTGTGGCGCCGTGGCTGAGAGTCCCCCTGCCGATGCAGGGGACACGGGTTCGTGCCCCGGTCCGGGAGGATCTCACATGCCGTGGAGCAGCTGGGCCCGTGAGCCATGGCCGCTGAACCTGCGTGTCTGGAGCCTGTGCTCCGCAACGGGAGAGGCCACAACAGTGAGAGGCCCGCGTACAGGAAAAAAAAAAAGAAAACTCGTTACTAATTTTCAAACGTATAGGTTTGAATGCTAACAAACTTTAAAGTACTTATTTTGCAATATAGAGAAGAGCAAACCTTCATCTTAAGACAGGAAATCTAGCTTTGCTCTCCCCAATTCATGCAGACAAAGTTTTCCAAAATGGAGAATTTTGTAAAATACTTTTACTAACCAGTCTTTCGAAACATATATTACTTTTCAAAATTCCAGAACTGAGACTGCTTTAAATGTCAATTTTGTTTTAGGTACAGCCAACTTTCTATTGTAGACTAGTAGTGACATTTGGTAACTGTACAACGTATGAACGTGTCTATTTTTCTTAATGTCAGAAATATTAGTTTGCAATTTATTCTTATTACCTGCCTTAGAATATAGAGTTCTATGAAGAGAAAGGCATTGTGTTATTTACAGTTGAATCAACGTAACAATCCAGGTTCCGAAATGTTGGAAGTTCTCATTAAATAGTTCATAATTGAAAAATTTATAAATGAATGAACAAGGTGATTTAGCTTATTTTTCTCCTGCATGAATCCTTTATGCTAATAATTCCTGAATCATATTTTCCCTTTATGATCAGATAGTTGTTACAGTGTCCCTCCCTTGCATGGGTGTGTGTGTGTGTGTGCACTCAGATGCACGTACACACAGTAATGTCGCAGCTAACGTCATGGGTTTAAAAAAAATATTTGTTTAAGATTTTTTTTTTTTTGATGTGGACCATGTTAAAAGACTTTTATTGAATTTGTTACAATATTGTTACTGTTTTATGTTGTGGTGTTTTGGTTGCAAGCCATGTGAGATCTTAGCTCCCCGACCAGGGATTGAACCCGCCCTCCCTGCATTGGAAGGTGAGGTCTTAACCTCTAGAATGCTAGGAAAGTCCCCATGATGGCCTTTACAGGCCCTAGGATACCATTTCTCAACCCATTAGACTTCCGTGGGCCCGAGGGCTACAACGAATGTTTTGGCCAACAAAGAAGAGGAAAGGGAACTGAAAAGGGGCCAGAACTCATCATGCAGCCTGTGCGCTCTCTCTAGCTAGCCTTCTTGAAGGTTTAATTGACAAAATAGACACTGTCTCTATGGTGATCTTTCTCCCAGAACGTTTTTTAGTACCATTTTTCGACATCAAAGAGTAAAGCTTTAAAGGTAGACTCACCAATGGCTCTCTGCGGGATCTCCTTTGTGTTTATATGATTTAGTATATGCCACCCCTTATCGTTCTAATATATTCTTAAAGTAGAACTCTTTTTATGCCTTCAAAGATCTTTCACCTTCTCAGTCCTGAAGATATCTATCTGTTCTTCTTGGACAAAACAAAACAAAACAAAACAAAACAAAAAACAAAGAAACCCTGGGCTACAAAATGCTAAGTAGGGATTAAACCACCTCTGACTCTGAATTTTTGAGTTCTTCCTGTCCATGAACCCACAATTATTCACCTTTCTTTAAATATAATTAATGTATATATTTTTAAAAGTCATATGGGAAATAGTAAATGAAAGTTAAGTAATAGAATTAATTGAAGCAGCAGAGGTTAATCACAAAGTATGTGTGTATTTATCCTTGAAGGCATTCATCCCGAACGTGTATACAAATATTTGGACGCTAATGGAAGGGTAAACACGTATCATACTATATTGTACATTTTCAGTTAACATTCATCGTTGTTTTCCGATTGATCCCAGTCTGTGTAGCTATGATGATAATGTTATAAAGAAAGAATGTATCTAATTGATCAACAGTGACAGAGTATTAACAGAAAACGGGCCCATGCTTACTCATCACAATCTTTCATCATGTTGAATGACACATACTCACTCAGTAGTGCTTATATATTTGCAAATACTGATCTACTGAAGCAGGTTGGCTTCGTTTCTCCTTACTTGATCCTGAGTATGGCTTTCAGCACTTCTCAAAACCCTTCACTCTCAACATATTTATATGGTATATTCAAAAAGAAGACAATGGCTGAAGGACTTAATTATTGACTCACTTGCCTGCTAACACATTCTTTATAGACTATTTTCCCAGTATGGGTTTTCTGATGTGAATAGCAAGTGAAAGATTTTCCACATCCTCTTTAGAATGGGCATCTCCTCAGTGTGAGCACTTTCTTGTTCAGTCAGGAATAAGGAATCACTGAAGAATGTCCTTCCTTCATTACACTGAGACTATTTTTTCAGTGTGAACCCTGTCATGTCTCATGAGTCCATGACTAATGGAACTCTAGCATCCATTTCATCCGATTTCTTCTCCAGCAGTGATTAGATGGTGTACCCCAAGAGGGCTCTCCTTGTAGTAAACCTTGGGCTGTCTTCTCTACTGTGTCAGGGATGCAGCCCACTCTGAGTTCTCTGTGTATTCTGAGGCTGGAGCTCCACCTGAAGGCTCTTCCACCATGATTCCAGGCTCAGGGTTTCTCTCCACATGACTTTCCTGGCGAGTTAAAAGGGATAATTTCTGGCTGAAGGCTCAATATCACTGATTAGAGGCACAGGGTTTCTACTCGGTTTGAATTCTCGGGTGTTTATAAAAGTGGGAGCTCTGGGTAAAGGCTGCACCACATGGACTCCAGACATAGGGTGTGTCTCCTGTGAGTTTTCTAGTGCGTATAAGCGTGAGAGCTGCGTTTAAAGGCTTTTCCACATCCGTTGCATTTGTAGGGTTTCTCATCAGTGTGAATTCTCACCCATGACTAAGGTTATGGCTTTGGCTAAGTGCTTTCTCACATAAATGATATTCATTGTGGTTTCTCTCCTGTGTGAATGTGCTCATGATATTGAAGGGTTGCATGGTCACCGAAAGCTCCTCCACAGTCATTCCAAGCATAGGGCTTCTCCCCTGTTTGAGTTTATTGGTGTGAATAAATGTCAGCTCTCTGGCTGCAGTACCTTTGTAAGGTTCGTCTCCTCCAGTGCGAGCCGTTGGTGTATACATGCGAGGCTTCAGCCGAATTTTTTCACACGTTCAGGACATTTGCAAGAGTCACTCCAGGGTGCACTCTCTCATGTTGTCTAAGGTTGGAGGGTGACTAAATGCCTTCCACCTTCTGAGTTCTGCATGATTTCCCTCTCGTATAATTAGCTTAGGTCTCTCGCATTCGGGCTGAAAGTGCAACACACGTGGAGTTAAGGTTGCTGTACGCGAAATGTCCTCATGTTCATCGCATTCTGTGAGCGCTTCTCCAGCATGAAATCCCTGCTGTTGACAAGGAAAGAGAGGCTGTTAAAAATTACTCACATACTACTCATTCAGTCATTTCTCTACATGGGAATTCTAGGCGGCGCCCTCCGTGGTGGTCTTCATTCAAAATCTCCGCATACTAGTTACTTTCACAGGTGATGTTCCTTTGCTGAATTCACACAGATTTTCTGCCTGGTAAACCCTCACTGGTCATAGCCTTCTGATTAAGTTTTAGGTCTTCTTTAGGTTTCCAACACCATATCCAGGAGCTCTGTTTAATCAATTACATTTTCACTGACGCTCAGGTCAGAGTTTGACATGTAATGTCAAGTGACATGGGTCCTCAGATTGTTCCATCCTCCATTAAATGGATAGAAAATCTCCTGGCCACAGGTCCAAGGCCATGGAGGGCAGAGCTAGGGTGGAGGCTCTGATGTTGCTGATTCCCACGTGGGGAGGAACCAAGGTGACTGAGGACAATTGCATCCGGGGGAGCGGGGTGGGCCACAGGGAAGGTGGGGTGCTAAAGACCTGGAATGGGTGTTGGAGAACAAATGACGGTTCCTTTCACCAAGAATTATTAAATAAGAATTTTGGAAGAGGTGTCCTTGCTGTGGAGACAAGACTCTCCAGGAGACCGTGGTAAGGGTTACCCGGGAATTAATGTTAATCCTAGGAACTGAATCTTAATAAAACAATAACTGTGAACAGTAAGTCGAATCAAAGTGTAACACCCGATCATTTGCATTGTTTCCTGCCAAATGGAGATATTATGTACTCCCTACATGCCGAGGAGCCAATGCAGCCTTGCTCTTGACCATGGGAGGAAAAATCGTTCCTTCTGTCTGCGCATGCCTGTGGGTAAGCTGGCAGGGGTCACCCCCAGCTGAGTGGTTGGCGATTCATGTCTGGTGTATCTAACAAGATTTTGGAAGCCTGGGTTCTCATGGCTGCTTTCTCTTTCCTCAGATTTATCTGCTTGATTTTCGGATTGGCCCTGCCCAAGGATGCAGGGGAGGGCAGGTGGTGGCAGAGTTCCTGATGATGAAACAACAGGTGAGGAAAAAAAAGAAAAAAACAAAAAAACTTAGTTTGATTCCTGAATTGATCCGTCTTTTGCCAAATGGTCAGGTTTCTACTTTGGGTCCGGATCTTCTAAGTGCACCCAGGAAATATTAACTCCAGTTATGTTCACCACCCTGTCTTTAAGGATACAGCAGGTCAGGGACCAATGTAGAAACACTCTCTTTCCCGACATTTACTTTCACTTCTTCCAGCCTCCATTAAGGCTGTGACCTCACAGAGGACGGGAGAGGTATTTTCCTTCTCTTCTTTTAAAGGTCATCCCTTGGGCTCCGTGGCCTCCTTCATCATGCTACTGGCTGCGGTGGACTTAGGAATGCGGTGAACACAGGGGCTAGAGAATGACTCAGGACAGAAATCTCTAGGCCAGTGGGGAGCAGGCGTTTCATCAGGTGAGTCCTGTGTCATAGGTGCTGTGGTGAGCGGGGGTTTGGTGAGAGAGAGCAATAAAGAATCATTGATTTTTCCTGATTTCAAAAGCTTAACTTTTTACAGACTACTCCTAAACATTTTGACAGCTTCCAAAAGATAAACGTAAGTTCCTTAGCAAAGTTATTCACATAAGTGTTTTCCTTTGTGTTCTTAACCTTCATTCCAATTAGGAAGTTGAATGCAGTGTCTGCAGATTCTTATTTTCTTAATTGTGACTGTGTATGGAGGAGAAGGGCCATAGTACACAGAAGAAAATGTCGAGCGCTGGACAGCAAATGACAGTCTGGAGAGCTCCAGGACCTCACTCCCACACAGAGACATCAGTAAAACAACCAGAACCTGCCTGAATGAGCTGGGGTTCTAGCCCAGGGAACCCCAGAAGTGGGAACAATGGGCTTTCTGATCCCACCATTGGCAGCCCTGGTAAGTGTTCCTATTAGACACGGGTGTGTGTGTGTGCGCGCACGTGTGTTTGTTTCTTTTTCCTGACACCCCTGGACTTGCCGAGTGTGCGTCACTGTTGCATGAAAGCCATGGCCATGTGGTGCTAAAGTTATCAGACCCTCTCAGTCTTGTATCGTCCTGCGTGGCATACATAAAATTTCTCTATTGGGTCCAGATGCAAATGTTCAGTTGTCTCCTTGGCTCCTACCTGCAATGGCATGGGCTTGTCTTGCTTGGGAAAGCAGCTCTAGGCTCATGGAGAGAAGAGCTGCACGGGTGTAGGGTGGGCAGAGAGAATTGGAGAAAGCAAGTGAATTGCTATGGTCTCCTGATCCGGAGATAAGAGGCTGGGCACTGAGGCAACCCAAGTCTTCCGAGTCAGGCTTCTGACTGCAGAATTCTCTACATTACCGTGAGGAGCGCCTCTCCTTCGCGTCAGCCTCCTGCCCAAATCTTCCCAGCCCCGTCCGCTGCTGGGGTCGCGTCGTGCCATGCCGAGCCGAACTGGCAGGCAGGTAGCTCCTAGGCGGACGCCCGGAGACGAACGCGAGCATTTGGGCGGTCGGAGGTGATCCGCCGCCGTCCAGCGATCAGAATCCATCCCGCGGACGTTCAAGCCCGTTGTCGGGAGCCACCTGGCGGCCGCTTTTATATTGTCCCTTCCCTCCTGAGCTTTGGCGAACTTGGCGAGGGATGTGATTCGCCCGCCAGGCGCGGGCCAGAGTTCCGGGAGGCCGGCGACGCTGGCGGCGACCGTCCCGGTGGTGCGGAGCGGTGGGCGATGCCTGCTCTCCCCGGAGATTGAATGTGGAGAGCCGTGTGTTGTGGGGCCGCCGCTGAGCTCCTTGGGCACGTTGGGGGGAGGTCTGCGCCGGTCGACCAGCACTCCCTGGTGTCCCTTGGCCCGCGGAGACTCCCCCCCACCCGACGTCCTGCTACGCGTGACCAGGAGAGGACGTCCGTGCCCGACGTCGTACTCCGTGTGCCACGATGCGTCGGTGCGTCCTCGCCGCCTTGGGGGCCCGGGTCATGCCGGTGCAGTCGTGGCGGTCTGGCTGCGCAACAGGGGCCACTTCAGTTGCTCCGGGTCCCAGGCGAGGCGGTCCCGGGGGCGCAACTTGCACCGAGGCAGGGGCATGGGATGCCTGTCAACAGACCGCATCCACCCGGCAGCTTAAAAGGGCGTCTATGCAGGGAGCTCCCGTCCCAACTTCCTGGTAGCCTCGTCAGCGTGGCGCTTGCGTTTCGAACCTGTTCAGGTCCGCTCACCGCGGTGTGTCGAGGGCAAGCGTGTAGGGCGCTCGGGGAGGGGCGGCAGTTCCTCCTAGGCTTCGGTGGTCCTAAGTGGTAGACGTTTCTCTTTGGGAAACAGGGAACGCCTGGGGCATACGTGAGAGTCGGGAGGAGACACGAGCCTGAACGCGGTCCTGCAAGGGCGCGGTTGTCGTTAGCTTCCCTGAAGAAGCTCTGCAGACAGTGAACGGCCTAGAGACGCGCGTGCGGAGGGCAGGACCCCCCCAGAGCAAGAAATGGCAACGACGGTGTCCTGTTTCGAGGACGGGTGTCAGCGGTGTGGCGGTGCGCCTTCGCTCGTGTGCCATCTGGATACTTCCCGTTGAAGTTCACACCAGTTGCACGTCACTTGGCGTTTGCGGCGGCAAGGTCGACCAGATGGGCAGATTTCGCTATTGGGGCAAGGAGAACATTTAGTGAATTGAGGCTCTTTCGGTTGTGCGAGTCACTACAACGTGAACAGTAGTGAAAAGAGAAACCTTAAGATTTACAATAAATCGACATTACTGTAAGAATTACTATAAAAACATATTATGCAAATTCCAGGTATTCTTGCGTCTGGTAAGCCATTTCTTTCTTAAAAGGGCATTATTGCATAATGAAACATATAAGTAAGTGCATTTTTAGATTTTTATTTTGTATTTAGGAATATATTTAATTTCGAATTTACCAATAGTGTATATAATCGCATTGGGACTCTATACACTAAAGAACACACCGGGAAATTCTGGATTTTATGGTAAATGCGTTCTTTTGGATTGCTTTGGGTTCTCAAAAAAATTAGAAAGAATTCAAGAGCCCAATATAAAGAGCAAGATAGCAATCCTCTTGTCTGTTATCCTTTAAAGGGGTAACCCCTTGAATTTTGAATAAAATGGATGATGGAAGGAATTTTAACAGGCACGTACAATGGAATTATTATCCTTATAATAATCGTTACCAGGCTTCCCCTGTGGCGCCGTGGCTGAGAGTCCCCCTGCCGATGCAGGGGACACGGGTTCGTGCCCCGGTCCGGGAGGATCTCACATGCCGTGGAGCAGCTGGGCCCGTGAGCCATGGCCGCTGAACCTGCGTGTCTGGAGCCTGTGCTCCGCAACGGGAGAGGCCACAACAGTGAGAGGCCCGCGTACAGGAAAAAAAAAAAGAAAACTCGTTACTAATTTTCAAACGTATAGGTTTGAATGCTAACAAACTTTAAAGTACTTATTTTGCAATATAGAGAAGAGCAAACCTTCATCTTAAGACAGGAAATCTAGCTTTGCTCTCCCCAATTCATGCAGACAAAGTTTTCCAAAATGGAGAATTTTGTAAAATACTTTTACTAACCAGTCTTTCGAAACATATATTACTTTTCAAAATTCCAGAACTGAGACTGCTTTAAATGTCAATTTTGTTTTAGGTACAGCCAACTTTCTATTGTAGACTAGTAGTGACATTTGGTAACTGTACAACGTATGAACGTGTCTATTTTTCTTAATGTCAGAAATATTAGTTTGCAATTTATTCTTATTACCTGCCTTAGAATATAGAGTTCTATGAAGAGAAAGGCATTGTGTTATTTACAGTTGAATCAACGTAACAATCCAGGTTCCGAAATGTTGGAAGTTCTCATTAAATAGTTCATAATTGAAAAATTTATAAATGAATGAACAAGGTGATTTAGCTTATTTTTCTCCTGCATGAATCCTTTATGCTAATAATTCCTGAATCATATTTTCCCTTTATGATCAGATAGTTGTTACAGTGTCCCTCCCTTGCATGGGTGTGTGTGTGTGTGTGCACTCAGATGCACGTACACACAGTAATGTCGCAGCTAACGTCATGGGTTTAAAAAAAATATTTGTTTAAGATTTTTTTTTTTTTGATGTGGACCATGTTAAAAGACTTTTATTGAATTTGTTACAATATTGTTACTGTTTTATGTTGTGGTGTTTTGGTTGCAAGCCATGTGAGATCTTAGCTCCCCGACCAGGGATTGAACCCGCCCTCCCTGCATTGGAAGGTGAGGTCTTAACCTCTAGAATGCTAGGAAAGTCCCCATGATGGCCTTTACAGGCCCTAGGATACCATTTCTCAACCCATTAGACTTCCGTGGGCCCGAGGGCTACAACGAATGTTTTGGCCAACAAAGAAGAGGAAAGGGAACTGAAAAGGGGCCAGAACTCATCATGCAGCCTGTGCGCTCTCTCTAGCTAGCCTTCTTGAAGGTTTAATTGACAAAATAGACACTGTCTCTATGGTGATCTTTCTCCCAGAACGTTTTTTAGTACCATTTTTCGACATCAAAGAGTAAAGCTTTAAAGGTAGACTCACCAATGGCTCTCTGCGGGATCTCCTTTGTGTTTATATGATTTAGTATATGCCACCCCTTATCGTTCTAATATATTCTTAAAGTAGAACTCTTTTTATGCCTTCAAAGATCTTTCACCTTCTCAGTCCTGAAGATATCTATCTGTTCTTCTTGGACAAAACAAAACAAAACAAAACAAAACAAAAAACAAAGAAACCCTGGGCTACAAAATGCTAAGTAGGGATTAAACCACCTCTGACTCTGAATTTTTGAGTTCTTCCTGTCCATGAACCCACAATTATTCACCTTTCTTTAAATATAATTAATGTATATATTTTTAAAAGTCATATGGGAAATAGTAAATGAAAGTTAAGTAATAGAATTAATTGAAGCAGCAGAGGTTAATCACAAAGTATGTGTGTATTTATCCTTGAAGGCATTCATCCCGAACGTGTATACAAATATTTGGACGCTAATGGAAGGGTAAACACGTATCATACTATATTGTACATTTTCAGTTAACATTCATCGTTGTTTTCCGATTGATCCCAGTCTGTGTAGCTATGATGATAATGTTATAAAGAAAGAATGTATCTAATTGATCAACAGTGACAGAGTATTAACAGAAAACGGGCCCATGCTTACTCATCACAATCTTTCATCATGTTGAATGACACATACTCACTCAGTAGTGCTTATATATTTGCAAATACTGATCTACTGAAGCAGGTTGGCTTCGTTTCTCCTTACTTGATCCTGAGTATGGCTTTCAGCACTTCTCAAAACCCTTCACTCTCAACATATTTATATGGTATATTCAAAAAGAAGACAATGGCTGAAGGACTTAATTATTGACTCACTTGCCTGCTAACACATTCTTTATAGACTATTTTCCCAGTATGGGTTTTCTGATGTGAATAGCAAGTGAAAGATTTTCCACATCCTCTTTAGAATGGGCATCTCCTCAGTGTGAGCACTTTCTTGTTCAGTCAGGAATAAGGAATCACTGAAGAATGTCCTTCCTTCATTACACTGAGACTATTTTTTCAGTGTGAACCCTGTCATGTCTCATGAGTCCATGACTAATGGAACTCTAGCATCCATTTCATCCGATTTCTTCTCCAGCAGTGATTAGATGGTGTACCCCAAGAGGGCTCTCCTTGTAGTAAACCTTGGGCTGTCTTCTCTACTGTGTCAGGGATGCAGCCCACTCTGAGTTCTCTGTGTATTCTGAGGCTGGAGCTCCACCTGAAGGCTCTTCCACCATGATTCCAGGCTCAGGGTTTCTCTCCACATGACTTTCCTGGCGAGTTAAAAGGGATAATTTCTGGCTGAAGGCTCAATATCACTGATTAGAGGCACAGGGTTTCTACTCGGTTTGAATTCTCGGGTGTTTATAAAAGTGGGAGCTCTGGGTAAAGGCTGCACCACATGGACTCCAGACATAGGGTGTGTCTCCTGTGAGTTTTCTAGTGCGTATAAGCGTGAGAGCTGCGTTTAAAGGCTTTTCCACATCCGTTGCATTTGTAGGGTTTCTCATCAGTGTGAATTCTCACCCATGACTAAGGTTATGGCTTTGGCTAAGTGCTTTCTCACATAAATGATATTCATTGTGGTTTCTCTCCTGTGTGAATGTGCTCATGATATTGAAGGGTTGCATGGTCACCGAAAGCTCCTCCACAGTCATTCCAAGCATAGGGCTTCTCCCCTGTTTGAGTTTATTGGTGTGAATAAATGTCAGCTCTCTGGCTGCAGTACCTTTGTAAGGTTCGTCTCCTCCAGTGCGAGCCGTTGGTGTATACATGCGAGGCTTCAGCCGAATTTTTTCACACGTTCAGGACATTTGCAAGAGTCACTCCAGGGTGCACTCTCTCATGTTGTCTAAGGTTGGAGGGTGACTAAATGCCTTCCACCTTCTGAGTTCTGCATGATTTCCCTCTCGTATAATTAGCTTAGGTCTCTCGCATTCGGGCTGAAAGTGCAACACACGTGGAGTTAAGGTTGCTGTACGCGAAATGTCCTCATGTTCATCGCATTCTGTGAGCGCTTCTCCAGCATGAAATCCCTGCTGTTGACAAGGAAAGAGAGGCTGTTAAAAATTACTCACATACTACTCATTCAGTCATTTCTCTACATGGGAATTCTAGGCGGCGCCCTCCGTGGTGGTCTTCATTCAAAATCTCCGCATACTAGTTACTTTCACAGGTGATGTTCCTTTGCTGAATTCACACAGATTTTCTGCCTGGTAAACCCTCACTGGTCATAGCCTTCTGATTAAGTTTTAGGTCTTCTTTAGGTTTCCAACACCATATCCAGGAGCTCTGTTTAATCAATTACATTTTCACTGACGCTCAGGTCAGAGTTTGACATGTAATGTCAAGTGACATGGGTCCTCAGATTGTTCCATCCTCCATTAAATGGATAGAAAATCTCCTGGCCACAGGTCCAAGGCCATGGAGGGCAGAGCTAGGGTGGAGGCTCTGATGTTGCTGATTCCCACGTGGGGAGGAACCAAGGTGACTGAGGACAATTGCATCCGGGGGAGCGGGGTGGGCCACAGGGAAGGTGGGGTGCTAAAGACCTGGAATGGGTGTTGGAGAACAAATGACGGTTCCTTTCACCAAGAATTATTAAATAAGAATTTTGGAAGAGGTGTCCTTGCTGTGGAGACAAGACTCTCCAGGAGACCGTGGTAAGGGTTACCCGGGAATTAATGTTAATCCTAGGAACTGAATCTTAATAAAACAATAACTGTGAACAGTAAGTCGAATCAAAGTGTAACACCCGATCATTTGCATTGTTTCCTGCCAAATGGAGATATTATGTACTCCCTACATGCCGAGGAGCCAATGCAGCCTTGCTCTTGACCATGGGAGGAAAAATCGTTCCTTCTGTCTGCGCATGCCTGTGGGTAAGCTGGCAGGGGTCACCCCCAGCTGAGTGGTTGGCGATTCATGTCTGGTGTATCTAACAAGATTTTGGAAGCCTGGGTTCTCATGGCTGCTTTCTCTTTCCTCAGATTTATCTGCTTGATTTTCGGATTGGCCCTGCCCAAGGATGCAGGGGAGGGCAGGTGGTGGCAGAGTTCCTGATGATGAAACAACAGGTGAGGAAAAAAAAGAAAAAAACAAAAAAACTTAGTTTGATTCCTGAATTGATCCGTCTTTTGCCAAATGGTCAGGTTTCTACTTTGGGTCCGGATCTTCTAAGTGCACCCAGGAAATATTAACTCCAGTTATGTTCACCACCCTGTCTTTAAGGATACAGCAGGTCAGGGACCAATGTAGAAACACTCTCTTTCCCGACATTTACTTTCACTTCTTCCAGCCTCCATTAAGGCTGTGACCTCACAGAGGACGGGAGAGGTATTTTCCTTCTCTTCTTTTAAAGGTCATCCCTTGGGCTCCGTGGCCTCCTTCATCATGCTACTGGCTGCGGTGGACTTAGGAATGCGGTGAACACAGGGGCTAGAGAATGACTCAGGACAGAAATCTCTAGGCCAGTGGGGAGCAGGCGTTTCATCAGGTGAGTCCTGTGTCATAGGTGCTGTGGTGAGCGGGGGTTTGGTGAGAGAGAGCAATAAAGAATCATTGATTTTTCCTGATTTAAAAAGCTTAACTTTTTACAGACTACTCCTAAACATTTTGACAGCTTCCAAAAGATAAACGTAAGTTCCTTAGCAAAGTTATTCACATAAGTGTTTTCCTTTGTGTTCTTAACCTTCATTCCAATTAGGAAGTTGAATGCAGTGTCTGCAGATTCTTATTTTCTTAATTGTGACTGTGTATGGAGGAGAAGGGCCATAGTACACAGAAGAAAATGTCGAGCGCTGGACAGCAAATGACAGTCTGGAGAGCTCCAGGACCTCACTCCCACACAGAGACATCAGTAAAACAACCAGAACCTGCCTGAATGAGCTGGGGTTCTAGCCCAGGGAACCCCAGAAGTGGGAACAATGGGCTTTCTGATCCCACCATTGGCAGCCCTGGTAAGTGTTCCTATTAGACACGGGTGTGTGTGTGTGCGCGCACGTGTGTTTGTTTCTTTTTCCTGACACCCCTGGACTTGCCGAGTGTGCGTCACTGTTGCATGAAAGCCATGGCCATGTGGTGCTAAAGTTATCAGACCCTCTCAGTCTTGTATCGTCCTGCGTGGCATACATAAAATTTCTCTATTGGGTCCAGATGCAAATGTTCAGTTGTCTCCTTGGCTCCTACCTGCAATGGCATGGGCTTGTCTTGCTTGGGAAAGCAGCTCTAGGCTCATGGAGAGAAGAGCTGCACGGGTGTAGGGTGGGCAGAGAGAATTGGAGAAAGCAAGTGAATTGCTATGGTCTCCTGATCCGGAGATAAGAGGCTGGGCACTGAGGCAACCCAAGTCTTCCGAGTCAGGCTTCTGACTGCAGAATTCTCTACATTACCGTGAGGAGCGCCTCTCCTTCGCGTCAGCCTCCTGCCCAAATCTTCCCAGCCCCGTCCGCTGCTGGGGTCGCGTCGTGCCATGCCGAGCCGAACTGGCAGGCAGGTAGCTCCTAGGCGGACGCCCGGAGACGAACGCGAGCATTTGGGCGGTCGGAGGTGATCCGCCGCCGTCCAGCGATCAGAATCCATCCCGCGGACGTTCAAGCCCGTTGTCGGGAGCCACCTGGCGGCCGCTTTTATATTGTCCCTTCCCTCCTGAGCTTTGGCGAACTTGGCGAGGGATGTGATTCGCCCGCCAGGCGCGGGCCAGAGTTCCGGGAGGCCGGCGACGCTGGCGGCGACCGTCCCGGTGGTGCGGAGCGGTGGGCGATGCCTGCTCTCCCCGGAGATTGAATGTGGAGAGCCGTGTGTTGTGGGGCCGCCGCTGAGCTCCTTGGGCACGTTGGGGGGAGGTCTGCGCCGGTCGACCAGCACTCCCTGGTGTCCCTTGGCCCGCGGAGACTCCCCCCCACCCGACGTCCTGCTACGCGTGACCAGGAGAGGACGTCCGTGCCCGACGTCGTACTCCGTGTGCCACGATGCGTCGGTGCGTCCTCGCCGCCTTGGGGGCCCGGGTCATGCCGGTGCAGTCGTGGCGGTCTGGCTGCGCAACAGGGGCCACTTCAGTTGCTCCGGGTCCCAGGCGAGGCGGTCCCGGGGGCGCAACTTGCACCGAGGCAGGGGCATGGGATGCCTGTCAACAGACCGCATCCACCCGGCAGCTTAAAAGGGCGTCTATGCAGGGAGCTCCCGTCCCAACTTCCTGGTAGCCTCGTCAGCGTGGCGCTTGCGTTTCGAACCTGTTCAGGTCCGCTCACCGCGGTGTGTCGAGGGCAAGCGTGTAGGGCGCTCGGGGAGGGGCGGCAGTTCCTCCTAGGCTTCGGTGGTCCTAAGTGGTAGACGTTTCTCTTTGGGAAACAGGGAACGCCTGGGGCATACGTGAGAGTCGGGAGGAGACACGAGCCTGAACGCGGTCCTGCAAGGGCGCGGTTGTCGTTAGCTTCCCTGAAGAAGCTCTGCAGACAGTGAACGGCCTAGAGACGCGCGTGCGGAGGGCAGGACCCCCCCAGAGCAAGAAATGGCAACGACGGTGTCCTGTTTCGAGGACGGGTGTCAGCGGTGTGGCGGTGCGCCTTCGCTCGTGTGCCATCTGGATACTTCCCGTTGAAGTTCACACCAGTTGCACGTCACTTGGCGTTTGCGGCGGCAAGGTCGACCAGATGGGCAGATTTCGCTATTGGGGCAAGGAGAACATTTAGTGAATTGAGGCTCTTTCGGTTGTGCGAGTCACTACAACGTGAACAGTAGTGAAAAGAGAAACCTTAAGATTTACAATAAATCGACATTACTGTAAGAATTACTATAAAAACATATTATGCAAATTCCAGGTATTCTTGCGTCTGGTAAGCCATTTCTTTCTTAAAAGGGCATTATTGCATAATGAAACATATAAGTAAGTGCATTTTTAGATTTTTATTTTGTATTTAGGAATATATTTAATTTCGAATTTACCAATAGTGTATATAATCGCATTGGGACTCTATACACTAAAGAACACACCGGGAAATTCTGGATTTTATGGTAAATGCGTTCTTTTGGATTGCTTTGGGTTCTCAAAAAAATTAGAAAGAATTCAAGAGCCCAATATAAAGAGCAAGATAGCAATCCTCTTGTCTGTTATCCTTTAAAGGGGTAACCCCTTGAATTTTGAATAAAATGGATGATGGAAGGAATTTTAACAGGCACGTACAATGGAATTATTATCCTTATAATAATCGTTACCAGGCTTCCCCTGTGGCGCCGTGGCTGAGAGTCCCCCTGCCGATGCAGGGGACACGGGTTCGTGCCCCGGTCCGGGAGGATCTCACATGCCGTGGAGCAGCTGGGCCCGTGAGCCATGGCCGCTGAACCTGCGTGTCTGGAGCCTGTGCTCCGCAACGGGAGAGGCCACAACAGTGAGAGGCCCGCGTACAGGAAAAAAAAAAAGAAAACTCGTTACTAATTTTCAAACGTATAGGTTTGAATGCTAACAAACTTTAAAGTACTTATTTTGCAATATAGAGAAGAGCAAACCTTCATCTTAAGACAGGAAATCTAGCTTTGCTCTCCCCAATTCATGCAGACAAAGTTTTCCAAAATGGAGAATTTTGTAAAATACTTTTACTAACCAGTCTTTCGAAACATATATTACTTTTCAAAATTCCAGAACTGAGACTGCTTTAAATGTCAATTTTGTTTTAGGTACAGCCAACTTTCTATTGTAGACTAGTAGTGACATTTGGTAACTGTACAACGTATGAACGTGTCTATTTTTCTTAATGTCAGAAATATTAGTTTGCAATTTATTCTTATTACCTGCCTTAGAATATAGAGTTCTATGAAGAGAAAGGCATTGTGTTATTTACAGTTGAATCAACGTAACAATCCAGGTTCCGAAATGTTGGAAGTTCTCATTAAATAGTTCATAATTGAAAAATTTATAAATGAATGAACAAGGTGATTTAGCTTATTTTTCTCCTGCATGAATCCTTTATGCTAATAATTCCTGAATCATATTTTCCCTTTATGATCAGATAGTTGTTACAGTGTCCCTCCCTTGCATGGGTGTGTGTGTGTGTGTGCACTCAGATGCACGTACACACAGTAATGTCGCAGCTAACGTCATGGGTTTAAAAAAAATATTTGTTTAAGATTTTTTTTTTTTTGATGTGGACCATGTTAAAAGACTTTTATTGAATTTGTTACAATATTGTTACTGTTTTATGTTGTGGTGTTTTGGTTGCAAGCCATGTGAGATCTTAGCTCCCCGACCAGGGATTGAACCCGCCCTCCCTGCATTGGAAGGTGAGGTCTTAACCTCTAGAATGCTAGGAAAGTCCCCATGATGGCCTTTACAGGCCCTAGGATACCATTTCTCAACCCATTAGACTTCCGTGGGCCCGAGGGCTACAACGAATGTTTTGGCCAACAAAGAAGAGGAAAGGGAACTGAAAAGGGGCCAGAACTCATCATGCAGCCTGTGCGCTCTCTCTAGCTAGCCTTCTTGAAGGTTTAATTGACAAAATAGACACTGTCTCTATGGTGATCTTTCTCCCAGAACGTTTTTTAGTACCATTTTTCGACATCAAAGAGTAAAGCTTTAAAGGTAGACTCACCAATGGCTCTCTGCGGGATCTCCTTTGTGTTTATATGATTTAGTATATGCCACCCCTTATCGTTCTAATATATTCTTAAAGTAGAACTCTTTTTATGCCTTCAAAGATCTTTCACCTTCTCAGTCCTGAAGATATCTATCTGTTCTTCTTGGACAAAACAAAACAAAACAAAACAAAACAAAAAACAAAGAAACCCTGGGCTACAAAATGCTAAGTAGGGATTAAACCACCTCTGACTCTGAATTTTTGAGTTCTTCCTGTCCATGAACCCACAATTATTCACCTTTCTTTAAATATAATTAATGTATATATTTTTAAAAGTCATATGGGAAATAGTAAATGAAAGTTAAGTAATAGAATTAATTGAAGCAGCAGAGGTTAATCACAAAGTATGTGTGTATTTATCCTTGAAGGCATTCATCCCGAACGTGTATACAAATATTTGGACGCTAATGGAAGGGTAAACACGTATCATACTATATTGTACATTTTCAGTTAACATTCATCGTTGTTTTCCGATTGATCCCAGTCTGTGTAGCTATGATGATAATGTTATAAAGAAAGAATGTATCTAATTGATCAACAGTGACAGAGTATTAACAGAAAACGGGCCCATGCTTACTCATCACAATCTTTCATCATGTTGAATGACACATACTCACTCAGTAGTGCTTATATATTTGCAAATACTGATCTACTGAAGCAGGTTGGCTTCGTTTCTCCTTACTTGATCCTGAGTATGGCTTTCAGCACTTCTCAAAACCCTTCACTCTCAACATATTTATATGGTATATTCAAAAAGAAGACAATGGCTGAAGGACTTAATTATTGACTCACTTGCCTGCTAACACATTCTTTATAGACTATTTTCCCAGTATGGGTTTTCTGATGTGAATAGCAAGTGAAAGATTTTCCACATCCTCTTTAGAATGGGCATCTCCTCAGTGTGAGCACTTTCTTGTTCAGTCAGGAATAAGGAATCACTGAAGAATGTCCTTCCTTCATTACACTGAGACTATTTTTTCAGTGTGAACCCTGTCATGTCTCATGAGTCCATGACTAATGGAACTCTAGCATCCATTTCATCCGATTTCTTCTCCAGCAGTGATTAGATGGTGTACCCCAAGAGGGCTCTCCTTGTAGTAAACCTTGGGCTGTCTTCTCTACTGTGTCAGGGATGCAGCCCACTCTGAGTTCTCTGTGTATTCTGAGGCTGGAGCTCCACCTGAAGGCTCTTCCACCATGATTCCAGGCTCAGGGTTTCTCTCCACATGACTTTCCTGGCGAGTTAAAAGGGATAATTTCTGGCTGAAGGCTCAATATCACTGATTAGAGGCACAGGGTTTCTACTCGGTTTGAATTCTCGGGTGTTTATAAAAGTGGGAGCTCTGGGTAAAGGCTGCACCACATGGACTCCAGACATAGGGTGTGTCTCCTGTGAGTTTTCTAGTGCGTATAAGCGTGAGAGCTGCGTTTAAAGGCTTTTCCACATCCGTTGCATTTGTAGGGTTTCTCATCAGTGTGAATTCTCACCCATGACTAAGGTTATGGCTTTGGCTAAGTGCTTTCTCACATAAATGATATTCATTGTGGTTTCTCTCCTGTGTGAATGTGCTCATGATATTGAAGGGTTGCATGGTCACCGAAAGCTCCTCCACAGTCATTCCAAGCATAGGGCTTCTCCCCCGTTTGAGTTTATTGGTGTGAATAAATGTCAGCTCTCTGGCTGCAGTACCTTTGTAAGGTTCGTCTCCTCCAGTGCGAGCCGTTGGTGTATACATGCGAGGCTTCAGCCGAATTTTTTCACACGTTCAGGACATTTGCAAGAGTCACTCCAGGGTGCACTCTCTCATGTTGTCTAAGGTTGGAGGGTGACTAAATGCCTTCCACCTTCTGAGTTCTGCATGATTTCCCTCTCGTATAATTAGCTTAGGTCTCTCGCATTCGGGCTGAAAGTGCAACACACGTGGAGTTAAGGTTGCTGTACGCGAAATGTCCTCATGTTCATCGCATTCTGTGAGCGCTTCTCCAGCATGAAATCCCTGCTGTTGACAAGGAAAGAGAGGCTGTTAAAAATTACTCACATACTACTCATTCAGTCATTTCTCTACATGGGAATTCTAGGCGGCGCCCTCCGTGGTGGTCTTCATTCAAAATCTCCGCATACTAGTTACTTTCACAGGTGATGTTCCTTTGCTGAATTCACACAGATTTTCTGCCTGGTAAACCCTCACTGGTCATAGCCTTCTGATTAAGTTTTAGGTCTTCTTTAGGTTTCCAACAC
This sequence comes from Mesoplodon mirus, assembly GCF_964341445.2. NCBI lineage: Eukaryota > Metazoa > Chordata > Mammalia > Artiodactyla > Ziphiidae > Mesoplodon > Mesoplodon mirus. The sequence goes on from NW_028295387.1 coordinate 299,997, forward strand.
CATATCCAGGAGCTCTGTTTAATCAATTACATTTTCACTGACGCTCAGGTCAGAGTTTGACATGTAATGTCAAGTGACATGGGTCCTCAGATTGTTCCATCCTCCATTAAATGGATAGAAAATCTCCTGGCCACAGGTCCAAGGCCATGGAGGGCAGAGCTAGGGTGGAGGCTCTGATGTTGCTGATTCCCACGTGGGGAGGAACCAAGGTGACTGAGGACAATTGCATCCGGGGGAGCGGGGTGGGCCACAGGGAAGGTGGGGTGCTAAAGACCTGGAATGGGTGTTGGAGAACAAATGACGGTTCCTTTCACCAAGAATTATTAAATAAGAATTTTGGAAGAGGTGTCCTTGCTGTGGAGACAAGACTCTCCAGGAGACCGTGGTAAGGGTTACCCGGGAATTAATGTTAATCCTAGGAACTGAATCTTAATAAAACAATAACTGTGAACAGTAAGTCGAATCAAAGTGTAACACCCGATCATTTGCATTGTTTCCTGCCAAATGGAGATATTATGTACTCCCTACATGCCGAGGAGCCAATGCAGCCTTGCTCTTGACCATGGGAGGAAAAATCGTTCCTTCTGTCTGCGCATGCCTGTGGGTAAGCTGGCAGGGGTCACCCCCAGCTGAGTGGTTGGCGATTCATGTCTGGTGTATCTAACAAGATTTTGGAAGCCCGGGTTCTCATGGCTGCTTTCTCTTTCCTCAGATTTATCTGCTTGATTTTCGGATTGGCCCTGCCCAAGGATGCAGGGGAGGGCAGGTGGTGGCAGAGTTCCTGATGATGAAACAACAGGTGAGGAAAAAAAAGAAAAAAACAAAAAAACTTAGTTTGATTCCTGAATTGATCCGTCTTTTGCCAAATGGTCAGGTTTCTACTTTGGGTCCGGATCTTCTAAGTGCACCCAGGAAATATTAACTCCAGTTATGTTCACCACCCTGTCTTTAAGGATACAGCAGGTCAGGGACCAATGTAGAAACACTCTCTTTCCCGACACTTACTTTCACTTCTTCCAGCCTCCATTGAGGCTGTGACCTCACAGAGGACGGGAGAGGTATTTTCCTTCTCTTCTTTTAAAGGTCATCCCTTGGGCTCCGTGGCCTCCTTCATCATGCTACTGGCTGCGGTGGACTTAGGAATGCGGTGAACACAGGGGCTAGAGAATGACTCAGGACAGAAATCTCTAGGCCAGTGGGGAGCAGGCGTTTCATCAGGTGAGTCCTGTGTCATAGGTGCTGTGGTGAGCGGGGGTTTGGTGAGAGGGAGCAATAAAGAATCATTGATTTTTCCTGATTTCAAAAGCTTAACTTTTTACAGACTACTCCTAAACATTTTGACAGCTTCCAAAAGATAAACGTAAGTTCCTTAGCAAAGTTATTCACATAAGTGTTTTCCTTTGTGTTCTTAAGCTTCATTCCAATTAGGAAGTTGAATGCAGTGTCTGCAGATTCTTATTTTCTTAATTGTGACTGTGTATGGAGGAGAAGGGCCATAGTACACAGAAGAAAATGTCGAGCGCTGGACAGCAAATGACAGTCTGGAGAGCTCCAGGACCTCACTCCCACACAGAGACATCAGTAAAACAACCAGGACCTGCCTGAATGAGCTGGGGTTCTAGCCCAGGGAACCCCAGAAGTGGGAACAATGGGCTTTCTGATCCCACCATTGGCAGCCCTGGTAAGTGTTCCTATTAGACACGGGTGTGTGTGTGTGTGTGTGTGTGTGTGTGTGTGTGTGTGTGCGTGCACGTGTGTTTGTTTCATTTTCCTGACACCCCTGGACTTGCCGAGCGTGCGTCACTGTTGCATGAAAGCCATGGCCATGTGGTGCTAAAGTTATCAGACCCTCTCAGTCTTGTATCTTCCTGTGTTGCATACATAAAATTTCTCTAATGGGTCCAGATGCAAATGTTCAGTTGTCTCCTTGGCTCCTACCTGCAATGGCATGGGCTTGTCTTGCTTGGGAAAGCAGCTCTAGGCTCATGGAGAGAAGAGCTGCACGGGTGTAGGGTGGGCAGAGAGAATTGGAGAAAGCAAGTGAATTGCTATGGTCTCCTGATCCGGAGGTAAGAGGCTGGGCACTGAGGCAACCCAAGTCTTCCGAGTCAGGCTTCTGACTGCAGAATTCTCTACATTACCGTGAGGAGCGCCTCTCCTTCGCGTCAGCCTCCTGCCCAAATCTTCCCAGCCCCGTCCGCTGCTGGGGTCGCGTCGTGCCATGCCGAGCCGGACTGGCAGGCAGGTAGCTCCTAGGCGGACGCCCGGAGACGAACGCGAGCATTTGGGCGGTCGGAGGTGATCCGCCGCCGTCCAGCGATCAGAATCCATCCCGCGGACGTTCAAGCCCGTTGTCGGGAGCCACCTGGCGGCCGCTTTTATATTGTCCCTTCCCTCCTGAGCTTTGGCGAACTTGGCGAGGGATGTGATTCGCCCGCCAGGCGCGGGCCAGAGTTCCGGGAGGCCGGCGACGCTGGCGGCGACCGTCCCGGTGGTGCGGAGCGGTGGGCGATGCCTGCTCTCCCCGGAGATTGAATGTGGAGAGCCGTGTGTTGTGGGGCCGCCGCTGAGCTCCTTGGGCACGTTGGGGGGAGGTCTGCGCCGGTCGACCAGCACTCCCTGGTGTCCCTTGGCCCGCGGAGACTCCCCCCCACCCGACGTCCTGCTACGCGTGACCAGGAGAGGACGTCCGTGCCCGACGTCGTACTCCGTGTGTCACGATGCGTCGGTGCGTCCTCGCCGCCTTGGGGGCCCGGGTCATGCCGGTGCAGTCGTGGCGGTCTGGCTGCGCAACAGGGGCCACTTCAGTTGCTCCGGGTCCCAGGCGAGGCGGTCCCGGGGGCGCAACTTGCACCGAGGCAGGGGCATGGGATGCCTGTCAACAGACCGCATCCACCCGGCAGCTTAAAAGGGCGTCTATGCAGGGAGCTCCCGTCCCAACTTCCTGGTAGCCTCGTCAGCGTGGCGCTTGCGTTTCGAACCTGTTCAGGTCCGCTCACCGCGGTGTGTCGAGGGCAAGCGTGTAGGGCGCTCGTGGAGGGGCGGCAGTTCCTCCTAGGCTTCGGTGGTCCTAAGTGGTAGACGTTTCTCTTTGGGAAACAGGGAACGCCTGGGGCATACGTGAGAGTCGGGAGGAGACACGAGCCTGAACGCGGTCCTGCAAGGGCGCGGTTGTCGTTAGCTTCCCTGAAGAAGCTCTGCAGACAGTGAACGGCCTAGAGACGCGCGTGCGGAGGGCAGGACCCCCCAGAGCAAGAAATGGCAACGACGGTGTCCTGTTTCGAGGACGGGTGTCAGAGGTGTGGCGGTGCGCCTTCGCTCGTGTGCCATCTGGATACTTCCCGTTGAAGTTCACACCAGTTGCACGTCACTTGGCGTTTGCGGCGGCAAGGTCGACCAGATGGGCAGATTTCGCTATTGGGGCAAGGAGAACATTTAGTGAATTGAGGCTCTTTCGGTTGTGCGAGTCACTACAACGTGAACAGTAGTGAAAAGAGAAACCTTAAGATTTACAATAAATCGACATTACTGTAAGAATTACTATAAAAACATATTATGCAACTTCCAGGTATTCTTGCATCTGGGAAGCCATTTCTTTCTTAAAAGGGCATTATTGCATAATGAAACATATAAGTAAGTGCATTTTTAGATTTTTATTTTGTATTTAGGAATATATTTAATTTCGAATTTACCAATAGTGTATATAATCGCATTGGGACTCTATACAGTAAAGAACACACCGGGAAATTCTGGATTTTATGGTAAATGCGTTCTTTTGGATTGCTTTGGGTTCTCAAAAAAATTAGAAAGAATTCAAGAGCCCAATATAAAGAGCAAGATAGCAATCCTCTTGTCTGTTATCCTTTAAAGGGGTAACCCCTTGAATTTTGAATAAAATGGATGATGGAAGGAATTTTAACAGGCACGTACAATGGAATTATTATCCTTATAATAATCGTTACCGGGCTTCCCCTGTGGCGCCGTGGCTGAGAGTCCCCCTGCCGATGCAGGGGACACGGGTTCGTGCCCCGGTCCGGGAGGATCTCACATGCCGTGGAGCAGCTGGGCCCGTGAGCCATGGCCGCTGAACCTGCGTGTCTGGAGCCTGTGCTCCGCAACGGGAGAGGCCACAACAGTGAGAGGCCCGCGTACAGGAAAAAAAAAAGAAAACTCGTTACTAATTTTCAAACGTATAGGTTTGAATGCTAACAAACTTTAAAGTACTTATTTTGCAATATAGAGAAGAGCAAACCTTCATCTTAAGACAGGAAATCTAGCTTTGCTCTCCCCAATTCATGCAGACAAAGTTTTCCAAAATGGAGAATTTTGTAAAATACTTTTACTAACCAGTCTTTCGAAACATATATTACTTTTCAAAATTCCAGAACTGAGACTGCTTTAAATGTCAATTTTGTTTTAGGTACAGCCAACTTTCTATTGTAGACTAGTAGTGACATTTGGTAACCGTACAATGTATGAACGTGTCTATTTTTCTTAATGTCAGAAATATTAGTTTGCAATTTATTCTTATTACCTGCCTTAGAATATAGAGTTCTATGAAGAGAAAGGCATTGTGTTATTTACAGTTGAATCAACGTAACAATCCAGGTTCCGAAATGTTGGAAGTTCTCATTAAATATTTCATAATTGAAAAATTTATAAATGAATGAACAAGGTGATTTAGCTTATTTTTCTCCTGCATGAATCCTTTATGCTAATAATTCCTGAATCATATTTTCCCTTTATGATCAGATAGTTGTTACAGTGTCCCTCCCTTGCATGGGTGTGTGTGTGTGTGTGCACTCAGATGCACGTACACACAGTAATGTCGCAGCTAAGGTCATGGGTTTAAAAAAAATATTTGTTTAAGATCTTTTTTTTTTTTGATGTGGACCATGTTAAAAGACTTTTATTGAATTTGTTACAATATTGTTACTGTTTTATGTTGTGGTGTTTTGGTTGCAAGCCATGTGAGATCTTAGCTCCCCGACCAGGGATTGAACCCGCCCTCCCTGCATTGGAAGGTGAGGTCTTAACCTCTAGAATGCTAGGAAAGTCCCCATGATGGCCTTTACAGGCCCTAGGATACCATTTCTCAACCCATTAGACTTCCGTGGGCCCGAGGGCTACAACGAATGTTTTGGCCAACAAAGAAGAGGAAAGGGAACTGAAAAAGGGCCAGAACTCATCATGCAGCCTGTGCGCTCTCTCTAGCTAGCCTTCTTGAAGGTTTAATTGACAAAATAGACACTGTCTCTATGGTGATCTTTCTCCCAGACCTTTTTTTAGTACCATTTTTCGACATCAAAGAGTAAAGCTTTAAAGGTAGACTCACCAATGGCTCTCTGCGGGATCTCCTTTGTGTTTATATGATTTAGTATATGCCACCCCTTATCGTTCTAATATATTCTTAAAGTAGAACTCTTTTTATGTCTTCAAAGATCTTTCACCTTCTCAGTCCTGAAGATATCTATCTGTTCTTCTTGGACAAAAAAAAAAAAAAAAAAAAAAGAAAAAAGAAAAAAAACAAAAACAAAGAAACCCTGGGCTACAAAATGCTAAGTAGGCATTAAACCACCTCTGACTCTGAATTCTTGAGTTCTTCCTGTCCATGAACCCACAATTACTCACCTTTCTTTAAATATAATTAATGTATATGTTTTCAAAAAGTCATATGGGAAATAGTAAATGAAAGTTAAGTAATAGAATTAATTGAAGCAGCAGAGGTTAATCACAAAGTATGTGTGTATTTATCCTTGAAGGCATTCATCCCGAACGTGTATACAAATATTTGGACGCTAATGGAAGTGTAAACACGTATCATACTATATTGTACATTTTCAGTTAACATTCATCGTTGTTTTCCGATTGATCCCAGTCTGTGTAGCTATGATGATAATGTTATAAAGAAAGAATGTATCTAATTGATCAACAGTGACAGAGTATTAACAGAAAACGGGCCCATGCTTACTCATCACAATCTTTCATCATGTTGAATGACACATACTCACTCAGTAGTGCTTATATATTTGCAAATACTGATCTACTGAAGCAGGTTGGCTTCGTTTCTCCTTACTTGATCCTGAGTATGGCTTTCAGCACTTCTCAAAACCCTTCACTCTCAACATATTTATATGGTATATTCAAAAAGAAGACAATGGCTGAAAGACTTAATTATTGACTCACTTGCATGCTTACACATTCTTTATAGACTATTTTCCCAGTATGAGTTTTCTGATGTGAATAGCAAGTGAAAGATTTTCCACATCCTCTTTAGAATGGGCATCTCCTCAGTGTGAGCACTTTCTTGTTCAGTCAGGAATAAGGAATCACTGAAGAATGTCCTTCCTTCATTACACTGAGACTATTTTTTCAGTGTGAACCCTGTCATGTCTCATGAGTCCATGACTAATGGAACTCTAGCATCCATTTCATCCGATTTCTTCTCCAGCAGTGATTAGATGGTGTACCCCAAGAGGGCTCTCCTTGTAGTAAACCTTGGGCTGTCTTCTCTACTGTGTCAGGGATGCAGCCCACTCTGAGTTCTCTGTGTATTCTGAGGCTGGAGCTCCACCTGAAGGCTCTTCCACCATGATTCCAGGCTCAGGGTTTCTCTCCACATGACTTTCCTGGCGAGTTAAAAGGGATAATTTCTGGCTGAAGGCTCAATATCACTGATTAGAGGCACAGGGTTTCTACTCGGTTTGAATTCTCGGGTGTTTATAAAAGTGGGAGCTCTGGGTAAAGGCTGCACCACATGGACTCCAGACATAGGGTGTGTCTCCTGTGAGTTTTCTAGTGCGTATAAGCGTGAGAGCTGCGTTTAAGGGCTTTTCCACATCCGTTGCATTTGTAGGGTTTCTCATCAGTGTGAATTCTCACCCATGACTAAGGTTATGGCTTTGGCTAAGTGCTTTCTCACATAAATGATATTCATTGTGGTTTCTCTCCTGTGTGAATGTGCTCATGATATTGAAGGGTTGCATGGTCACCGAAAGCTCCTCCACAGTCATTCCAAGCATAGGGCTTCTCCCCTGTTTGAGTTTATTGGTGTGAATAAATGTCAGCTCTCTGGCTGCAGTACCTTTGTAAGGTTCGTCTCCTCCAGTGCGAGCCGTTGGTGTATACATGCGAGGCTTCAGCCGAATTTTTTCACACGTTCAGGACATTTGCAAGAGTCACTCCAGGGTGCACTCTCTCATGTTGTCTAAGGTTGGAGGGTGACTAAATGCCTTCCACCTTCTGAGTTCTGCATGATTTCCCTCTCGTATAATTAGCTTAGGTCTCTCGCATTCGGGCTGAAAGTGCAACACACGTGGAGTTAAGGTTGCTGTACGCGAAATGTCCTCATGTTCATCGCATTCTGTGAGCGCTTCTCCAGCATGAAATCCCTGCTGTTGACAAGGAAAGAGAGGCTGTTAAAAATTACTCACATACTACTCATTCAGTCATTTCTCTACATGGGAATTCTAGGCGGCGCCCTCCGTGGTGGTCTTCATTCAAAATCTCCGCATACTAGTTACTTTCACAGGTGATGTTCCTTTGCTGAATTCACACAGATTTTCTGCCTGGTAAACCCTCACTGGTCATAGCCTTCTGATTAAGTTTTAGGTCTTCTTTAGGTTTCCAACACCATATCCAGGAGCTCTGTTTAATCAATTACATTTTCACTGACGCTCAGGTCAGAGTTTGACATGTAATGTCAAGTGACATGGGTCCTCAGATTGTTCCATCCTCCATTAAATGGATAGAAAATCTCCTGGCCACAGGTCCAAGGCCATGGAGGGCAGAGCTAGGGTGGAGGCTCTGATGTTGCTGATTCCCACGTGGGGAGGAACCAAGGTGACTGAGGACAATTGCATCCGGGGGAGCGGGGTGGGCCACAGGGAAGGTGGGGTGCTAAAGACCTGGAATGGGTGTTGGAGAACAAATGACGGTTCCTTTCACCAAGAATTATTAAATAAGAATTTTGGAAGAGGTGTCCTTGCTGTGGAGACAAGACTCTCCAGGAGACCATGGTAAGGGTTACCCGGGAATTAATGTTAATCCTAGGAACTGAATCTTAATAAAACAATAACTGTGAACAGTAAGTCGAATCAAAGTGTAACACCCGATCATTTGCATTGTTTCCTGCCAAATGGAGATATTATGTACTCCCTACATGCCGAGGAGCCAATGCAGCCTTGCTCTTGACCATGGGAGGAAAAATCGTTCCTTCTGTCTGCGCATGCCTGTGGGTAAGCTGGCAGGGGTCACCCCCAGCTGAGTGGTTGGCGATTCATGTCTGGTGTATCTAACAAGATTTTGGAAGCCTGGGTTCTCATGGCTGCTTTCTCTTTCCTCAGATTTATCTGCTTGATTTTCGGATTGGCCCTGCCCAAGGATGCAGGGGAGGGCAGGTGGTGGCAGAGTTCCTGATGATGAAACAACAGGTGAGGAAAAAAAAGAAAAAAACAAAAAAACTTAGTTTGATTCCTGAATTGATCCGTCTTTTGCCAAATGGTCAGGTTTCTACTTTGGGTCCGGATCTTCTAAGTGCACCCAGGAAATATTAACTCCAGTTATGTTCACCACCCTGTCTTTAAGGATACAGCAGGTCAGGGACCAATGTAGAAACACTCTCTTTCCCGACATTTACTTTCACTTCTTCCAGCCTCCATTAAGGCTGTGACCTCACAGAGGACGGGAGAGGTATTTTCCTTCTCTTCTTTTAAAGGTCATCCCTTGGGCTCCGTGGCCTCCTTCATCATGCTACTGGCTGCGGTGGACTTAGGAATGCGGTGAACACAGGGGCTAGAGAATGACTCAGGACAGAAATCTCTAGGCCAGTGGGGAGCAGGCGTTTCATCAGGTGAGTCCTGTGTCATAGGTGCTGTGGTGAGCGGGGGTTTGGTGAGAGAGAGCAATAAAGAATCATTGATTTTTCCTGATTTCAAAAGCTTAACTTTTTACAGACTACTCCTAAACATTTTGACAGCTTCCAAAAGATAAACGTAAGTTCCTTAGCAAAGTTATTCACATAAGTGTTTTCCTTTGTGTTCTTAACCTTCATTCCAATTAGGAAGTTGAATGCAGTGTCTGCAGATTCTTATTTTCTTAATTGTGACTGTGTATGGAGGAGAAGGGCCATAGTACACAGAAGAAAATGTCGAGCGCTGGACAGCAAATGACAGTCTGGAGAGCTCCAGGACCTCACTCCCACACAGAGACATCAGTAAAACAACCAGAACCTGCCTGAATGAGCTGGGGTTCTAGCCCAGGGAACCCCAGAAGTGGGAACAATGGGCTTTCTGATCCCACCATTGGCAGCCCTGGTAAGTGTTCCTATTAGACACGGGTGTGTGTGTGTGCGCGCACGTGTGTTTGTTTCTTTTTCCTGACACCCCTGGACTTGCCGAGTGTGCGTCACTGTTGCATGAAAGCCATGGCCATGTGGTGCTAAAGTTATCAGACCCTCTCAGTCTTGTATCGTCCTGCGTGGCATACATAAAATTTCTCTATTGGGTCCAGATGCAAATGTTCAGTTGTCTCCTTGGCTCCTACCTGCAATGGCATGGGCTTGTCTTGCTTGGGAAAGCAGCTCTAGGCTCATGGAGAGAAGAGCTGCACGGGTGTAGGGTGGGCAGAGAGAATTGGAGAAAGCAAGTGAATTGCTATGGTCTCCTGATCCGGAGATAAGAGGCTGGGCACTGAGGCAACCCAAGTCTTCCGAGTCAGGCTTCTGACTGCAGAATTCTCTACATTACCGTGAGGAGCGCCTCTCCTTCGCGTCAGCCTCCTGCCCAAATCTTCCCAGCCCCGTCCGCTGCTGGGGTCGCGTCGTGCCATGCCGAGCCGAACTGGCAGGCAGGTAGCTCCTAGGCGGACGCCCGGAGACGAACGCGAGCAATGGGCGGTCGGAGGTGATCCGCCGCCGTCCAGCGATCAGAATCCATCCCGCGGACGTTCAAGCCCGTTGTCGGGAGCCACCTGGCGGCCGCTTTTATATTGTCCCTTCCCTCCTGAGCTTTGGCGAACTTGGCGAGGGATGTGATTCGCCCGCCAGGCGCGGGCCAGAGTTCCGGGAGGCCGGCGACGCTGGCGGCGACCGTCCCGGTGGTGCGGAGCGGTGGGCGATGCCTGCTCTCCCCGGAGACTGAATGTGGAGAGCCGTGTGTTGTGGGGCCGCCGCTGAGCTCCTTGGGCACGTTGTGGGGAGGTCTGCGCCGGTCGACCAGCACTCCCTGGTGTCCCTTGGCCCGCGGAGACTCCCCCCCACCCGACGTCCTGCTACGCGTGACCAGGAGAGGACGTCCGTGCCCGACGTCGTACTCCGTGTGTCACGATGCGTCGGTGCGTCCTCGCCGCCTTGGGGGCCCGGGTCATGCCGGTGCAGTCGTGGCGGTCTGGCTGCGCAACAGGGGCCACTTCAGTTGCTCCGGGTCCCAGGCGAGGCGGTCCCGGGGGCGCAACTTGCACCGAGGCAGGGGCATGGGATGCCTGTCAACAGACCGCATCCACCCGGCAGCTTAAAAGGGCGTCTATGCAGGGAGCTCCCGTCCCAACTTCCTGGTAGCCTCGTCAGCGTGGCGCTTGCGTTTCGAACCTGTTCAGGTCCGCTCACCGCGGTGTGTCGAGGGCAAGCGTGTAGGGCGCTCGTGGAGGGGCGGCAGTTCCTCCTAGGCTTCGGTGGTCCTAAGTGGTAGACGTTTCTCTTTGGGAAACAGGGAACGCCTGGGGCATACGTGAGAGTCGGGAGGAGACACGAGCCTGAACGCGGTCCTGCAAGGGCGCGGTTGTCGTTAGCTTCCCTGAAGAAGCTCTGCAGACAGTGAACGGCCTAGAGACGCGCGTGCGGAGGGCAGGACCCCCCCAGAGCAAGAAATGGCAACGACGGTGTCCTGTTTCGAGGACGGGTGTCAGCGGTGTGGCGGTGCGCCTTCGCTCGTGTGCCATCTGGATACTTCCCGTTGAAGTTCACACCAGTTGCACGTCACTTGGCGTTTGCGGCGGCAAGGTCGACCAGATGGGCAGATTTCGCTATTGGGGCAAGGAGAACATTTAGTGAATTGAGGCTCTTTCGGTTGTGCGAGTCACTACAACGTGAACAGTAGTGAAAAGAGAAACCTTAAGATTTACAATAAATCGACATTACTGTAAGAATTACTATAAAAACATATTATGCAACTTCCAGGTATTCTTGCATCTGGTAAGCAGCGCCAGCCCCAGCCCCAGCCCCAGCCCTAGCCCCAGCCTCTGATGATTATCCTCCAAAGGGCCTTATGCTACTCCTAGGCCTTGCCCTGACACTTCCTTTAAGTCAGGCTTTGACACTACTCCTAGCTCAGGCCGTGATACTGTCCCTAAGTACGGCTCTGACAGTGTCCCTAACTAAGGGCCTGACTCTCCTCCTAACTGTGGCCCTGCCATTATACATAAAAAAGGCTCTGACGCTCGTCCTAATCGAGGGCCTGACACTGTCCCTCACTAAGGCCCTGACACTAATTCTAACTCAGAGCCACGTTATACCTAACGAAGGCTCTGATGCTAACCCTAACTATGGCCCTGACAGGGACCCTAACTAAGGCCTTGACACTATTCCTAACTAAGGGCCTAGCCCTAGCCCGAGCCCCAGCCCCAGCCCCAGCCCTAGCCCCAGGCCCAGCCCTAGCCCCAGCCCCAGCCAGAGCCCTAGTCCTAGCCCCGGCTTCAGGCCCAACCCCAGCCTCTGATGCTGATCCTACAGAGGCCCTTATGCTCCTCCTAGGCCTTGCCCTGACACTGTCCTTAACTCAGGCCTTGACACTACTACTAACTCAGGCCGTGATACTGTCCCTAACTAAGACCCTGACAGTGTCCCTGTCTAAGGGATTGAATGTCCTCCTAACTCTGGCCCTGCCATTTATTCATAAGGAAAGCTCTGACGCTCGTCCTAACCGAGCCCCTGAGACTGTCCCTTACTAAGGCCCTGACACTACTTCTACCTCAGGCCCTGTCATTATACCTAACGAAAGCTCTGATGCTAAACCTAACTAAGGCCCTGACAGTGACACTAACTAACGCCTAGACACTCTTCCTAACTAAGGGCTTAACCCAACCCCAGCCCCAGCACCAGCCCCAGACCCAGACCCAGACCCAACCCCAGACCGAGCCCCAGCCTCTGATGCTTATCCTACAAAGGCCCTTATGCTTCTCCTAGGCCTTGCCCTCACACTGTCCTTAACTCAGGCCTTGACACCACTAACTCAGGCCTTGATACTGTCCCTAACTAAGGCCCTGACAGTGTCCCTATATAAGGGCCTGAATCTCCTCCTAACTCTGGCCCTGCCATTATACATAAAAAAAGCTCCGACGCTCGTCCTAACCGAAGCCCCGACACTGTCCCTCACTAAGGCCCTGACAGTACTTGTAACTCATGCCCTGACATTATACCTAATGTAGGCTCTGATGCTAACCCTAAATAAGGCTTTCACACTCTTCCTAACCAAGGGTGTAGCCCTAGCCCCAGGCCCAGCCCCAGGCCCAGCCCCAGGCCCAGCCCCCACCGCTGATCCTACAGAGGCCCTTATTCTCCTCCTAGGCTTTTCCCTGACAGTGTCCTTAGCTAAGGCCTTGACACTATTTCTAACGAAGTCCCCAGCCCCAGGCCCAGCCCAGCCCTAGCCCCAGGCCTACCTCCAATCCCAGCCCCAGCCCCAGCCCCAGCCCTAGCCCCAGCCCCAGCCCCAGCCCCAGCCCCAACCCCCGCCCCAGCACCAGCCTCTGATGCTTATCCTCCAAAGGCCCTTATGCTACTCCTAGGCCTTGCCCTGACACTTCCTTTAAGTCAGGCTTTGACACTACTCCTAGCTCAGGCCGTGATACTGTCCCTAAGTACGGCTCTGACAGTGTCCCTAACTAAGGGCCTGACTCTCCTCCTAACTGTGGCCCTGCCATTATACATAAAAAAGGCTCTGACGCTCGTCCTAATCGAGGGCCTGACACTGTCCCTCACTAAGGCCCTGACACTAATTCTAACTCAGGGCCACATTATACCTAACGAAGGCTCTGATGCTAACCCTAACTATGGCCCTGACAGTGACCCTAACTAAGGCCTTGACACTATTCCTAACTAAGGGCCTAGCCCTGGCCCCAGCCCCAGCCCCAGCCCTAGCCCCAGGCCCAGCCATAGCCCTAGCCCCAGTCAGAAACCCAGCCTGAGCCCTGGCTTAAGGCCCAACCCCAGCCCCTGATGCTGATCCTACAGAGGCCCTTATGCTCCGCCTAGGCCTTGCCCTGACACTGTCCTTAACTCAGGCCTTGACACTACTACTAACTCAGGCCCTGTCATTATACCTAACGAAAGCTCTGATGATAAACCTAACTAAGGCCCTGACAGTGACACTAACAAGTGTTTGACACCATTCCTAAGGACCCAGTCCTAGCCAGACCCCTAGCCCCAGCTCCAGCCCTAGCCCAAGCCCCCGCCCCAGGCCTAGCCCCAGCCGCAGCCGCAGTCCCAGCCCTAGCCCCAACCCCAGCCCTAGCACCAGCCCCAGCCCTAGCCCCTGATGCTGATCCTATAGAGGCCCTTATGATCCTCCTAGACCTTCCCCTGACAATGTGGTAATTAAGGCCTTGAAACTATTTCTAACTAAGGCCCCAGGTCCAGCCCCAGCCGCAGCCCCAGCCCCTGATGCTGATCCTATAGAGGCCTTTATGCTCCTCCTAGGCCTTGCCCTGACACTGTCCTTAAGTAAGGCCTTGACCCTATTCCTAACTAAGGGCCTAGACCTAAACCTAGCCCCAGCCCCAGCCCCAGCCCTAGCCCCAGCCCTAGGCCCAGTCCCAGTCCCAGCCTCAGCCCCAGCCCCAGCCCCAGCCCCAACCCTAGCCCCAGCCCCAGCCCTAGGCGTAGCCTCAGTGCCAGGTCCAGCCCCAGCCCCAGCCCCAGGCCCAGCCCCAGCCCCAGCCCCAGCCCTAGCCCCAGCCCCAGCCCCAGCCCTAGCCCCAGCCCCAGGCCCAACCCCAGCCTCTGATGCTGATCCTACAGAGGCCCTTATGCTCCTCCTAGGCCTTGCCCTGACACTGTCCTTAACTCAGGCCTTGACACTACTACTAACTCAGGCCGTGATACTGTCCCTAACTAAGGCCCTGACAGTGTCCCTGTCTAAGGGACTGAATGTCCTCCTAACTCTGGCCCTGCCATTTATTCATAAAAAAAGCTCTGACGCTCGTCCTAACCGAGCCCCTGAGACTGTCCCTTACTAAGGCCCTGACACTACTTCTACCTCAGGCCCTGTCATTATACCTAACGAAAGCTCTGATGCTAACCCTAACTAAGGCCCTGACAGTGACACTAACTAAGGCCTAGACACTCTTCCTAACTAAGGGCCTAACCCAACCCCAGCCCCAGCACCAGCCCCAGACCCAACCCCAGACCGAGCCCCAGCCTCTGATGCTTATCCTACAAAGGCCCTTATGCTTCTCCTAGGCCTTGCCCTGACACTGTCCTTAACTCAGGCCTTGACACTACTACTAACTCAGGCCGTGATACTGTCCCTAACTAAGGCCCTGACAGTGTCCCTATCTAAGGGCCTGAATCTCCTCCTAACTCTGGCCCTGCCATTATACATAAAAAAAGCTCTGACGCTCGTCCTAACCGAAGCCCCGACAGTGTCCCTCACTAAGGCCCTGACAGTACTTGTAACTCATGCCCTGACATTATACCTAACGTAGGCTCTGATGCTAACCCTAACTAAGGCCTTCACACTCTTCCTAACTAAGGGCATAGCCGTAGCCCTAGTCCTAGCCGCAGCCCCAGCCACAGCCCCAGGCCCAGCCCCCACCCCTGATCCTACAGAGGCCCTTATGCTCCTCCTAGGCTTTTCCCTGACAGTGTCCTTAACTAAGGCCTTGACACTATTTCTAACTAAGGCCCCAGCCCCAGCGCCAGCCCCAGCGCAGCCCCAGCCCCAGGCCCAGCCCCAGCTCTAGCCCCAGGCCTTCCTCCAGTCCCAGCCCCAGCCCCAGCCCCAGCCCCAGCCCCAGCCCCAGCCCCCGCCCCAGCACCAGCCTCTGATGCTTATCCTCCAAAGGCCCTTATGCTACTCCTAGGCCTTGCCCTCACACTGTCCTTAACTCAGGCCTTGACACTACTCCTAGCTCAGGCCGTGATACTGTCCCTAAGTACGGCTCTGACAGTGTCCCTAACTAAGGGCCTGACTCTCCTCCTAACTGTGGCCCTGCCATTATACATAAAAAAGGCTCTGACGCTCGTCCTAATCGAGGGCCTGGCACTGTCCCTCACTAAGGCCCTGACACTAATTCTAACTCAGGGCCACATTATACCTAACGAAGGCTCTGATGCTAACCCTAACTATGGCCCTGACAGTGACCCTAACTAAGGCCTTGACACTATTCCTAACTTAGGGCCTAGCCCTAGCCCCAGCCCCAGCCCCAGCCCTAGCCCCAGGCCCAGCCCTAGCCCCAGCCCCAGCCACAGTCCCAGTCCTAGCCCTGGCTTCAGGCCCAAACACAGCCCCTGATGCTGATCCTACAGAGGCCCTTATGCTCCTCCTAGGCCTTGCCCTGACACTGTCCTTAACTCAGGCCTTGACACTACTACTAACTCAGGCCCTGTCATTATACCTAACGAAAGCTCTGGTGATAAACCTAACTAAGGCCCTGACAGTGACACTAACTAAGTGTTTGACACCATTCCTAACTAAGGCCCCAGTCCTAGCCAGACCCCTAGCCCCAGCTCCAGCCCTAGCCCAAGCCCCAGCCCCAGGCCTAGCCCCAGCCGCAGCCGCAGTCCCAGCCATAGCCCCAACCCCAGCCCTAGCCCCAGCCCCAGCCCTAGCCCCTGATGCTGATCCTACAGAGGCCCTTATGATCCTCCTAGACCTTCCCCTGACAATGTGGTAATTAAGGCCTTGAAACTATTTCTAACTAAGGCCCCAGGTCCAGCCCCAGCCGCAGCCCCAGCCCCTGATGCTGATCCTATAGAGGCCTTTATGCTCCTCCTAGGCATTGCCCTGACACTGTCCTTAAGTAAGGCCTTGACCCTATTCCTAACTAAGGGCCTAGACCTAAACCTAGCCCCAGCCCCAGCCCCAGCCCTAGCCCCAGCCCTAGGCCCAGTCCCAGTCCCAGCCTCAGCCCCAGCCCCAGCCCCAGCCCCAAACCTAGCCCCAGCCCTAGCCTTAGCCTCAGTCCCAGGTCCAGCCCCAGGCCCAGCCGCAGCCCCAGCCCTAGCCTTAGCCCCAGCCCCAGGCCCAGCCCTAGCCCCAGCCCCAGCCCCAAACCCAGCCTCTGATGCTGATCCTACTGAGGCCCTTATGCTCCTCCTAGGCCTTGCCCTGACACTGTCCTTAACTCAGGCCTTGACACTACTACTAACTCAGGCCGTGATACTGTCCCTAACTAAGGCCCTGACACTGTCCCTGTCTAAGGGACTGAATGTCCTCCTAACTCTGGCCCTGCCATTTATTCATAAAAAAAGCTCTGACGCTCGTCCTAACCGAGCCCCTGAGACTGTCCCTTACTAAGGCCCTGACACTACTTCTACCTCAGGCCCTGTCATTATACCTAACGAAAGCTCTGATGCTAACCCTAACTAAGGCCCTGACAGTGACACTAACTAAGGCCTAGACACTCTTCCTAACTAAGGGCCTAACCCAACCCCAGCCCCAGCACCAGCCCCAGACCCAACCCCAGACCGAGCCCCAGCCTCTGATGCTTATCCTACAAAGGCCCTTATGCTTCTCCTAGGCCTTGCCCTGACACTGTCCTTAACTCAGGCCTTGACACTACTACTAACTCAGGCCGTGATACTGTCCCTAACTAAGGCCCTGACAGTGTCCCTATGTAAGGGCCTGAATCTCCTCCTAACTCTGGCCCTGCCATTATACATAAAAAAAGCTCTGACGCTCGTCCTAACCGAAGCCCCGACAGTGTCCCTCACTAAGGCCCTGACAGTACTTGTAACTCATGCCCTGACATTATACCTAACGTAGGCTCTGATGCTAACCCTAACTAAGGCCTTCACACTCTTCGTAACTAAGGGCGTAGCCATAGCCCTAGCCCTAGCCGCAGCCCCAGGCCCAGCCCCAGGCCCAGCCCCAGGCCCAGCCCCCACCCCTGATCCTACAGAGGCCCTTATGCTTCTCCTAGGCTTTTCCCTGACAGTGTCCTTAACTAAGGCCTTGACACTATTTCTTACTAAGGCCCCAGCCCCAGTGCCAGCCCCAGCGCAGCCCCAGCCCCAGGCCCAGCCCCAGCCCTAGCCCCAGGCCTACCTCCAGTCGCAGCCCCAGCCCCAGCCCCAGCCCTAGCCCCAGCCCCAGCCTCTGATGATTATCCTCCAAAGGCCCTTATGCTACTCCTAGGCCTTGCCCTGACACTTCCTTTAAGTCAGGCTTTGACACTACTCCTAGCTCAGGCCGTGATACTGTCCCTAAGTACGGCTCTGACAGTGTCCCTAACTAAGGGCCTGACTCTCCTCCTAACTGTGGCCCTGCCATTATACATAAAAAAGGCTCTGACGCTCGTCCTAATCGAGGGCCTGACACTGTCCCTCACTAAGGCCCTGACACTAATTCTAACTCAGAGCCACGTTATACCTAACGAAGGCTCTGATGCTAACCCTAACTATGGCCCTGACAGGGACCCTAACTAAGGCCTTGACACTATTCCTAACTAAGGGCCTAGCCCTAGCCCGAGCCCCAGCCCCAGCCCCAGCCCTAGCCCCAGGCCCAGCCCTAGCCCCAGCCCCAGCCAGAGCCCTAGTCCTAGCCCCGGCTTCAGGCCCAACCCCAGCCTCTGATGCTGATCCTACAGAGGCCCTTATGCTCCTCCTAGGCCTTGCCCTGACACTGTCCTTAACTCAGGCCTTGACACTACTACTAACTCAGGCCGTGGTACTGTCCCTAACTAAGGCCCTGACAGTGTCCCTGTCTAAGGGACTGAATGTCCTCCTAACTCTGGCCCTGCCATTTATTCATAAGGAAAGCTCTGACGCTCGTCCTAACCGAGCCCCTGAGACTGTCCCTTACTAAGGCCCTGACACTACTTCTACCTCAGGCCCTGTCATTATACCTAACGAAAGCTCTGATGCTAACCCTAACTAAGGCCCTGACAGTGACACTAACTAAGTCCTTGACACCATTCCTAAGGTCCCAGTCTTAGCCAGACCCCTAGCCCCAGCTCCAGCACCAGCCCCAGCCCTAGCCCCAGGCCCAGCCCTAGCCCCAGCCGCAGCCACAGTCCCAGCCCTAGCCCCAACCCCAGCCCTAGCACCAGCCCCAGCCCTAGCCCCTGATGCTGATCCTATAGAGGCCCTTATGATCCTCCTAGACCTTCCCCTGACAATGTGGTAATTAAGGCCTTGAAACTATTTCTAACTAAGGCCCCCGGTCCAGCCCCAGCCGCAGCCCCAGCCCCTGATGCTGATCCTATAGAGGCCTTTATGCTCCTCCTAGGCCTTGCCCTGACACTGTCCTTAAGTAAGGCCTTGATCCTATTCCTAACTAAGGGCCTAGCCCTAAACCTAGCCCCAGCCCCAGCCCCAGCCCTAGCCCCAGCCCTAGGCCCAGTCCCAGTCCCAGGCTCAGCCCCAGCCCCAGCCCCAGCCCCAACCCTAGCCCCAGCCCCAGCCCTAGCCTTAGCCTCAGTCCCAGCTCCAGCCCCAGCCCCAGCCCTAGCCCCAGCCCCAGCCCCAGCCCCAGCCCCAGCCCTAGCCCCAGCACCAGCCCAAGCTCTAGCCCCAGCCCCAGGCGTAGCCTTAGCCTCAGCCCCAGCCCTAGCCTTTTTCCTTGCCCTAGCCCAAGCCCAAGCCCCAGCCCCAGCCTTAGCCTCAGCCCCAGCCCTAGCCCTTGACCTTGCCTCAGCCCCAGCCCCAGCTCCAGCCCTAGTCCCAGCCCTAGCCCCAGCCCCAGCCCCAGCCCTAGCCCCAGCCCCAGCCCCAGCCGCAGCCCTAGCTCCAGCCACAGGCCCAACCCTAGCCCCTGATGCTGATCCTACAGAGCCCCTTATGCTCCTCCTAGGCCTTGCCCTGACACTGTCCTTAACTCAGGCCTTGACACTACTACTAACTCAGGCCGTGATACTGTCCCTAACTAAGGCCCTGACAGTGTCCCTATCTAAGGGCCTGAATCTCCTCCTAACTCTGGCCCTGCCATTATACATAAAAAAACGTCTGACGCTCGTCCTAACCTAAGCCCCGACACTGTCCCTCACTAAGACCCTGACACTACTTGTAACTCATGCCCTGACATTATACCTAACATAGGCTCTGATGCTAACCCTAACTAAGGCCTTCACACTATTCCCAACTAAGGGCGTTGACCTAGCCCTAGCCCTAGCCACAGCCCTAGCCCCAGCCCCAGCCCCAGGTCAATCACAGTCCCAGCCCCAACCCCAGCCCAAGCGCCAGCCTCTGATGCTTATCCTACAAAGGCCCTTATGCTCCTACTAGGCCTTGCCCTGACACTGTCCTTACCTCAGGCCTTGACACTACTACTAACTCAGGCCGTGGTACTGTCCCTAACTAAGGCCCTGACAGTGTCCCTATCTAAGGGCCTGAATCGCCTCTTAACTCTGGCCCTGCCATTATACATAAAGAAAGCTCTGACGGTCGTCCTAACCGAGGCCCCGACACTGTCCCTCACGAAGGCCCTGACACTACTTCTAACTCATAACCTGACATTATACCTAACGTAGGCTCTGATGCTAACCCTAACTAAGGCCCTGACAGTGACCCTAACTAAGGCCTTAAGGACCCCTGATCCTACAGAGGCCTTTATGCTCCTCCTAGGCCTTTCCCTGACACTGTCCTTAACTAAGCCCTTGACACTATTTCTAACTAAGGCCCCAGCCCCAGCGCCAGCCCCAGCGTAGCCCCAGCCCAAGGCACAGCCCCAGCCCTAGCCCCAGCCCCAGCCCCATCGCCAGCCCCAGCCTCTGATGCATCCTACAAAGGCCTTACGCTACTCCTAGGCCTTGCCCTAACACTGTCCTTAACTCATGCCTTGACACTACTACTATCTAAGGCCGTGATACTGTCCCTAACTACGGCTCTGACAGTGTCACTGTCTAAAGTCCTGACTCTCCTCCTAACTCTGGCCCTGCGATTATACATAAAAAAGGTTCTGACGCTCGTCCTAATCGAGGGCCTGACACTGTCCCTCACTAAGGCCCAGACACTACTTCTAACTCGGTGCCACATTATACCTAACGAAGGCTCTGATGCTGACCCTATCTATGGCCCTGACAGTGACTCTAACTAAGGCCTTGACACTATTCCTGACTAAGGGCCTAGCCCTAAACCTAGCCCCAACCCCATCCCTAGCCCCATCCCTAGCCCTAGCCCCAGCCCCAGCCCTAGCCTTAGCCTCAGCCCCAGCCCCAGCCCTTGTCCTTGCCCCATCCCCAGCCCCAGCCCCAGCCCTAGCCCCAGCTCCAGCCCCAGCCCCAGCCCTAACCCCAGGCCCAGCCCTAGCCCTAGCCCCAGCCACAGCCCCAGTCCTAGCCCCGGCTCCAGGCCCAATCCCAGCCCCTGATGCTGATCCTACAGAGGCCCTTATGCTCCTCCTAGGCCTTGCCCTGACACTGTCCTTAACTCAGGCCTTGACACTACTATTAACTCAGGCCGTGAGACTGTCCCTAACTAAGGCCCTGACAGTGTCCCTGTCTAAGGGACTGAATGTCCTCCTAACTCTGGCCCTGCCATTTATTCATAAAAAAAGCTCTGACGCTCGTCCTAACCGAGCCCGAGACTGTCCCTTACTAAGGCCCTGACACTACTTCTACCTCAGGCCCTGTCATTATACCTAACGAAAGCTCTGATGCTAAACCTAACTAAGGCCCTGACAGTGACACTAACTAAGTCCTTGACACCATTCCTCACTAAGGCCCCAGCCCCAGCCCGACCCCTACCCCCAGCTCCAGCCCTAGTCCCAGCCCCAGCCCTAGCCCTAGCCCTAAGCCCAGTCCCTGTCCCAGCCCCAGCCCCAGCCCCAGTCCCAACCCTAGCTCCAGCCCCAGCCCTAGCCTTAGCCTCAGTCCCAGCTCCAGCCCCAGCCACAGCCACAGCCCCAGCCCCAGCCCTAGCCCTAGCCCTATCCCCAGCCACAGCCCAAGCTCTAGCCCCAGCCTCAGGCCCAACCCCAGCCTCTGATGCTGATCCTACAGAGGCCCTTATGCTACTCCTAGGCCTTGCCCTGACACTGTCCTTAACTGAGGCCTTGACACTACTGCTAACTCAGGCCATGATACTGTGCCTAACTAAGGCCCTGATAGTGACACTAACTAAGGCCTTGACACTCTTCCTAACTAAGGGCCTAACCCAACCCCAGCCCCAGCCCCAGCCCCAGCCCCAGGTCAATCCCAGTCCCAGCCCCAACCCCAGCCCGAGCCCCAGCCTCTGATGCTTATCCTACAAAGGCTCTTATGCTACTCCTAGGCCTTGCCCTGACACTGTCCTTCACTCAGGCCTTGACACTACTACTAACTCAGGCCGTGATACTGTCACTAACTACGGCCCTGACAGTGTCCCTAACTAAGGGTTTGACTCTCCTCCTAACTCTGGCCCTGCGATTATACATAAAAAAGGTTCTGACGCTCGTCCTAATCGAGGGCCTGATACTGTCCCTCACTAAGGCCCTGACACTATTTCAATCTCGGGGCCACATTATACCTAACGAAGGCTCTGATGCTGACCCTAACTATGGCCCTGACAGTGACTCTAACTAAGGCCTTGACACTATTCCTCACTAAGGGCCGAGACCTAGCCCTAGCCCCAGCCCCAGACCCAGACCCAGCCCAAGCCGAAGGCCCAGCCCTTGCCCTAGCCCCATCTACAGCCCCAGTCCTAGCCCCAGCCCCAGGCCCAACCCCAGTCCCAGCCCCAACCCCAGCCCAAGCCCCAGCCTCTGATGCTTATCCTACAAAGGCCCTTATGCTCCTCCTAGGCCTTGCCCTGACACTGTCCTTAACTCAGGCCTTGACACTACTACTAACTCAGGCCGTGATACTGTCCCTAACTAAGGCCCTGACAGTGTCCCTATCTAAGGGCCTGAACCTCCTCCTAACTCTGGCCCTGCCATTATACATAAAAAAATCTCTGACGCTCGTCCTAACCGAGGCCCCGACACTGTCCCTCACTAAGTCCCTGACACTACTTGTAACTCATGCCCTGACATTATACCTAACGTAGGCTCTGATGCTAACCCTAACTAAGGCCCTGACAGTGACCCTAACTAAGGCCTTCACACTATCCCTAAGTAAGGGCATAGCCCTAGCCCTAGCCGTAGCCCTTGCCCCAGCCCACACCCCTGATCCTACAGAGGCCCTTATGCTCCTCCTAAGCCTTTCCCTGACACTGTTTATAACTAAGGCCCCAGCCCCAGCACCAGCCCCAGCGCAGCCCCAGCCCCAGGCCCAGCCCCAGCCGTAGCCCCAGCCCTAACTCCAGTCCTAGCCCCTGCCCTAGCCCTAGCCCCAGACCCAACCCCAGCCCCAGCCCCAGCCTCTGACGCTTATCCTCCAAAGGCACTTTTGCTACTCCTAGGCTTTGCCTTGACACTGTCCTTAACTCAGGCCTTGACACTACTACTAACTCAGGTCGTGATACTGTCCCTAACTACGGCCCTGACACTACTTCTAACCTAGGTCCACATTATACCTCACAAAGGGTCTTATGTTAACCCTAACTATGGCCCTGATAGTGACCCTAACTAAGGCCCTGACACTATTCCTAACTAAGGGCCGAGCTCTAGCCCTGGCCCCAGCCCCAGCCGCAGCCCTAGTCCTTGATCCTACAGAGGCCCTTATGCTCCTCCTAGGCCTTGCCCTGACAGTGTGCTTAACTAAGGCCTTGACACTACTTCTAACTCACGCCGTGATACTGTCCCTAACTAAGGCCATGACATTGTTGCTCACTAAGGGTCTTTCCCTCCTCCTAGCTCTGGCCTTTCCATTATACATAACAGAGGCTCTGACACTCCTAACCAAGGCCCTGACACTGTCCCTTACTAAGGCCGTGATACTACTTCTAACTCAGGTCCTGAGATTATACCTAACGAAGGGTCTGATGCTAACCCTAACTAAGGCCCTGACAGTGACCCTAACTAAGGCGTTGACACTCTTCCTAAGTAAGGCTCTAGCCTTAGCCCCAGTTCCAGCCCCAGCCCCAGCCCAAGCCCCAGCTCTGGCCCCAGCTCCTACGGAGGCCCTTATGCTCCTCCTAGGCCTTGCCCTGATACTGTCCTTAACTAAGGCCTTTACACCACTACTAACTCAGGCCGTGATACTGTCCCTAACTAAGGCCCTGACAGTGTCCCTATCTAAGGGCCTGACTATCCTCCTAACTCTGGTCCTGTCATTATACATAACAAACGCTCTGATGCTATTCCTAACCAAGGCCCTGAGACTGTCCCTGACTAAGGCCCTTACACTGCTTGTAACTGAGGCCCTGACATTACACCAACGAAGTCTCTGATGCTAACCCTAAGTAAGGCCGTGTCAGTGACCCTGACTAAGGCCTTGACACTATTCCTAACTAGGCCGTGAAGCTACGCTTAACTCTGGCCCTGACACTGTCCCTAAATAAGGCCCTGC
The DNA here is from genome assembly GCF_964341445.2 of Mesoplodon mirus. Taxonomy (NCBI): domain Eukaryota; kingdom Metazoa; phylum Chordata; class Mammalia; order Artiodactyla; family Ziphiidae; genus Mesoplodon; species Mesoplodon mirus. Next base: position 323,577 of record NW_028295387.1, read on the forward strand.
TATTACACCTACAATAGGCCATGACACTGTTCCTAACAGAGGCACTGATGGTAGTCCTAACTCAGGCCCTGACAGTGTCCGTAACAAAGGCCCTGCTGCTGTCAATATCTAAAGTTCTGACAGTATCCTTAGCATATATCCTGTCCTATCTCTTACTAAGGTCCTGAAACTGTCCCTAAGTGAGCCTTGACGCTGTCCCTAAGTGAGACCCTGAGCCTGTCCCTAAGTGAGGCCTTGAGAATGTCTTTAACCAAGACCCTGATGCTGATCCTATAGAGTCCCCCATGCTCCTCCTAGGCCTTGCCCTGACACTGTCCCTACCGAAGGCTGTGACACTGGTCCTAAAGGCCCTGGTGCTGTCAGTAACTAAGGCCTTCAAACTGTCCCTTGCTATGTTCCTGATTTTATCCCTAGCCCGTAATCTGACTTAGTCCATAGTTAATGTCCTGCCTGTTACCCTACCTGAAGCCCTAATGCTGTCCCCAACTAAGTCCCTGACTAGTCATCCGTAAGGCCCTGACACTGTTTGTAAGTAAGGCCCGGAAGCTGTCTCTAATGCAGGCCCTGCTGCTGGCAATAACTAAAGGCCTGACACTATCCTGAGCTAATATACTGACCCATCTCTAACCAAGGTCTTGACACTATGCCTAAGTCAGCCCTGATGCTGGCCCTAAATAAAGCCCTGAGGCTGTCCCTAACACAGGCCCTGAAGCTATCCCTAACTGAGGCCTTGGCACTCCGCCTAACTCAGGCCCTGACCATGTGTTTAACTAAGACCGTAATTGTGATCCTATAGAGGCCCTGATGCTGCTCCTGAGTCATGACCTGACAGTGTCCCCAGCTAAGGGCCTGATGCTAGGTCTCACTCGGGCCCTGTCTCTCTCCCTACGTCAGGCTCTGACGCTGTCCCTACCTGAAGCCCTGACACTGGTTCTAAACAAGGCCCTGATATTCTCAGTAACTAAGGTGTTGACACTATACCTGGGTCATTTCCTGACACTATACCTAGATCATAATTTAACCCTGTCTTTAGGTAAAATCAGGCCTGTTATGGCAAGTAAAGCACTGATGCTGTGCCTAACTCAGGCCCTGAATTTAGCCCCAAGGTGACACTGTCCCTAACTAAGGCCTTGATGCTCTAACTAAGTCAGCTCCTGATACTGTCCTTAACTAAGGTCCTAATACTATTCCTAACTCAAGTCCTGACAGTTTACCTAACAGAAGCCTCTGACACTAGTCCTAACCAAGGTCCTGACAGTGTGCATAACAAAGGCTCTGTTGCTCCTAACCAATGCCCGGACACTGTCCTTAAGTAGAGCCTGAGACTACGGCTATCTCAGGCTGTGACATGATACCGAACAGAGGTTCTGATGCTGGCCCTAATTCAGGCCCTCACACTATTCCTAAGAAAGGCTCTGGTGCTACTCCAACTAAGGCCCTGAGACTACTCCTAACTCACGCCCTGATACTCTCCCTAAATAACGCCCTGACATTACTCCTAGCTCAACCTGTGAATGTGTCCCCAACTAAGGCCCTTGTTGTACTCCTAATGTAGGCCCTGCCACAATACCTAAGAAAGGCTCTGATGCTAGTATTAACTAAGGTCCTGACACTGTCCGAACTAAGGCCCTGACACTACACCTACCTCAGGCCCTGACACTGTTCATAACTAAGGCCCTGACACTACTCCTAACTCAGGCCCAGACACGATACCTAACGAAGGCTCTGATGCTAATCCTAACTAAGGCCCTGACACTGACCCTAGCTCAGTCCCTGACACTGTCCCTAACTCAGGCCCTGACACTGTCCCTTACAAAGGCCCTGCTGCCATCAATATCTAAAGTTTTGACACTATCCTGAGCATATATCCTGTCACATCTCTTACTAAGGTCGTGAAACTGTCCCTACGTGAGCCTTGACGCTGTCCCTAAGTGAGGCCCTGAGCTTGTCCCTAAGTGAGGCCCTGAGAATGTCTTTAACCAAGGCCCTGATGCTGATCCTACAGAGGCCCCCATGCTCCTCCTAGGCCTTGCCCTGGCACTGTCCCTACCGAAGGCCGTGACGCTGGTTGTAAAGAAGGCCCAGGTTCTCTCAGTAACTAAGGCCTTTGAACTGTCCCTCGGTGCTTTCCTGACCTTATCCCTAGCCCGTAACCTGACTCAGTCCATAGTTAATACCCTTCCTCTCATCCTACGTAAAGCCCTAATGCTGTCCCTAACTAAGGCCCTGAATAGTCCTGTTAAGGCCCTGACACTGTCTGTAAGTAAGGCCCGGAAGCTGTCCCTAATGTAGGCCCTGCTGACAGTAATAACTAAAGGCCTGACACTATACTCAGCTAATATACTGACCCATGTCTAACCAAGGTCCTGACACTATTCCTAAGTCAGCCCTGACGCTGTCCCCAAATAAAGCCGTGAGGTTGTCGCTAACATAGGCCCTGAAGCTATCCATAACTGAGGCCCTGACGCTCTCCCTAACTCAGGCTCTGATCATGTCTTAAGACCGTAATGCTGATTCTACAGAGGCCCTGATGCTGCTCCTGAGTCATGCCCTGACAGTGTCCCTAGCTAAGGGCCTGACGCTAGGCCTCAGTCATGCTCTGACCGTCTCTCTGTCAGGCTCTGACGCTGTCCCTGCCTGAAGCCCTGACACTCGTTCTGAACAAGGCCCTGATACTCTCAGTAACTAAAGTTTGACACTATCCCTAGGTTATTTCCTGATACTATACCTAGACCTTAACCTAACCGTTTCTTTAGCTAAAGTTGAGCTTCTTATGCCAACTAAAGCCCTGATGCTGTGCCTAACTGAGGCCCTGACTTTAGTCCCAAAGCCGTGACACTGTCACTAACTAAGGCCTAGATACTCATCCTAAGTCAGGGCCTCATACTGTCCCTACCTAGGGCCCTGACACTATTCCTGAGGCCCTGACACAATCCGTAACAAATTCCTTGACACTACTGCTAACTCATGCCCTGACAGTGTCCCTAAATAACGCCCTGATACTACTCCTAACTCAGGCCATGACATTGTTCCTAACTAAGGCTCTGATACTACTCTTAACTCAGGCCCTGACATGATACCTAACAAAGACTCTGATGATAGTCCTAACCAAGGCCCTGACACATACTGTCCCTGTCTAAGGCCTTGACATTGCTCCTAACTCAGGCCCTCACACGATTACTAACAAAGGTTCTGTTGCTAGTCCTAACTAAGGACCTGACACTGTCCCCAACTAAGGCCCTGACACTACTCCTAACTCAGGCCTTGACATGATACCTAACAAAGGCTGTTATGCTAGTCCGAACTAAGGCCCAACACTGTCCCTAACTGAAGCCTTGACACTACTCCTAAGTCAAGGGCTTTAGTTAGGTCCTGTTTCAGCACCTTTTTTAGGAATAGCATCAGAACCTTTGTTAGGTATCGTGTCAGGGCCTACGTTAGGAGTACTGTCAGGGCCTTAGTTAGGTACAGTGTCAGGGGCTGAGTTAGGAGTACGGTGAAGTCCTTGGTGAGGACAGTGTCAGGGCCTTAGTTAGGACTATTCAGGTCCTTAGTTAGGGACAGAGTTAGGGCTTCAGGTAGGCTAATTATTACTTACTTAATAAGTAAGCCTTGTTAGGTATCGGGTCAGGGCCTAAGTTAGGAGTACTGTCAGGGTCTTAGTTAGGGACAGTGTGAGGGCCTTGGTTAGGACTAGCATCTGAGCCTTTGTTAGGGACAGTGTCAGGGTCTTAGGACTAACGTCAGGACCTTCTGTTAGGTACACTGTCAGGGCCTGAGTTAGGATTAGTGTTAGGGCCTTTGTTAGGGACAGTATCAGGCCCTGACGTTCGACCAGCATCTAGGCCTTAGTTAGGGACAGCGTCAAGGCCTTGGGACTAAGTCAGGGCCTGAGTTACGCACAGCATCAGGCCTTTATTTGGCATAAGAGGCTCGACTTTAGCTGAAGACAGGGTTACGTTTAGGTATAGGTATAGTGTCAGGAAATGACCTGGGGATAGTGTGAATACCACAGTTACTGAGAGTATCAGGTCCTTGTTTAGAACCAGTGTCAGGGGTTCAGGTAGGGATCGCCTGGGAGCCTGTCTTAGGGAGAGTGACAGGGCCTGAGTGAGGCCTAGCATCAGGCCCTTAGCTAGGGACACTCTCAGGGCATGACTTAGGAGCAGCATTGGGGCCTTTGTAGGATGAGCAGTAGGGTCTTAGTTAAAGACATGATCAGGGCCTGAGTTAGGAGTACGTTCAGGGCCTTAGGTAGGGACAGTGTCAGGACCTGAGATAGGATTAGTGTGAATGTTTTAGTTAGGGCCAGTGTCAGGGCCTGATTTAGCAGTAGTCAGGGCCTTAGTTAGGGACAGCATTAGGACTTCAGGTAGGGTAAGTGGCAGGACATTAGCTACGGACTGAGTCAGGTTACAGGCTAGGCATGACGTCAGGAAATGAGCGAGGGATAGTTTGAAGGCCTTAGTTATTCAGATCATCAGGAACTTATTTAGGACCTGCTTCAGTGCCTTATCTAGGGACAGTGTCCACGCAAGGCTGAGGAGTAGCACCAGTACTTCTGTAAGATCAGCATCAGGGTCTTTGTTAAAGACATTGTCAGGACCTCTGTTAGGGACAGCCTCAGGGCCTCTCTTAGGGACAGCATCAAGGCCTCACTTAGGGACAGTTTCAGGAACTCAGGATATAAGCTTAGGATAGTGTCAGGACTTTCGATATTGACAGCAACAGGGCCTTTATTAGGGACAGTGTCAGGGCCTGATTTAGGACTAGCATCAGTGCCTCTGTTAGGAACAGTGTCAGGGCCTGTTTGAGGTGTAGTATCAGGGCCTTATTTAGGGACAGTGTCAGGGCCTGAGTTAAGTGTAGCATCAGGGCCTTAGTTAGGAATAGTGTCAGGGCCTCAGTTAGGGAAAGTGTCAGGGCCTGAATTATTAGTAGTGTCAAGGCCTTCGTTAAGGACAGTGTCAGGGCCTGAGTTAGGTGTAGCATCAGGGCCTTAGTTAGGAGTAGTGTCAAGGGCTTAGTTAGGGTCAGTGTCAGGGCCTTAGTTAGGATTAGCATCAGAGCCTTCGTTAGGTACCATGTCAGAGCCTTCGTTAGGTACCGTGTCAGCGCCTTTGTTTTGGACAGTGTCAGGGCCTTGGTTAGAACTAGCGTCAGAGCCTTTGTTAGTTATAATGTCAGGGCAGAGTTAGGAGTAGTGTCAGGGCCTTAGTTAGGGACACTGTCATGGCCTGAGGTAGGTGTAGTGTCAGGGCCTTAGGTAGAGACAGTATCAGGGCCTGAGTTAGTGGTAGTGTCCAGGCCTTAGTTAAGGACAGTGTCAGAGCCTTAGGTACGATTAGCATCAGAGCCTTTGTTAGGTATCGTGTTAGGGCCTGAATTAGGAGTCACACAAGGCCCTTCATTGGGGACAGTGTTAGGGCCTGAGTTAGGAGTGGCATCAGTGCCTTTATTAGGAACAGTGTCAGGGCCTTAGTTAGGACTAGCATCAGAGCCTTTGTTAGGAATCGTTTGAGGGCCTGAGTTAGGAGTAGTGTCAGTGCCTTAGTTAGGGACAGTGTCAGTGCCTTAGTTAGGAACAGCATCAGAGCCTTTTTTAGGTATCGTGTCATGGCCTGAGTTATTAGTAATGTCAGGCCTTACTTAGGGACAGTGTCATTGCCTTGGTTAGGACTAGCATCAGAGCCTTTGTTACGGACAGTGTCAGGGTCTTAATTAGGACTGGGGTCAGGGCCTTCTGTTAGGTAGTGTCAGGGACTGAGTTAGCCATAGTGCTAGGTCCTTAGATAGGGACAGTATCAGGTCCTGACTTTGCACCAGCATCTAGGCCTTAGTTTGGGACAGTGTCAGGGCCTTGGTTAGGAGTAGCATCAGAGCCTTCTGTTAGGTACAGTGTCAGGGCCTGAGTTAGGAATAGTGTTAGGGCCTTTGTTAGGGACAGTGTCTGACCTGAGTTAGGAGTAGTTTGAAGGCTTTAGTTAGGGCCAGTGTCAGGGCCTGAGTTAGGAGTAGTCAGTGACTTAGGGACAGCATTAGGGCTTCAGTTAGGATAAGAGGCAGGACATTATCTACAGATTGAGTCAGGTTATGGGCTACGGAAAATGTTAGGAAATGAGTGAGGGATAGTTTGAAGGCCTTAGTTATTCAGAGCATCAGGGCCTTATTTAGGACCAGCGTCAGGGCCTTATCTAGGGAAAGTGTCAGGCCAGGCTTAGGAGCAGCACAATTGCCTCTGTAGGATGAGCATCAGGGTCTTTGTTAAAGACATTCTCAGGGCCTGTGTTAGGGACAGCCTCAGGGCCTCACTTAGGGACAGCGTCAAGGCTTGCATCAGGAGAGTTCTAGGACGTTATTAAGACATTTGTTAGAATATATTCTCAGGATAGTGTCAGGACTTTAGATATTGACGGCAGCAGGGCCTTAGTTAGGGTCAGTGTCAGGGCCTTAGGACTAGCATCAGAGCCTTCAAAGGAATCGTGTGAGGGCCTGAGTTACGAATAGTGTCAGTGCTTTAGTTAGGGCCAGTGTCAGGGCCTGAGTTAGGTGTAGTGTCAGGGCCTTAGTTAGGGCCAGTGTCAGGGCCTTAGTTAGGACTAGTGTCAGAGCCTGAGTTAGGAGTAGTGTCAGGGCCTTAGGACTAGCGTCAGGGCCTTCTGTTACGTACAGTGTTAGAACCTGAGTTAGGAATAGTGTTAGGGCCTTAGTTAGGAACAGTATCAAGCCCTGACCTACGAGAAGCATCTAGGCCTTAATTAAGGACAGTGTCATGGACTTGGGACTAAATTCAGGGCCTGAGTTAGGCGCAGCATCAGGGTTTTAGTTATCATCAGAGGGAGGACATTAGCTAGTGAGAGGGTCAGGTTAACATCTAGGGATCATGTCACGACGTTAGTTACTGAGAGTACCAGGGCCATTTTTAGAACCAATGTCAGGGCTTCAGGTAGGGACAGCGTGAGAGCCTGACTTAGGGAGAGTGACAGGGCTTGAGTGAGGCCTAGCATCAGGCCCTTAGCTGGGGACACTGTCAGGTCATGACTTTGGAGCAGCATCAGGGCCTTTGTAGGATCAGTATTAGGGTCTTAGTTAAAGACATGTTCAGGTCCTGAGTTAGGAGTAGGTTCAGAGCCTTAGTTACGGAGAGTGTCAGGGCCTTAGTTAGGCGTAGCATCAGAGCCTTTGTTAGGTATCGTGTCAGGGCCTGAGTTAGGACTAGTCAGGGCCTTAGTTAGGGACAGCATTAGGGCTTCAGGTAGGATCAGAGGCAGGACATTAGCTATGGATCGAGTCAGGTTAAGGGCTAGGGATAATGTCAGTAAATGAGCAAGGGATAGTTTGAGGGCTTTAGTTACTCAGAGCATCAGGGCCTTATTTAGAAGCAGCGTCAGGGCCTTATCTAGGGACAGTGTCCGGGAAAGGCTTAGGAGCAGCACAATTGCCTCTGTGGGATCAGCATCAGGGTGTTGGTTAAAGATATTATCGGGGTGTCTGTTACGGACAGCCTCGGGGCCTCACTTAGGGACAGCGTCAAGGTTCACTTAGGGAGAGTTTCAGGACTTCAGTAAGAGATGGGTCAGGATATAAGCTTAGAATTGTGTCAGGATATAGATATTGACAGCAGCAAGTCTTTATATAGGGACAGTGTCAGGGCCTGAGATAGGAGTAGCATCGGTGCTTTTGTTAGGTTAGAGTTAGGGTTAGGGTTAGGGTTAGGGTTAGGGTTATGGATAGAGGTTTTGGGTTAGAGGTTTAGGGTTAGGCTTAGGGTTAGCGTTAGTGTTAGTTATGGGTAGGGTTAGTTAGGGTTAGGGTTGGGGTAGGGTTAGGTTTAGGGTTAGGGATTAAGGTTTAGGATTTAGGGTTAGGTTTAGGGTTTTAGGGTTTTAGGGTTCCAGGCTTTCAGAGTTAGGGTTTAGGGTTAGGGTCAGGGTCAGGGTCAAGACTAGGGTTTTGGGGTTAGGGTTTAAGGGTTACAGTGAGGGTTAGGGTAAGAGGGTTGGCTTAGGGTTAGCATACGGGTGACGGTACAGGTTAGGGTATGGCTACGGCTTAGGCTTAGGGTATCTGTTAGGGTACAGGTTAGGCTTAGGGTATGGATTAGAGTTAGGATACAGGTTAGGGTACAGTTTAAGATTAGGGCACGGGTTAGTGTTGGGGTATGGGTTAGGGTCAGGGTCAGGGTCGGGTTAGGGTTAGTGTTTAGTGTTTAGTGTTAGGGTTAGGGTTAGCGAACGGGTAAGGTTTATGGTAAAGGTGAGTGTTAGGGTAGCGTTACAGGTAGTTTTAGGGTTAGGGTTAGGGTTAGGGTTACGGGTTAGGGTTAGGGTTAGTGTTAGTGTTGGGTTAGGTTTAGGGTTAGGGTTAGGGGTTAGGGTCAGGTTCAGGGTTAGGGTTAGGTTAGGGTTAGGTTAGGGTTAGGGTATGGGTTTGCTTATGGTTTAGTTTTAGCCTACGGGTTAGGGTTAGGGTATGGGTTCGGTTAGGGTTTAGTTTTAGCGTACGGGTTAGGGTTAGGGTATGGGTTAGGTTATGGTATGCCTTTGTTTTAGGATTCGGCTATGGGTTAGGGTACGGCTACGGGTTAGGGTTAGGGTATGGGCTAGGGCTAGGGTGCAGTTTAGGGTGTGGAGCAAGGGTGTCCTGAAGGGAGTGGCTTGGGGTCAAGAGGCAGTGGAGACTGTGTTTCATGGGAGTGTCTTGCTCACCTGTGACATTTCGTTCTCGGGGTCAGCACGGCAGCGCGGTTCCACCATCTGCCCATTTTTCTGTTCCTTCATCACTCACTCATTCCCTTGCTCATTCGTTCATTGACCCTCTCGATCCGTGACTTGAGCAGTTACTAAGGGTGTACTGTCTGCAGCAAAACACAGGATGCAGAGGGCCCGAGAGATCTGGCCATCGGTAAGACTAAGGCCTGCTCAGCGCGTCACTCATGGTGAGCCCGGGAGTGAACTGTGCACCAGGGCAGCACTCCACGGGGACGAGAAGACCATGCAACTGGGGTGCTGCCGCTTCCCGCCTCCTCTCCCTCAGGCTCCCTGGCCTTCCCGCGTCCCTGTGGCACAGCTCTGTGTTTGGTCACCCTTTGTGTGGTAGAGGCCTGGAGGAGATGGTCAGTGTCCTCATGGGAGGATCCTGCTGCCCACAGAGCACCTGGGACTCTGAATCCAAGTTCAGCAAGGGGAATACTCTGGAACTTTCTGACCCTCCAGGCACCAGAAGCTGGGGAGCTTGGCTGGGCTCCCGTACCCACTTCTTATGCAGTCTCCCTGGATCCCCCATCCCACCACAGTTAGGATCCAGAAGGTGCTTTGTGAGGCCCTTTCCAGTCTGGGCAGCACCAGGGCCCTGGGGCTCTTCCAGGCCCAGAGCATCTCTCAGTATGTTCCAGTGTAGTGAAAAATTGACAGTTTTCACACAGTGTAGAACAAGCCTGGCGGTTATTTATGGTTTGTGTTGTGTGTGATTTTTTATGGTCTTGGAGAGTCCTATCATTTTTTTTATGCATCAGCACATTTTCCCACAGCACGTGCTTGAGTCCACAGGCTCAGGGGGTATTCCTGGGTTCTCTGGTGAGGAAGGCCCAGTCAGACTGGAGGGGAGACTGACCACATCAAGGCCTGGTCCTTGTCAGGCAGAGGGCAGGAGAGAGTCCAGTTGAGGTAGGATTGAGGCTCATTCCAGGAGGGTCATCCTGACTGTGGTCTAAAGAGATGCTGCTGCTTCTGGGAATATTTTTTTCTAGAGGAGAAAAACAGAGATGTTGTATAGAGCATGACTTGGACTAACAGGCAAAGGCAAATCCGTGCAGGCCTGCGAGAGGGGGATCATGTCTCCCAGATCTTCATGGACTGTAGACCCAGTACCTCTGCAATCAGCCCCAGGTGGAGCAGCATTAAGACATAGAAGAAGTGGACTTGGGTCAGACTGCAGCTTTGTGATTGTGCACAGAGACGGCTGACTGTTTCCCAACTCCAGGGTTCTAGAACTGGGGCCTCTGGAGGGCATAGGCATTCAGGAATATGGTGAAGTGCTTATGGAAGAGTAGATAGCAAAATGTAAGCCTCAGCCCACAGCAAGATACCATGCAAGATAACACAAGACCTCCTGTCATGAAGTAGCACAGACATGACCTGCAACTGACAGACTTGCTTCTCCCACGAGTGGCTGGGGCCGCGGAAGGCTCGGCTGAGGCAGCTGAGCAGGCTGGGTCTGTACCCCACGACTGGGCAGGGCAGAGCATGCTTGAGCCTTCAACTAGCCTCAGTGACAGATGCAGGGCCGTGACCATCTTTAGTTCCCAGGGACCATCTGCTGTCTCCTCGTTCTTGGGGAGGCTGAAAGAAAAAAAAACTTTATGAAATTTCCTGAGCTTTTGTGTGTATGTGTGTGTATTATGTGAGTGTGCGCAAGCATGTGCATGTGTGTGCTCTCTGTGCACAGGTCTGTGTACATCCAAGTGCATGTGAGTGTGTTTATGTGCAGGCAGGCACATGTGTGTATGCACGTGTTTTTGCATGCGCAGCACGTGTGATTGTGTGCCTGTGTGTGACTGCAGTCCATCTTTTCATGTGTGTGTGTACATGTGTGTGAATGCCGGTATGCTTGGGCATGTACGTGCACATATGTGTGTACACATGCGTGCTGTGGGGGGTTGAGGAAGGCATGGAGTTGTTGCTTTCTGGTGCCACCTTCCCCCACACTCCCTTTTGCTGTTGCCTCAGCACTTTGTGGAAAGTGTAGAGACTCAAAAGGAGGACCACTACCCGCTACCGTGAGTGATATGCCTGCTCATCCTCACGGTCATCCATCTGTCCAGTAAACATCCCTGAGCCTGTGCCATGTGCTGGGGCCTGGGGTCCACAGTGAAGCAGGCGCATGCTCTCAGCTCTGCTCAGCCCAGCCGGGCATGGGGCAGAGAAGCTGCAGGCCAGGTGTGTCTGCGGAGGGAGAGGTTACCTCTGGCTGGTGGGTCAGCGGAGGTGGCAGCTGAGCTGAACTGAAGGAGCGGGATGGATGGAGCTCGCTCTAGAGGAGGGTGGGGGCAGGGGGCAGGGGAAGGGGCTGGGTGCCTGGCTCACGGGGAGGACGCATCGCAGAGGGGCTGCAAGGGTGGCCAGACAGCTAGCTTTGACTTCGTTTTATAGACAGACAGAACAGTTTTGGAACGAGAGTGACAGGATCAGGCCCACACATTTCCTCTGGTGGCGGCTGAGGGGTTTGATGGCAGAAGAGAGGAGATGGGCCAAGGAACAGGGGTGACGGTGGAGGCTGTGCCTCTGCCAGGCTTCCAGCCTCTTTGTGGTGGTCCCTTGGGTCCACAAGGTTAGCACGCACCTTGTGTGAGGCCGGAATGGGGCTTCCTCTTCATTCCCTCTTTCCCAGAAGTAAACGCAACACAGTTTGGAGTTGGTGAGACTGAGGGGGCCATCTTGCAGGAAAGGCAAGCGTCAGCGTTGGCTGGGGTGCCTACCCGGGGTCAAGGGGGAACCCTTAGCCAGACCCACAGACCCCAGGGAAGGACACGGTGTGCTCAGAGAGGCAGGGATGGTCAGGAGAGCCAGGTGTGCAGAGAAGGCTCGGCCAAGGGGGCCCTGGGGGCTCAGGCACTCAGGGAGTGAGGGGAGGGGTGGCCAGACAGCCGTGAATGAGGCCCAGGGGTCGACGGGGTCGTGCTGTGTGCAGGGTGGACACACAAGGCCCGAGGCTGTTCTGTAGGGAACGTCTCCCGGCTTCAGTGGGCTCTGGAAATTGTCTGCGGGTTGCCATGCCTCCTGGGGCTCTCCGGCCCAGGCCCCAGCCGGGAGCTGCCTGTCCATCCTACCCCGGCTCCACCTCCAGACTGCGCAAGGCTGGGCGGGCAGGATGGGCTCCTCGTGTCTCGGTTGCCATGACCTGTGACGTTTCCTTTCCAGTTTCCAGGTTCATTATAAGGATACATGTACAGTGTGTTGCGTTGTCTTGCTCCACCCGTCGGCTTAGGGAAGAACTGCCCTGGTAGGTCGGCCTGCAAGGTGTGCTGCTTCAGAGCCTCCATCTGACATACTCTTCCCTGCCCGAAATGCAAACACAGCACACACTCCCTGCCTGGTTTGGGAGTGATGACACCTCACCTCTCGCCCCTCCTGCCCACACTCCAACCTCAAGGACACTTCGGTTCCCAATCTGACTCCCGACCCCTCCAGCTGGCTGGGGACAGGCAGCCTCATGACACAGTGTGCACAAAGGTTTCTGGCCGGGCTGTGAGGATGGGGACCAGGTCCCGCCTGTGCCAATGAAGCAGGCGTCTCACCTGGATTTGTCTCCGGGCTCTTGAAGGTGGACTGAAGGTCAGACAGTCCAGAGGCCAAGGGCCCCAGAGGAGGGGGGTGTGGGCGCAGGTAGACCAGGAGCAGCTGCCCCTCTGGTCAGGAGAGTCCAACAACCCAGGGCTTTCTGGTTCCTGGGAGGAGGAGAGGGCAGAGGCAGTGGGGGCCCAAAGACAGGTCCTGCTTCACCTCTGGATGGAGCCACTCAGCTGAGCCCAGGTTTTGAGGCATTACAGTTAAAGGATGCAGGCTAGAGGGTCAGGGTTAGAGGGTCAGGTTAAATGGTCTGAGTCATGGTCAGGGTAAGGGTTAGGAGTTTACAGGTCAAGGTCGAGTATCTAGGGGCTAGGGGTTAGGAGCCTTAGGGTTTAGGATTAGAGATTAGGAGGTTAGGGTTAGGGAGTGAACAGTAGAGATTTGGGCGTTAGGGTTAGTGGGTTAGTGTTAAGCACAACTGGCCCACGGCCCCCCTAACCCCACACCTCTGAGTCCTGTAGGATGGACAGGACTTGCCCGGGGTCACTCACGAGTGGGGGTTCACCTGGGCCGCTGGTTATCTACCCCCGTCCTGGAACCTGAGAGCAGAAGAACGAAACGTCTGCTCGGGTCACTGACTGTTTCAAATCCAACTCAACCTCAGTCAATGGCTGTTAGGGCCTCAGAAGCCCACAGGGCTTCCTCCTACCATCTGAACTGGAGAGAGTAGTGCTGGCCCCACTTGGCCTGGGCAGCCCGGGTCCAGCAGAGGCCTGACTGAGCTCACTCCATGGTCATGTTATGAATTTATACAGAACTTGGTGCAGCGACTTACCAGCCCCCAGGTGCTGCCTCCTGAGGGCTGGTGGGGCCCTCCTGAGACTGCAGGCATCCTTTGTCCCATCTGAGTGGGCATCAATAGACATCAAGTCTCAGGACAGCCCTTGACCTCTGACCATCCAGGCAGTCATCTGTGGTCCTCCAGCTCAGGCCAGTCTGGTCCCTGTCAAGCCCCTGTGGCCAATTACTGAGCTGACTTTGTTGCTGGGCAATTGAACAGCTACCTGGGTAGCACAGACAGCCCTTTGGGATGTTTCAGTTACTAACATGCATGTGGTTGAGAAAAGGGCCTCCCCCTCACAGGCTCATAGCCTGCCAAGCGAGGTGATAACCGTCTAAACATTTGAGTGTGTCCCTGACACAACAACCATACGGCAGACTATGGCCTTGCAATCCTTTGGGCTTCCAGCTGTAACAAACTTTTGATATTCATACTCATTAAGAGTCAAAAGATACGGGAGCAACTGGGCCACCCAATGGACAGTTTCACACTGAGGCTGCATGGTCTTGGAGAGCCACGTGCACCCATGTGGTCTCTGAAAGCTGCCAATGATGGATTCCATGATACGGCATAATCCTTGAGCCTCCCACTGCTTCATTGAGCAAGAATTTCCTAACCACCATAGCATTTAGTCTCTGCTCTTTGTAAAGGAGGGAGGAGACTGGATAAATGAGCAGTATTGTTCTTGGGGGATGGGTGAGTCACGTGGCCATGGGGCAGGTGTGACTCCTGGGCTCTTGCCACCAGAGACATCAAGGAGGGCTGTGCCTTTTGCAAGAGGAAGAGGTTCTTGCTGTTGTGGACGGACAGCAAGAGCACTGGATGGGTGGCTGCAGCCCCTGACCCTAAATCAGCCCCTTCCTTCCTTGGCCTTCAGATCCCACAGCTGTGCAGTGGGCCGTCAGTGGTGTGGAATCTGCCACTTTCCCCAATCCAGCATCTGTTCTCATGCCAAAGTCCAGAACCTCAGCTTTCCTTTGGGAACTTCTTACCTGTTTCCAGTCCAAACTGTTCCAGAGGGCTGATGCTACGTTCCACCCACCTTGAAGATGGGCATATGATCCACATTTAGCCAATCCCATGTTCCATCCTATGGGTGCTCTGATGGGTTCAAGGATGATGCTATGATCCAAACCAGGTCAATGACGTTTATTTTATTTTTTGTCCTTACCGTGCACGCGGGATTTTAGTTCCCTGACCAAGGATCGAACCTGTGCCCCTTACATTGGGAGCTCAGAGTCTTAACCACTGGACCACCAGGGAAGTCCTATCCCCTCATTTTCAAAACTGCTATGGATTTAAAGCACACAAGATGGTTGTGATATGAGTGGCCTTTTCAGTATGACTTCTTTGACTTAGAATGTTTTCAGTGTTTATCCATGTTGTAACATGTATTATCAGTGTTTCATTCATTTTTTTTATTGTGGTTAAAAATACATAACATGGGGATGGGGGGCAAGTGGAGGGAACGGCCCAGATGCACACCATTCACAGACCCTCTGGACTGGAAGGACTCGTGAGAGCCGGAGCCCAGAAATCCAGGTATGGATAAGACGCAGCGTCCCCTCCAATTCCCGTGAGCGCCCCTTGCTCCATCCTGCGCCCAAATACCTCAGCTAGGCCCTCTCCCCACTCTTGACACTCCAGACTCAGCTGGGACAGACTTCCGCAGCCGCTGCTCCCCACCCTGCAGGAGAAGCTCAGAGGTCCTGTCCCCCTTTCCTCTGAGGGACTCTTTTTGGTGACCACAGAAGGATTTGGTCGCTCAGGACAAATCTGGTAGAGGACAGCGAGATGGGTGCGCCCGGCGTGCCACGCTTCCTCCTGACCTTCGACTTGGACGAGACTATCGTGGAAGAAAACAGCGACGACTCCGTCGTGTGCGTGCCGCGGCGGGCCAGTGGCTGCCTGAGAGCCTGCGTGCCACCTAGCGCGAGGGCTTCTACAACGAGTACATGCAGCACGTCTTCCAGTACCTGGGCGAGCAGGGCGTGCGGCCGCGGGACTTGCGCGCCATCTACGAGGCCATCCCCCTGTCGCCCAGTACGGGCGAGCTGTTGCAGTTTGTGGCCAAGCAGGGAGCCTGCTTTGAGGTTATTCTCATCTCAGACGCCAACACCTTTGGCGTGGAGAGTGCGCTGCGCACCGCCGGCCACTACGGCCTGTTCTGCCACATCTTCAGCAACCCGTCGGGGCCCGACCCTTGGGGGCTGCTGGCGCTGTGGCCCTTCCACGCGCACAGATGCGCTCGCTGCCCCACCAATATGTGCCAGCACAAGGTGCTCAGCGACTATCTGCGCGAGCAGCCCCACGACGGCGTGGCCTTCGAGCACCTTTTCTACGTGAGCGACGGCGCCAACGACTTCTGCCCCATGGGGCTGCTGGCAGGCGGCGACGTGGCCTTCCCGCGCCGCCACTACCCCATGCACCGCCTTATGCAGGAGGCACAGAAGGCCGAGCCCAGGTCCTTCTGCACCAGGGTGGTGCCCTGGGAAACCTCCACCGAAGTGCGCCTACACCTGCATCAGGTGCTGAGGACGTGGCCTGCAGGGGCCACCCGGGCGGGGAGGGGCTGGGGCGGTGGGGGCCGGGAAAGAGAAAGCTAGTTTTATTACTCCCTTTCCCTTTCGTTTTGGTATATTCCTCCAGGATTTCCCGGAATCCCAGGTTGGTCCATTTGGGGACTGGAGGAGGGAGTTGGGAGCTGTCCCCATCTGTGCAGTTAACCGAGCTTAGCTGCCTCCCCCAGTTCCACTGCAAGCGAATTCTGGAGTCTGGCCGCAGCAGCGTGGCACGCATATCTGAGCAGGCAGCAGTGTTTCCACAAACCTTGTCCTCTCAGTTGGGAGGATGGAGTTCCCTGTCAGGGTAGAGAAAGAACATGTCCCGCCACGTTGCGGTTAACTGTTGCCTTGGGCTGCGTGGCCTCCCTCCTCTAGTCTTCTGTCCAGAGGACCTAGGCCCCTAAATGTACCCCCCTGACCTCCCCCGCACCGGACTCCCCACAGAGAGAGGTGCTCCCTGCCGACGGTCCCAGGCCTAGATCTTGCTTTACGTACTGTGACTCTACACTACACTCCTTGCCCCCCGCCCCGCCACCCTGTTAGCATCCCCACAGGATAAAAAGCTAGAGGGAACAGTCACCTCCTCTTGGTGGAAAGAGGTAGCACACTGTTCCGGGGCTCGGGTCTGGCCAGCCAGGGACCTCACAGAGCCCGAAGATGTCTCCTTGCACCACAGCCTCGTCTATGCAGCAAGAAAGCAGGGACTTAACCAAAGTCGCCCCACTGACTGGGCCTTTAGAGTCCCCCTCCTCCCATATGGAACAGAAAGCCATGATGCTGTAAAGCAGAGCCAGTGGAAACCCAAGGCCCACCTCCCTCTTCTGGAGTTTCAGAGCTGTGAAGGAGGTGAAGGGGCGGAGGTGAGCGAGGTGTCTCACGCTGCCGTCTGGGGGATGAGGGCGAGGTGAGCTCTGCTCTCAGAGAGCCCCACCTAAGTGAGGGAGCTGGTCCCCACTCTTGGAGGAGTGCCCAGCCTGGGGAACCAAGACTGAATACATAACAAAGCAGGCAACAGGCAAAAGAGCAGGGTGCGGCCCACCTTCGCAGAGGGGCACAGGGGTCTAGTGTGGAGGGCTCAGTGAGCACCGAGGAGATGGGAGATACTGCTGCTTAGGGCAGGCAGAGGAGGCTTAACTAGTGGGAGCCTTACAAGTGGGTTGCCTTTCAGTCCCTCGGTCTGCTAGCCCTGCAGGGCAATCATCAGGAGGTCATCAGAATTTTATTCAAAGTTGGCACTTGCAGCTGGAGACCCATGGCGTAAGGGTCCCCTGTGGGTAAGGTCACCAAACTCCTTGGCTTCCAGTTCTTTCCTGTGTCCAGCAGGCCTCTGGGTACCTCCTCTGTCTTTACCAGGACGCCTTCCCACTGAAATGGGGGGAAGGAACAGACACAGCTCACAGCCCAGGAGGCGTGCTGGTCTGGTCCAGTCTTGAGCAGGCTTTGGTGTGGGACTCAAGAGGCTCACTCAAGGCGGTGCTTGGGTCAGCATCCCAGAGATCCCAGGCTGTCAGCAGCTGGGCTGCGTATAGTTCCTGGGGAAGAATCCAGACCCCTCTGAGCCGATGCCCTCACACCAGCCATTGGAGTAGTGGCGGGTGATGCAGATAATGGTTCCCTCAGAGAAGGAAAGTTCATTGTCCTTCTGGTGGGTGTATGGGTACAGTGTCATTACTGCAGGGCAGGAGGAGAGGGGTGCCATGAGATGTGCCTCCTGCCCCACCATAGGGATGCTTGTGCCCACATACTGGACTCTAGGGGGCAATGTAGGGAGTGGGGCAGGAGATGCCTTCTTGAAAGCCCCAGGACTCCTCCCCAGCTGAGCTAATATTCAGTATCAGGCCAGCTGCTTCCCTCCTCTCTGGGGGTGCGGTGGGGTGGAATAAAAGGCTCCATAAGGGTGACAAAGGCCATCCCCTCCACTCCAAGAAACTTCAGTGTTTGAGAGCAGGGCCCCAGGATCTACCCATGTTTTGTAATCTGCTTTCAGCCCCCGTTCATCCTGGTCTTCCCACAATGTCTCTGGCAGGTGCTGGAGGTATTGCTCAGTAGGTGCTCTAGTAGGTGCTCAGTAAATACAGCAACATTGAACAGTGTAGACTTTGGCGAGTGAGCCTTGGGCAAGTCACTTAGTTTAACCTCTCAGGCTCAGCTTCGTCTGTTAAATGGGAGTGTGAAGATCGTAGGAGGTTAAGTAAAAGTGAGAAAATGGATGAGAAGCTTTGACTCTGGGGTCTGGTATAAAGCAGGGGCTAAATTATGTTAACCCCCCCCCACATAACATTTACCATTTAAATCATTTTGAGCATACAGTTCTATGGCATTAACTACATTCACGTTGTTGTACAAATAGCCTCAGCATCCACCTCCGGAACTTATTCATTTTCCCTATGGAAAATTGTGTATCAGTTTCTCTAAATTTGGCCAACATTTGTTATTTTTAGGTTTCTTGATTGTAGGCGTTCTAGTGTGTGGAGGGGTCGGCGTTGTGGTGTTAACTTGCATTTCATTACGACTAATGACGATTAACATCTCTTCATGTGCTTGCTGACAATTTGTATGTCTTATCTGGAGAAGGGTCTTTTGAAGTCCCTTTTCCATTTAAAACATTGGGTTGTTTGCCGAGTCCCGCCAAGCGCTCCTCCTGGCGGCTTTGGTGTCGGTGAGTCCAGCCTGGAGCGGTCTCCGCGCCGCAGGGGCCCCCGCCCCGGGGCATCGCTAGCTGCCTCTCAGGAGAGGAGATGCCCGCCCCCCGGCGCCCGTGCCTGGAGCGCCGAGATCGTGGTGCGCCTAACGGGGCGGGTGTTGCTCGGCATTGGCTGCGGGTCACCTGAGCGCGGCGGCTTTCTGCGCGCTTTTCCCGGAGGAGAGTGTCCCGGAAGTGGGCGTTCCGGCGCCCGTGCCTGGAGCGCCGAGATCGTGCTGCGCCTAACGGGGCGGGTGTTGCTCGGCATTGGCTGCGTGTCACCTGAGCGAGGCAGCGGTCTGTGCGCCTCTCCCGGAGGAGCGTGTCCCGGAAGTGGGCGTTCCGGCGCCCGTGCCTGGAGCGCCGAGATCATGATGCGCCGCGCGGACGCGGCGCCGCCGGGGCGGGTCTTGCTCGGCATTGGCTGCGGCTCACCTGAGCGCGGCGGCGGTCTGCGCGCCTCTCCCGGAAGAGAGTGTCCCGGAAGTGGGCGTCCCGGCCAGAGCGCACCTGGCGCGGGGCGTCCTTGGGGCTCCTCGCCTTCGGCGCCACGCGAGCCGGCGGGGGTCTAGAGAGCCAGCGCCCGGCGGCTGGGAATGACCCGTCCCGTGGGTCCCAGGCACCCCAGCGGCATCCGAGCGCGGAGCGGAGGGAGTCTAGGGAGCCAGCGCCCGGCGGCTGGGAACGACCCGTCCCGTGGGTCCCTGGCACCCCAGCGGCATCCGAGCGCGGAGCGGAGGGCTGCGGACCGCAGGTCAGGGGACAGGGGTTGGTGGGGGTGGGTGGAGGAAGGAACGACGAAATTACACCAGAGCTGTTTGGTACAGGGGCAGAAACAGAAAACTCAGACGGACCACTGCAGAGGCCATGGGAGTTAAGTTGTGAATGCTGCTGGTTTTCAGTAGCCGGCAGCCATTCTCTTCCTGTAGCTGATGGGATACAGAGCTCTACTGGGTTGTTCTTTGCACGGGATAGTCTTGTTTTGCAGAAATTCAGCTCATAGCCATTCTTGATGTGTAAGTGTAAGGTCGGATCTTAACAAACGGCATCGCGAAACAGGAAAGTTTCAAGTGAGCTTTATTAGGGGGCGCTCCCGGGCGAGGTTCACTGGTCCGAGAGAAAGGGGCCAGAGAAGTCGCCCCCGGGCGAGGGCTGGGCAAGATTTTATAGGGGAAGAAGGGAAAGGGGTGTGGTGAACCTGGGAGGGCGCAGGGAATTCCTTATCTGGTGGTCTCTTGGGGTGTCGTGGCACTATCTGGTGCCGGTTCCATCAGTCTTGGGACCGCTAGTCCCGTCCCTCGAAAGGCGGGAAGGCTGGGCCGGGTGGAAAGCCCCCAGGTCAGTTGCTGGAACTGGGTGGTCCGGAATGTCTCCAGGTCCGTTTCTGGAACTGGGTGGTCCGGAGAGTTTCGGTCTGATGCAACCTGTGAATCTGATTACGTTCCCCTGCCTCGGGCCAGTTGGCCTTACATCCCGACATCTTTGGTGTAATGGGGCGGCGTTCCGATCTCTGGCTACTTCATGCTGAATGGGGGCGTCGAAAGGGGAGTCGGGCGACCAGAGGTCCGAGGCTTAGGGGAGAGCAGTGGGGGTTTCTGTAGGAAGCAAGGTGTAAGGACCGAGGAACATTTGGTTTGTGGCCACCCGAGAGACTTCCTCCATGCGCCGGCGAAGGAACCTAAGAAAACGGGGCAAACATGAGCAAGATACAGATGAGAATTAAGGGGCCTCAGATTGGTGTTAGCCAGGTATAGAGGGTGGATCGCCCCCAATCGGGAGTTGGGGAGGCGGACTGTTGGTGTTTGCGTTGGAGTTCTTCTCTTAAGCGATGGAGGGCGTTTACAGCAACATTCCTCCTGTAGGAAGAGGCAGGTACCTCCTTTGTCGGCCGTCAGGAGATCCAGGGCTCGTCGATTCTGGAGAGCGACTCGGGCTATGGAGGTGATTTGGCACTGGAGAGAGGAGATGGAGGCGGCGGAGCCTTCAATGGCTAGCTGGAGTTTATGTTTTAAGTCGCGGGATGTTGAAACACTATGTGTTAGAGCTCCCCCCGCCCCCCGAGGCCTGCAGCGACCAGGGAGGAGGCGAGAGAGATGCCTGCGACCAGAGGAAGAAAGAAAGCTCTTTTCCATCGGGTAAAGGGCGGCGTGATTAGCGTGGAAAATTCTTCTTGGCTATACAGTGTGAGTTGTGGGACGAGAGTAACGGGGATACATGGGAAGGGGGAGGAAGAATTGATCTCTTTTGTGAGGGAACCATTGCACCACAAAAACATACCTGGTGGTGCTTCAATTGACGTGTTTACCGTGAGGGATGGGTTGCAAATAAACCCAGTATCAGCTAGATTTGGGCGGCTGCCATAACAGATGGTGAGATTTTTTTGAATCAAGGAATATGGGGACTTTTAACAGGGAAAAAGGTGGGTTTTGGGATGTGTAGGAAGTAGAATTGAAGGGCTGGTCTAGTGGGACAGCAGCCAAGGGTGGACGGCCAAGCGAGGCACATAGAAAGCAGTCAGAGATGTTACCTATTCCTGTGTGGTTGAGTATCTGTAGTGTTTGGTCAGTTCGGCTGCTGCTGCTAGGGCCCGAAGGCATGGTTGCCATCCCCGAATGGTTGGGTCTAGCTATTTGGGTAGGTAAGCCACGGGGCGGTAGGAAGGCCCTACAGGCTGGGCAAGGAGTCCAGTGGCTATTGAGGCCCGTTCATCCACAAAAAGGTGAAAAGGTCGGTTTGGGTTGGGCAGAGAAAGGGGAGGAGAAGATATCAGAGCGCTACGGAGGGTGAGAAAGGCCTGTGTAACAGCGGAAGGAGAGGTGAGGGGTCCTTGAGGGGTTTCTTTAGTGCCTAGATATAAGGGTTTAGCGAGGAGAGCAAAGTTAGGGATCCAGTGTCGGAAAAATCCTATAAGGCCCAAAAAGGAGAGAATTTGTTCTGCTGTTTCCGGAGGCTGGAGTTCACGGATAATCCGGGTGCGATTGGCTGTCAGACCTTTTGTGGTGGGAGTAAGGTGGAGCCCCAGGTAGGTTACAGAAGATACAGATAACTGAGCCTTGGCTGGGGAGACCCGATAACCGCGAGAGCCAAGGTAATTGAGGAGATCTGCAGTATGTAGTCTTGAGAGGCTGAGAGATGGGCTACAAAGGAGGAGGTCATGTACATATTGAAGGAGTGTGCTGGGGGTAAGGGAGCAGGAGGTGAGGTCCCGTGCCAGCGCCTGACCGAAGAGGTGAGGAGTGTAGCAGAAGCCCTGGGGAAGAACTGTCCAGGTGAGCTGACTGGAAGTATGAGTATCCGGATCCGTCCAGGTAAAGACGAAGAGGAAATAGAAGTCGGGATGTAGGGGGATAGTGAAAAAGGCATTTTTGAGATCCAGAACCGTAAAGTGGGTTGTGGATGGGGGGATATGGGAGAGCAAGGTGTATGGGTTTGGTACTACTGGGTGGAGAGGAATTATGGCCTCATTGATTAGTCGGAGGTCCTGGACCAGGCGATAATCCCCAGAGGCTTTGCGGACAGGTAGGATGGGGGTGTTTCAGGGAGAGTCAGTGGGGATAAGGAGTCCGTGGTTTAGGAGTCTGGGGATAATAGGTCGTAGGCCCCTAAGGTGAGTCTCAGAGATGGGAAATTGGGGCCTTGATGGAAATTTGGAGGGGTCCTTTAGGCGGATGAGGACGGGGGAATGGTGTGTTGCTATTATGGGCTTAGAAGTATCCCAGACTTGGGGATTGATGGGGTTCAGTGTGATTGGAAGAGGGGGATAGGAGGGGGAGGGTTCTAGAGGCAGGCCGAGAAGAGGAAGCAGGAGTTGGGAGGAGGGGACCTTAGGGTCAAGTCTAACCAGCTGGAGGGAGGCCCCTAAGTGGAAAAGGACATCTCGGCCTAGCAAGGGAACTGGGCAGGATGGTATCACTAAGAAGGAATGAGTAAAAGGGAGTCCTTCGATATGACATGGGAGTGGACCGGTCTGGAGTGGGAAGGATGGTTTACCATCAATACCCATGAGCGAGATCTGGGAAGGAGAAACTGGCTCGGAATAAGTAGGCAGGACCGAAAAGGTAGCCCCCGTGTCCACCAGAGATAAGATGGACTTACGCGCTACCTGTAGCGTTACCCTGGGCTAGGTGAGGGTGATGGGGGTCTTCGAGTCCGGGCGCCGTCAGTCGTCAGCCAATCCCAGCAGTTCGAGTGGTAATGCCGTTGGGTCGGCCCGCCCCCCGCGTGGAGATGCTGAGATAGGGCCAGTCGTAGGGCAGTTGCTCTTCCAGTGGCCCGTTAGCCTGCACCTGGGACAGGGCTTAGAAGGAGGAGAGCGAGTTAGGGTTAGGGGTTAGGGGTTAGGGTTATGGTTAGGGTTAGGGTACGGGTCAGTGTTAGGGTCAGGGTCAGGGTCAGGGGTTAGGGGTCAGGGTCAGGGTAGGGGTTAGGGTACGGGTTAGGGTACGGGTTAGGGTTAGGGTTAGGGTACGGGTTAGGGTACGGGTTAGGGTATGGGTTAGGGTTAGGGTACAGGTTAGGGTTAGGGTACGGGTTGCATGCATTATTGCTTTAAATGGTCTGCATTTGTTCACACAACCTCACCAATCGTCTCAGCCCCAAGTGTCCAGCCTTAAGTCTCATCCAGCTGTGGGTGTAGATGTGGTCAGTCCAGATTGCATCAGAGCCCCTTAACAAATTCTGTAAGGATTTCGCTGTTTTTGTGTTTGAAATTTATTTTTATAATGGGGTTGAGCTGATTTTCACTGCCGTGTTTATGCCACTCTGTACACCCTTGATTCCCTTACAGAGACATATCAATACATAGGTATTAAGATTCTTACTAGTCAGATATATTAATCTGCAGGGAATAGGGGATGTTGAGTCCAGTTCACTGAGCAAGGAGTAGGTCTTGTCTATTACAGGTTTGTTTTATGGAACGGTATCTGTGCTAATATCAAACTCTGGTTTTATGTATCAACCCACCTCACCTTTCCCCTTAAGCAGGCATAAAATTTTTTTTTCCTAAATGTGAGACTCTGTTCTGTTTTCTAATTCAGCTCATGTGTAGCCATGTTTACATTCCCTTCATAAGTGATATTTTATGATAAGTTTCTTTATCTGTTTTAGTTATTTCCCTTGGAATCATTGTACCTTAATCTAGTCATTATGTTGCTACTGGCTTTATGACATTGATTCCATGCCTGAGGTATTTCCCATAGTACGTAAGTACCACAACTTCTTTATCCACTTTTTTCTTTCCTGGGATATTTAAGTTGTACCGAAGTCGGTTTTCCTGTAAACAGTGGAGCCGTAAACTTTTGGGTGGCTGTTTCTTTTTGATATTCAGTTTTCCCAATGTATACGCCCATTAGTAGAAGTACCCTAGGCTCTGTAGCTCAGTTTTCAGATGTTTTAGGAAACACCATGGACTTGTCCAGAGTGGCTCTTGGCAATTTACATCCGTCCCATCATCATAACAAGGCTCCCTGTTCCACACGGCTCTGCTGCGTTCCTAGTTTTTACAATTTTTTTGGATGTTCTGTTTGACTGGTTGGAAATGAGACTTTTTTTAGTGCGGATTTGCATTGCCCACCTGCTTGGTTGGGCAAAAATGGCAAATGTTTGTATTCCTGAATATATTGAGGATATAACGCATACGCCATTTTTGGCCAAGTGCATCACTGTCGAAGTTGTGCAGTATTGCCTATCCTTAAAAGGCGATTCCAATCTTCCTCTTGATATATGTTTCCTGCCATCCTGCCTCGATTTCAAGTCCTCCTCGTTGCCTTCCCTCAACAGATTTTTGGAAGGTAGTTGTCCATTATAACTCCGCAGGTTTGCGAATTCCTGAGCATCTGAGCTCCACTTATCATTTCGCTTCTTTGTGAGCTGGCCGCAAACCCGCAGTATTACTTCAGACCCTATTCTGTTTCTGGGGCGGCACGCTGAGCCTTTGGTTAACTCTTCTTCGTGACGGGAAATTAGAGTGACATGTGTTCGTCCCACTGCTTACAGCAAATGTCTCATTGGTTCCCCCCCTTCCCTTTCATCCTCCACACAAATTGCAAACTGTGTGAAACAGGAGGTTAAATGCGCTGACTCTCCAAGAGGGGAGATTAATAGTAAAGTGACTGGAATGGGAACCCGAGCACAAGGAGAGGAAAAAGGAGGAGCGTTTTAGAAAGTTGTCCAGATCACACGTTTTCCCATCCTCTGGGTTTCCCATACATGTTTTAGCTGTAATAAGGTTCCATTGAACACAGAGAGTTGGGCCCCATGGAATGGGTTGCATGCATTATTGCTTTAAATGGCCTGCATTTGCTCACACAACCTCACCAATCCTCTCAGCCCCAAGTGTCCAGCCTTATGTCTCATCCAGCTGTGGGTGTAGATGTGGTCAATCCAGGTTGCATCAGAGCCCCTGAATGAATTGTGTAAAAAGTTCGCCGTGTGTTTTGTTTTTGAAATTTATTTTTATAGTGAGGTTGAGGTGATTTTCACTGCCATGTTTATGCCACTCTCTACATGCTTGATTCCCTTACGGAGACATATCAATACATAGGTATTAAGATTCTTACTATTCAGATATATTCCTCTGCACGGAATAGGGGATGTTGAGTCCAGTTCACTGAGCAAGGAGTAGGTCTTGTCTATTACACATTTGGTTTATGGAATGGAACCTGTGCTAATATCAAACTCTGGTTTTATGCACCACCTCACCTCTCCTTTCCCCTGAAGCAGGCATAAGATTTTTTTTCTAAATGTGAGAATCCTTTGTGTTTTCTAATTCAGTTCATGTGTAGCCATGTTTACATTCCCTTCATAAGTGATATCTTATGATAAGTTTCTATTTCTGTGTTACTTATTTCACTTAGAGTCATCGTACCTAAATCCAGTCATTATGCTGCTACTGGCTTTATGACATTGATTCCATGGCTGAGGGATATCCCATCGTACATAACTACCACAACTTTTTTATCAACTTTTGTCTTTCCTGGGATATTTAAGGTGTAGCGAAGTCAATTTTCTTGTAAACAGTGCAGCCCTAAACTTTGGTGTCGCTGATTCTTGTTGATTTTCAATTTTCCCATGGTATACGCCCATGAGTGGAAGTACCCTATGCTCTGTAGCTCTGTTTCTAGATGTTTTAGCAAACACCATGGACTTCTCCAGAGTGGCTCTTGGCAATTTACATCCCTCCCATCAGTGTAACAAGGCTCTCTGTTCTACACGGCTGTGCTGCCTTTGTAGTTTTTACAGTTTTCTTGGATAGTCTGTTTGACTGGTGGGAAATGAGACTTCTTTGTACTGTGGATTTTCATTTCCCACTTGCTTGGTTGGCCAGAAGGGGAGTATGCGTGTTTTCTTGAATATATTTAGGAAAATATGCATAAGCACTTTTTGGCCAAGTGCATCACTGTCAAAATTGTGCCGCATTTTCTGTGCTTAAAAGTTTTTTCCAATGTAACTCTTGAAATATATTTCCTCCAATCCTGCCTCGATTTCAAATCCTCCTGGTTGTCTTCCCTCAACATATTTTTGGACGATAGTTGTCAATTATAATACTGCAGGTTTGTGAATTCCTGTGCACCTGAACTTCACTTATCAACTCGCTTTTTTTGTGAGATGTCCGCAAACCTTCAGGATTGCTTCAGGCCCTATCCTAGTTGTGGGGCGGCAGGCTGAGCCTTTGGTTAACTCTTCTGCGTGACAGGAAATTAAAGTGATATGTGCCTGTTCAAATGCTTACAGGAAGTCTCTCATTGTTTCCCCATCTTCCCTTTCATCCTCCACACAAATTGTAAACTTTGTGAAACAGGAGGTTAAAGGCGCTCACTCTCCAAGAGTGGAGATTGATAGTAAAGTGGCTGGAATGCCTAACCCGAGCACAAGGAGAAGAAAAAGGAGGAGCGTTTTAGAAACCTGTCCAGATCACACGTTGTCCCATTCTCTGCGTTTCCCATGCATGTTTTAGCTGAAATAAAATTCCCTTGAACCTAGAGAGTTGGGACACATGGAAAGGGTTGCATGCATTATTGCTTTAAATTGTCTGCATTTGCTCACCCAACCTCACCAATCCTCTCAGTCCTAAGTGTCCAGGCTTATGTCTCATCCAGCTGTGTGTGTAGATGTAGTCAATCCAGGTTGCATCAGAGACCCTGAAGGAATTGTGTAAGATTTTCGCTGTTTCTGTGTTTTGTTTTTGAAATTTATTTTTATAATTGGTTTGAGCTGATTTTCACTGCCGTGTTTATGTCACTGTATACACGCTTTATTACTTTACACAGACATATCAATACATAGGTATTAAGATTATTTCTAGTCAGATATATTCCTCTGCAGGGAATAGGGGATGTTGAGTCCAGTTCCGTGAGCAAGGAGTAGGTCTTGTCTATTACACACTTGGTTTATGGAATGGTACCTGTGCTAATATGAAACTCTGGTTTTATACGTCAATTCACCTCTCCTTTCCCCTTAAGTAGGCATAAATGTTTTTTTTGTAAATGTGAGATTCTGTTCTGTTTTCTAATTCAGTTCATTTGTAGCCATGTTTACATTCCCTTCATAAGTGATATCTTATGATATGTTTCTTTTTCTGTGTTACTTATTTCACTTTGAATCGTATCTAAGTCCAGTCATTATGTTGCTACTGGCTTTATGACATTGATTCCATGGTTGAGGGTTATCCCATCGAACGTAAGTACCACAACTTCTTTATCCACTTTTGTCTTTCATGGGGTTTTTAAGGTGTACTGAAGTCGAGGTTCTTGGAAACAGAGCAGCCCTAAACTTTTGGGTTGCAACGGTAAGTGTTACGGTTAGGGGTAACAAACAGGTAAGGTTTATTGTAAAGGTGAAGGTAGGAAAATATGTTAGTGTTAGGGTAAGTGTTAGGGTATGGGTTAGTGTTAGTGTACACATTGGATTAGGGAAGGGGTTGGTCAGGGTTGGGTTTGGTTTAGAGGTTAGGGTTGGGGTTAGGGTTGGGGTTAGGGTTGTGGTTGTGGTTGGGTTTAGGGTTGGGGATGTGGTTGAGGTTGGGTTTGGGTTTGAGGTTATGGTTAGGGTTTAGGTTTAGCTTTAGTGTTAGGGTCTGGGTTAGGTGTAAGGTTATTTTTAGGGTACAGTTTAGGGTACGGCTATGGGTTAGGTTTAGGTTACGGATTAGGGTTTGTTTTATGCTTAGGGTACAAGTTAGGTTTAGGGTACGGGTTAGGGTTATGGTATGGGTCAGTGCACGCTTTAGGGTTTGGGTATTTATTAAACCTCTCCCACTCTCCAGATATCACTTAGCACGTAAAGGAACATTATTTGCAGTCCAGCCATGGAGAAGACTTTAGACAATAGGATAAGACAAAGAACACATATATTATAAATAAATCACATTAAGGTTTTGTTTTTAACCTGTACATAAAAACACTACTGCTTAGGAAATCTAATGGAGGCAGAAGCAGTAAAGGGTAGTTTTATGGGAATAACAGCACAGATTTACTGTAGAATACCCAGATTTTGACTGGTTTGAAAGTCAAGAGGAGTGCTTTTGTTCTGAAGATATAAACCCTCTTCTAAATTGAGCTGTTATTGGAAATTAGAAATTTTTTGTTGCTATTGTATTGCTTTGTGTTTTCATGATTATTCTGCTTGCATCTCCCTTGTTAAACCTTTGATTTGGGGTGGAGTGCCATTATTGGAAATGAGTTTACAGAATTATTTTGAAAAACAGAAGGAAATGGTTCTCACCTAAATATTAAGAAATAATCTCTATACTGGTGTACTAAGAGAATTATGATTCAGGGATAATAATTCTATGAAATGTAATTAAACACAATATATATTTTTTCTTTTAAATTTCCATTTGTTACTTTTTAAAAGTACAATTATAATTCAAGTTGTTTGTAACAAGTGAAATTTAAAAAGATTAAAGGAAAATATAATATTTTCCCACTTGCCATCCTTTCCCACTCCCTGAAACGACCAGCATAATGTGTAGCTTTCTCATTTTATCCAGGTGTTCCTTACATCTGGAACATCATGTTTCTCACTGTAGAAAAACAGATTTAGCTCTCACACTTTTTATAGGCTACATAACAGTCCATAGAACAGAAGTATCAAGTATACCCAGGTATAGTGTGAACTCCTTAGTTACTGAGAAATTAGGGCCTGCTTTAGAATCAGTGTCAGGGCTTCAGGTAGGGACAGCGTCAGAGCCTGACGTAGGGAGAGCAACAGGGACCGAGTGAGGCCTAACATCAGTCCCCTAGCTGGGGACACTGTCAGGGCATGACTCAGGAGCAGCATCAGGGCCTTTGTAGGATCAGCATTACGGTCTTAGTTAAAGACATGATCAGGGCCTGAGTTAGGCAGAGCATTATGGCCTGAGTTCAGGATAGTTTCAGGGCCTGTGTTAGGGACGGCCTCAGGGCTTTATTTAGGGACAGCGTCAGGGCTACGTTAGGGATAGTGTCAGGATGTTGGTTAGAGATGGGTCAGTATATGAGCTCAGGATAGTGTCAGGCCTTCAGTTATTGCCGTTAGCAGGACCTACATCAGGGTCAGCTTCTGGGCATTAGTTACAAACAGTGTCAGTGCCTTAGCGAGTAATAGCCAGGGCCTTAAGTAGGGACCGCATTAGGGCTTCAGTTCGGATAAGAGGCAGGACATTAACTACGCACCGAGTCAGGTTATGGGCTAGGGATAAGGTCAGGAACGGAGCGAGGGACAGGTTGAAAGCCTTAGTTACTGAGAGTACCTGGACCTTCTTTAGGACGAGTGTCACGGCCTTCTTAGGGACAGTGCCAGGGCAAGGCTTAGGAGGAGCAGAAGGGCCTCTGTAGGATCAGCATCAGGGTCTTGGTTAAAGACATTCTCAGGGCCTCTGTTAGGGTCAGACTCAGGGCCTCACTTAGGGACAGTTCCAGTACTTTAGTAAGAGATGGAACAGGATATATGCTCAGGATAGTGTCAGGACTTTAGATATTGATGGAAGCAGAGCCTTTGTTAGGGGCAGAGTCAGGGCCTGAGTTAGGCCTAGCATCAGAGCCTTTGCTAGGTATCATGTGATACCTGAGTTAGGAGTACTGTCAAGGCCTTAGTTAGGGACAGTGTCAGTGTCTTAGGACTAGTCAGGGCCTTAGGGACAAAATTAGGGCTTCAGTTAGGAACAGAGGCAGGACATTAGCTATAGGCCGAGTCATGTTTCGGGCTAGGGATAATGTATGGAAATGAGCAAGAGATAGTTTGAAGGTCTTAGTTATTGAGAGTATCAGGGACTTATTTAGGCCCCTTGTCAGGACCTTAGCCAGGGACAGTGTCAGGGTAAGGCTTAGGAACAGCCTAAGGGCCTCTGTAGGATCAGCATCAGGGTGTTTGTTAAAGACATTATCAGTGTCTCTTATGGATAGCCTCAGGGAGTCATTTAGGGACCACGTCAAGTTTCACTTAGGGACAGTTTCAGGAACTTAGTAATAGATGGGTCAGGATATGAGCTCAGGATAGTGTCAGGATTTTAGATATTGATGGCAGCATGGCCTTAGTTAGGGATAGTTGTCAGGGCCTGAGTTAGGAGTAGGTTCCGGGCCTTAGGTAGGGAGAGTGTCAGGGCGTTAGTTAAGACTAGCATCAGAGCCTTTGTTAGGTATCGTGTCTGGGCCTGTGTTATGAGTAGTGTCAGGGTCTTTGTTAGGGACAGTGTCTGACCTGAGTTAGGAGTAGTGTGAAGGCTTTAGTTAGGGCCAGTGTCAGGGCCCTAGTGATGATTAGTCAGGGCCTTAGTTAGGGACAGCATTAGGGCTTCAGGTAGGATAAGAGTCAGGACATTATCTACAGACCGAGTCAGGTTACGGGCTAGGGAAAATGTTAGGAAATGAGCGAGGGATAGTTTGAAGGCCTTAGTTATTCAGAGCATCAGGGCCTTATTTAGGACCAGCGTCAGGGCCTTATCTAGGGAAAGTGTCAGGGCAAGGGTTAGGAGCAGCACAATTGCCTTTGTAGGATGAGCATCAGGGTCTTTGTTAAAGACATTCTCAGGGCCTGTGTTAGGGACAGCCTCAGGGCCTCACTTAGGGACAGAGTCAAGGCTTAAATCAGGAGAGTTTTTGGGCTTTATTAAGACATTCTTTAGGACATATTCTCAGGATAGTGTCAGGACTTTAGTTACTGACAGCAGCAGGGCCTCAGGGTCAGTGTCAGGGCCTTAGGACTAGCTTCAGAGCCTTCAAAGGAATCGTGTGAGGGCCTATGTTAGGAGTAGTGTCATGGCTCTAGTTAGGGATAGTGTTAGGGCCTGAGTTATGAATAGTGTCAGTGCTTTATTTAGGGCCAGTGTCAGGGCCTGAGTTAGGTGTAGGGTCAGGGCTTTAGTTAGGGACAGTAGCAGGGCCTTAGTTAGGACTAGTGTCAGAGCCTGAGTTAGGAGTAGTGTCAGGGCCTTAGTTAGGGTCAGTGTCAGGCCCTGTGTTAGGTGTAGTGTCAGGGCTTTGGTTAGGACTAGCATGAGAGGCTTTTTTAGGGACAGTGTCAGGGCCTTAGTTAGGACTAGCGTCAGGGCCTTCTGTTACGTACAGTGTCAGAACCTGAGTTAGGAATAGTGTTAGGGCCTTAGTTAGGAACAGTCTCAAGCCTTGACCTAGGACAAGCATCTAGGCCTTAATTAAGGACAGTGTCAAGGACTTGGGACTAAATACAGGGCCTGAGTTAGGCGCAGCATAAGGGCTTTAGTTATCCTAAGAGGGAGGACATTAGCTAGTGAGAGGGTCAGGTTAACATCTAGGGATCGTGTCAGGAAATGACCTAGGGATAGTGTCTTGACGTTAGTTACTGAGAGTACCAAGGCCTTGTTTAGAACCAGTGTCAGGGCTTCAGGTAGGGACAGCGTGAGAGCCTGACGTAGGGAGAGCGACAGGGCCTGAGTGAGCCCTAGCATCAGTCCCTTAGCTGGGGACACTGTCAGGGCATGACTCAGGAGCAGCATCAGGGCCTCTGTAGGATCAGCATTACGGTCTTAGTTAAAGACATGATCAGGGCCTCAGTTAGGAGTAGGTTCAGGGCCTTAGGTATCATGTCCGGGCTAT